>NW_027526361.1:170135117-170300117 GCF_048455015.1 Haemaphysalis longicornis | reverse complement strand
CATCACCTCCTACGTCCTTCGTTGCAGCGATGCCCACATTACACCAATTTTACAGACAGGGGCCACAACGGTCAAACAGGGCCTTCAGGGGAAGGAAAGAGTGAAAGGGAGCACAACGCTTTCCGGGCGCTCACCTCCTAGGATGCGATTGAAAACCTCTTTCATGGAGCACGGTGATATCGAGATAAACTGCACAGCCATCACGACCACTGCGGCGCACTGCCTTCTCTCCGGATGTAAATTTCTCCAAGCCCATACTTCCTTGCCCATAGAGGAGGAGGAACAACTTTGGAGGCTCATCCAAAAAGAAACACTTCCTTGTATTGCGGTACTTCTTCGTTTACTCCCGTCCTTATTCACTTCCAACTCGCATTCGTTGCGGAATTCATTGCGGAGTTCGTCATCTCATGTGGCCCTTTCAACTTTCAACGTAATCGCTTCCCATCACCCCATGACTGGAGCAATAGGAGCCGAGTTCCGCTGTTATGGCTTGGGGATTGAGTCAACAAACCCACAAGGACGGTGTTAACGGAAGAACGACCGAAGCGAGACCGAAGCCATAGCTGCCCTTAGCGGGGACCATCAATTTACTAACACGGGAAAATCTAGACGATGATGGTGATTATGATGATGACTGGTGCATAGCCAGTGGGAGATTCAACATCCTCCCGCGCGCGCAACGTTCTTGTCTGCCTCTGTAGAAGCGCGCTACTGTACTTGCTGGCCAGAGGACAGCTTCTCCAGCTGGAACCACGACCGCGTATACGCCAAATTACAATTCATAGCCATCTAGTACGTGTCTTTCCGGATGATATACGCACCGAGAGTCTCACAGCAAATCGGAAAGCTTGAGCGTAATGTGGGCTCTAGTCACTACGCGCTGATGTCTCGCTTTGACACTTCTTGAACATCTCCGCTCTAATCACTACGCGCTCACTTTGTCACTTCCTGAACATCTACGTCCTCCGACGCAGCTTGAACAAGCGAATCTGGTTTTTTCGAGCATCACAACTCTGAAACGTTGCACTGCGGCACGGCGAACACCCGGCTGGGAGATTTCGCCATCCTCCCAGGCCTGCGAGATAGTTCATGGTGAGTAAACAACAGGTCCTCAAACCTAATTATCGGTCCAGAAGGTCATTCCCTGTACAGCTGCCGGCACACGCTCTCCCTTTTCGTCTCCAGCGGTGCTTGCGCCGTCTTGCCACCTTGAGTATTGCAGCCTGGCCTCGAAAAGGCGAAGCGGATGTCAACCAAACTCTGCGCCTAGCGTCCTGAAAGGTGTGATGTCTTGCAGCATTGCAGCCATTGCCGGAAAGCTGTTGTCGGGCGACAGTAGATGTCTCGGTGGGATGGTAGCTCGTGTGTAGCGAGTCCAGCCGCGTCCTTTCGACAGTCTTCCACCGACCTCGGATCGGCCTTTCAGTTTCTGGTCTCGACGAATTTCTTTTCGTGCTCGCTCTGAGGTCACTGTACAGTTCTGGTTGTTCTCGACCCGGTCTCGCTGTCTCCTGGCATAGCGCAGAAGCGGTGAACAAGGGTTGCTCAGCTTTTCCAACATTAGTGAAATGCAACGACTCAGTTTGGCACTTGGGTACAACCGACCGCACTACTTCGTCGCTTAGAGCTGTTCGGCCTTCAATAACTTCTGCTAAGCATTCGCCTTTCGTTATGTCTGAACAGGAGACATGTTCGAACTCACACGGTGGAGGCAATGTCTTCTCTCGTTCTGTATGGAGCAAGAAGCTCTTCTCCGCGTCGCACGTCGCATTGGACGGAACTGTATCTGCTTGCATCTCGGCCCTATAGCAGATTTAATCCAACGAACTTCCTGGTCTCATGCTACCAGAAGTCGACATTGCAGACAGCGTGGTAGACGTGAACATCGACGTATCTGGCTTCTGCCCGTTTTCAGTATCGGGAACGTCAAGGTGGCTGTGGACTGTCGCGATCAACTGCGGCAGAACTACTCGCGAGGTCGACGTACGCGAGCCGACGTGGGAAGGGTCGTCTGGATAGGGTGAGGTGCCCTTGCCGATACATTTAATGCCGGGTGCCCGCAGGTCGCTCAAGGTCGATCGCAACCGATTGAGGGCCCCGCATATCCTTTCCTGATATTGTATTACGTCGTAAAAATCATGTTCATAGTCGTCTCCTTCGAGAAGCTCACCTATCGCCTCGTTCAGCTTGTTAAGTTCGCTGTCTTTCCGATCGAGCTCGTTGATTGCCTCAATCAAGTCCAACGCAGACGGTGAAGGAGCTTCCCGGAGCTGGGTCGCTGCCTTTAGCAGCCTCGTAACGGCAGTGCGAAGAACCTTCCTCAACGAACGCAGGGCGTCCAGGTCGTCACCAGCTTGGTACTCGGGGGACGTACAGCTGATCCCAAGCGTGGTACCCTGGACGTGACGGTGCGTATCTGCGTCCCGTTGAAGGTTTCCGTCGGTCATAAGTAGGCGGTCAGGGCCAGGCATGGCGACCTCCGGCTGAGGGCGGGGCGACGGCGGTCCACGGCAGTCAAATCACGGGGTTCTACGAACCTCAAGCCGGAGGGGACGTCGCATGGTCTCCTTCGCCGCACGTGTTCATTCTCCCGGGCTTAACGGCACCAAAATGTTAACGCAAGAACGACGCAAGGCAGACCGTGAACAGACGGAATAAATTAAATTTAGGAGGCCGAGGCATAACGCTCCGAAGCTGCAACTGAGCTAAGAGGTTCACCACACTCGAGGGCTGCGGATTTTTCAACGTGCGCCGAAATATCGACACGTGGGCGTGCCGGCTTTTTGCCTCCACCTGAAAAGCGGCCGCGCGGCGGGAATGTAACTCGCCTTCTTCAAAGCCAGCAGCACAGTGCCTTAGCAACGGAGCAACCGCGGCGGAGGCATTTCCGGAGCATCCCTGCCCGCCGGGGAGCCACGACTCCTGCCCGCCACCCTACCATTACCGGCTTTTCGAATAAAGTGTTCCATTCCTCGTTCTCTCTCCCGGCCTCCCTTCGTACAGGGCGGAGTTATTGAGAAAAAAGGCCGAATTATGAGTGAGGCATTGTCGTCACAGCTGAACGATGTGGCTTATGGTTCAAGGTAGATGATTAAGTTTTCCAAAATTCTAAAGTCAGTATTGCTCACTGTTTAATTCAGCGCATGTCCACACGCCGTAATTAGACCCTTTCTGTAAAGCTCTCTAACTGGAACTACAAACTAAAACTAAACGTTCTTCCCTGTTATGCCGTCAGCCTAGAGGGAGCGTAGGTGCCCCAATAATGCTAAGGCAGGTGGCGCATTGTGTTTCCCGCATCAAAAGTTTATGGGCCACCTCAAAGTGCATTACAGCGCTTTTTTATGGCAGTATGAAGGGGAAGATGAGCTCACGAGCTTTATTTCATGAAGTACCAAAAAAAGATCTACGTGAACTTAAGTAACTCTTGGTGCAGGGCTAATCCTTATAACATGGCTGGGCAGGTTGTGCTGGAAATTATTTCGGAGACAGACGACACCAAAAATGTAGGTGTAGGTTCCAAGGATGGTATATTGGGTGCTTATACTGTCTCGCCTCCGTAACAATGCGGACAAAAACAATTTTCGCCTGTTGATTTCGAAGAATAGCTAAACGGAGCAGAATACGAGAAAAACAGCTGAGGAACAGAGACAAACGACGTACTGTCATTCAGGCTTAGTGCTTAAACGACTGTCTTCGCACAAACAGCGGTTCTTTGTGGTAATCATTGAGGACCAGTTTAGCGCAAAGCCGTGCAACGTGCTAGATAATAATTTCGCTCCGACTGTGCAGATCAAAAGCCAACTGCACTCAAATTGTTCTTTGTCCAAATTTGATCCAAATAAACAGCCTAACCTCTTAAAATCACTTTGGCGAAATTCTTAGCTTCGTAAGCACACAACACTCTAGGTACCATCAATCAAAGTAGCTCCGTGCAGACGACGTTTGCACCTGGCAGAGAGTCGCCGAAACAACTTCCGAATGGCCTGAGCCAGAGGGTGGGGAACCTGTCCCGCGGAGCTCGCGCTTCTGCCCCGATTTACACGGCACTCCACCGGGTGCAGGAACGCGTTCGCACAGGGTTTGTCGGGTGCAGCACCTCGCTGTACCACCGTCACCATCACTTATTTCAAACTAACGGCATAGGTAGGAATATCCGTTTTTTTTTCTGTGCAACAAACGAGATTACGGGCCCACAAACTATACCAGCCCTTACGAAAGTTTTGGGGCTGGCAAAACTCTTTTAGATGCGGAGCATCTCTTGCTCTGGGGGATGTCACTTGTCCGTGTCCCGTCCACAGCCCCACTGATGATGATTGTGGCAGGATGCCCCAAGGAATTGGCCAACGAAAAAATCCTTCACAAGATAGCTTCGCGTTCAACCACCATCGTCATCTTCCCGTAGGGGAACCGCTGAAGAAGGAGAAGAAGACAAAGCTGCGAAGAGGAGGGCTTGTACGTTGCTCAAGCAGGTGCACCAACGTCAACAACCTTTACTTCACCAATGCTGACGGAGACTACCGATTCTACCACAGAGACGACAACATCGACAAGAACATGATGGATGAGTTTCGGCGCCTCGATAACCACCGCCTACTCACCGTCACACAACTGTACTTGCCACCGGTGTGGACGCGGACGCGGAATTCCCTCTGGCGCTACGAAACACCAGATCGCTCAACATAACGGGAACACAATGGAACCACACGGAACCCCCGTGATACTTCGCATCCTTATCAGGGTTCCCCACGGGAAGATGGTGTAAGTTTTGTTTTCGCGTACTATCGTTAAAACCAACCCAAGGGGCGTTGCTACCTAAATGGAAGCGTGGACTACCGGCTACAGACACAGATTTCGCCTCCAATTGCCTGCAGGTTCCTTTGCGCTAAACAAAGAGAAGATGTATGACAACCGCCAGCGGTTCAGGAGTTTCGAACGATTATCACTATATAAACCGCTCGTTTTTCAAAGCTTCTGTTTGAGTCCGTTACACCGTAACACCAGTGGGCTCGTCTTGGGACCGTTATCTCGCTGCGCCGCGTGATTCCGGCGGTCGCTAGACATTGTGACAGCGAACGTGCTACGACGACTGTGAAATCACCCTGCAGTGCGGTGCAGGGTGATTTCATGAGAGAACGAACATGCGTGTACAATTGAATTTTAAAGCAAAGCTTTTTACCTCCTAACCCCCAAGGGTTTTCTCGCGACCGTTGGTGTCACCAGAAAACTCCAGCGAACAAATAAAAGAATTTACTGGCACCGTCGAGAATCGAACCTGGAACTAATAAACTAACAAAGCGAGAGCCCGTTGTCTTACCGATTTATCTACGAGCCCACGCGAAGGCGGGGAAGACAGGTGGTGTACTCACCAAGCACATCTACTGGTTTACCCCCTGCGTTCTCGCTGAATGCTACGTGAAAGCATCACGCGACCCCTCACGCCCGCCTAGCGGCCCTGTGCGCACCTTGCTCATGTGCTAAGAGTTACAAAATTAAAGGAAGCTCACACCAATTGATGGCATCGCACTTCTAGTTCGCCAATGTGGTAAACCCTGTGGCCTCCAGTGTTCACGTAAAAAATCACAGCTTCTTGTCGTCCGCCCTCACACCAAATCAAGGAATACATTCAAATACTACTTGATGGGCAGGCCATCACTACAAACCCCAGCATCAAGATCCTGGGCCTACATCTCGAGGCTAACACCAAGAGTGACGTCTCCTTGCAGCGCCTCAAAAACAGCAATAATCAAATCATACACATGATCAGGTGAGTTGCCACCAAGAAGCGAGGCCTAAAGGAATCCGGTAGCTTTCGATTAATTGAAGCTTTTGTTCTTTCGAGAGTCCCTTAAGTCAACCCCCTTTCTTCTTCTCGACAAGGAAGACATAGAGATGCTTTATATAATGATTAGAAAGGCGGTCGAGCAGGCAATTGGTCTTCTCATGAGTGCGTCTACAAAGCTAGAGGGCGTTTAGAACGGGGCTCGACATCATGGTGGAAGAGCTGATAGAAGGCCACCTTTCTAACCAGAAGGACTCACTCAGAACTGCGGTGGGTAACGGCATGCTACACCAGATTGTCACTTCACCAGCCCAGAATGTCACTCCGCTTGACGTAATCCCAGACTCTTGGCGACTAAAACTAGAGATGCTCCCATTTGCTTAGAAATATGAACCCCTCACACGACGAGGGTCGCCGACAAGCACGGGCTCAAGCGCTAAACACCACCCTCGGTGGGGATCATGCAGTTATCTAAACAGACGCCTCCAAACATAAAGGGCAGCAATACGCCTTCATCGTCGCTACCTCCAAAACCAACCTACTTGCGTGTACCTCGCTTTGGACCCCCCAAAAAATGGCAGCAGAAGAGGCAGCCATCACCTTGCCTCTCACTCAACCAGGCGTTCGGAGGGTAGTCACCCATTCCCAGCAAGCCGACTGGAAATACCAGTCGGTTTGGGTGTCCCGACCTGCACTGCGCGTACTAAAAAACCCACTCCCAAACGGTTCCATTCAGCTCATCTGGACACCCCCTGACGCTTCAATGGAGGGCAACAAATACGCCCACCCAACAAGCCTGCGCTTTTACCTCCCGTGCTATGGAGCTGCACGAGGACAGTCACCCGCTTGTCACGTTCAGGGCGATAACCCAGCATTATCGCCTTCTGAGACCTACCGTACCTTCGCCTTACCCTGACCTTTCCAGAGATCAACAAACTACACTACGGCTCATACAATCCGGCCTCCTTCCCACAGCCTAGGCGTCTTCACTTAATGCATCCGAATCGCTACGACGCTGAATGTAAATTTTGCCAAGAAGTAGAAACACTCCGCCCCGTAATCTGGGTGTGCGACTTTAGCCCTGAGCACCCTCCTCTCTTTCCGTCAACTACCAAAGAAGAGCAATGGGAGATGCTGCTGTCCAGGCCCTCTCTACCTACCCAGCTTAAGCGGGTGTAGAGAACACAGGCCGTGCGTACTGCATATGGGCCCCACAGAAGAAGGAATCACTCCCAAGGGCTGCACTCTGGGCCGTTCAAAATCTGAACAGAAGTATTTCTTCCTCCTCCTCCTTATCTGCCGCAAATCTCGTCACCTCCGTCCGCGGCGCAGAGACAGAGAAGTCAGATCGTCCAACACCGGTTGGAGCTTAATTTAATTTTTAAAAAAAGTTTCCACTTTTGGGCTACACCAATACAACTCAACCAAGCACCGTTCATGCATCATGCATTGATTTAACATTACCAATAATATCGCTTTGGAGTAATAAATGGTGTAGTTGAGTGCATTTAACTTCTCTTGGTTTTTCTATTTGTAGAGCGATGTGAGTGAATTTAAGTAACGTCGCATGGGTAATCGTTATGGGTGCCGTTTACAGCTTTGCTTTCCAACCACATTCACGGGGTGAATTGGCGCGATTTTTTTGTTTTTCGCCTTTTTTGTGAGGTATACGCTAGCCTGAGAATAGCTTAAAACTGCAATCGCTTTTTCTGTAGTGTGCATATTTTGGGACAAATATTTTGCAAAGGTGGTGCTTGTAACCTTTAATTTCCGGTGGCTGCAGTGTTTTCCAACTATGGGGCTTTGCGCAAGGCAAGGCTTGATCGTTTTGACTAAAATTTGCTTTAAAACCAAACCAGCACCAAAATTAAAAACAGGTGAAAACCAATTGTGCGTTCTGCCGTGAACAAAAAATTCGGAAAAGAAATGTGAAATCGTGCCAGACGCCAGCTTGTTCTTAAATGTGACGCGCTGTATCTCCGTATCTGTAGTTCTGCCCAACTTGTTAGTAATTCTAATGTCGACGAGATAATTAAACATTTCCCTAATATATCTCTAATCGAGGAAAAATATAACTATACGCAAAAAATACTGACTGCTGTGCTTTTAAAAACTTGTAACCTAAAAATCACATTTAAAATGCCGGTGTGGATTTTTTTAAAATTGCGGAGAAGAGCCTCCTCAAGAGCGTCAACAATACTGCTGAAAAACATGGGCGTTTCAACCTTGGAGGCCCTTCCAAAAACAAATGTACGTTTGTAATTCTATTTTATTTTTGATGTTTCACCGAACACGCTCTAGAACAGGTATGCCAGTGCCAAAAACCCGCCAAAAAGCGCGCCTTTGTGGTCAAAACTTCTCTTTTAGAAATAGCGCCAAAGACCAGAGTAACAAAACAAAGTGTTTTCCCACTGCTGGACGGGTGAAACCGAGAGATTAATCAATCTCCCAATCATAACTATACCGGAAAACTCACTGCTTTTCATCTACGGGTGCAAGCAGCGCAAGTTCGGTGCGCTCCAAACAAGCAATACCATCTGCCCTCACCGAGGGTACAGGTAAACCGAATATTGAAACGACCAATACGCTAGCGAGCGAGCTTGTGCGCCGACCCCCAGGGACGCCGCTAGCGCCTGAACGTATTGTGAGGCTAGGTAAAGATATTGTTGCCATAAAGGACCAAACATGATGAGCTGTCTAAAATTTATTTTGTAGTCTTTAAGATGCAGCTCTGTGTATTTTCGCTTGCATAGCACAGCAGCCACGGGGACCTTTCATATTCCCCTGTTGGGTTTGATTGTGCGAACGTCCAAGTTGGAACAATAATGCTATAAGCATTTCACTCTAGGTTTATGGTTACGATCATGTCTTCTGAGATGCCTAAAAAGAAACAGCTTTGAATATCAGCCGCTTCATCCAGCAAATTGATAGGCGTCCGCGTTATTTTATTTTAATAGTGCTAAAGAAGCTCACGACTACGACAATTTCTGTCAGTTTACTCGTGCCGTGACAGCAACTCTGTTGTGACTAAATTTCCCAAGCGGGATTTCGAACGCTCTAGTAGGCCCTGGTAAATGTCGGTGTTGTTCCGACATCGAAATCATGTGCAGTTTTCTTGTGTAGCATGAGCTACACTGGCCGAGGTTGAGCAGTTTCGCTTGTGCCGTGAAGGGCCGTTCAGTGCAAGCGCGAGGGAAATTGGCTTGGCTTGGCTTGGCTTGGCTTGGCTTGGATTTGGAATGGATTGGATTGGATTGAAGTGGATTGTGTTGCGTCATAGCCGCCGCAGACGCACTGGCACCGGCTAGTACTAAGGTGTGCTCCTCAATTGCGCCGTAGCCGAGTCTGACGCTGCACCGGAGCCGCTTGATAGCCGTTTCGCGTGGCTCGTGAAGAGCCGTGCTGAGCACGCGCGAGGAGCAGCGACTGGACAGGGCTTTGACTGGATTGGGCTGGACTGGACTGGATTAGACTGAACTGGACTGGACTGGACTGGACTGGACTGGACTGTACTGTATTGCACTGGATTGCTGAACCTTAGCACACGCTACGTATATCCTAGCATAGCAGAGCTAAGCCACTACTAGTTTTTATTTTTCATCATTTAAACCAGTGTTTTTTTATTAAACAAGGGCCCCCTTTTGAACTGATGCTGGCCCAGTGTCAGTTACGGCAGTCTCCACACCAATATGACTCTTTGTTTTATTTCCCTGCTTATTATTTTGATAAAATTAACGTTACGGTCGTGAAGGCGCTTTTTGGTGCGTCTTCGCCCCACCCGTACCTGTGGTCCCGAATATTTAGTGAAACATCGCAAATAAAAGCATTAAAACCTAGATATCTCGTTATTAAGACGTCAAAGGTTGAAAAGAGTGCGAACAGACAATTTTCCCTCAAAGCCAGAGGGTCAACTGAGTCGAGGATCACACGGCGTGGCGACACGTTTCCATAGCGTGATTTCAGCCGCTGATAACTTCCGTACTAATAAAGCGATGCAACATGATTTTCAGCAGTATTGTTGACCCTATCGAGAAGTCTCTTTACCCCAAATTTGGAAAGAAGTCGAGACCGTCGTTTTTTATTTTTATTTTTAAATTTCCGCATTTTTAGAAAAAAAAACAAGGCACGCAATCGTTTTTGTGTATATTTATATTTTTCTAGACAAGGGATATTTTAGAGATATCTTTACAAATATCTGGTCGACATCACCTATCACAGACAAGTTGGTCCCAACTACAAATAACCCCCCGCGGTGCCTCGGTGGATAAAGCGTTGCGCTGCTTAGCAGAAGGACGCGGGTTCGATTCCCGGCAGCGGCGGGCGCTTTTCTGGTGGAGGCGAAAAAATAACGCTCGTGTGTTCGAGATTTCGGCGCATGTTAAAGATCCCCAGGTGGTCAAAATTAATCCGGCGCTCTCCTCTTCGGCGCGCAAATTCGCCTGCGAAGCGTCGACGCGTTAAACCCAACAATCAATCAATTAACAATTACCGATACGGCGAAAAGGGTCGACATTGTGGCGTCTGGCACGATTTCACATTTTTAAAATTTTTTGTTCACGGCAGAACAACATTTTTTTTTGTCCAGTTTGAAATGTTGGTGATGTATTTGTTTTAATGGCGAGGTTAGTCAGAACAATCACACCTAGGATTGCACAAAGCTCCAAAGTTTAAAAAAACAGCAGGCCAAAATTGTGCGTCACCTGCGCTACCTTTGCAAGCTTTTTTCTCGCGAAGTGCGCAGGCCAGAGAAAAACGGATTACAGTTTTCAGACATTCTCTGGCTTGCACATAACGCAAAAATATGGGGGAAAAGATGTGGGAGTACACGCATTTTCGTTCTCTCGTCGAATTACTCTGCACTTGAAGCAAAATATCCCCGCTGACCATTACGTAGCCGTAATGTTGAGTAGTACGAGCACGAACGTCTTCGCTTGCAGCTTCCCCTCACATGGGGCCCGGCCTAACAGCGCAGTGCCGCGCCATCGACGATGGCCACCAGAGGGCGCTGCTGGCTTCATCGAAAACCGACATATAACCGCAACGCAGCCGCACATCACTGGCTGCAGCGTCAGCGCAGCAAGCATTTCGCTTACGTGCATATTCCTGTCATTGCACGCAAGTTCAACAGTGAAGCTGTATTAGGATAGCTTCGCATATATTTGACTCCTGACTCAGAGTACAAGTGTCTTTGAAATTGCGAGTCAGCACATTGATTAGTTCAGTAGCACGCAGTAGGAGCGCTGCAACGCCAAGGAGACGCATATAGGAGCTACTCGTAAGCTTAGCCAAAACGGATCGCCAAGCACATCACGCCAGTCGACAAAAGGGCGAAGCCCTTCGAGAAGGCGAGACGGAAGCAAAGACACGGATAGCTATCAATTGGACAATGATTATTTCGCATTCAGAACCGTTCGGAACGTCGTCAATACGCAGATCACCCTCGCTGCGATCACACTCGCCGCGGTGGCTCAGTGGCTGAGGCGTTGTGCTGCTGACACGAAGGACAGGTATTCGCTTCCCTGCTGCGGTAGACACTTTTGTGATGGAGGCCAAAACCGAAAACGCCCCTGCGTCGACATTTAGGCGCAAAGTAAAGATTTCCAGGGGGAGAAAATAATCCGGAACCCCCACTTCGGCGCGTCCCGTAGCCTGTGCAGCCTGGCCGCATTAAAGCCCATAACAAGTTGCGACGACACTAGACCGGCGTTCGTAGTTGGCGATTTCAATGTGAATGTGTCTGAGTCACCTATGGAGCCCTATAGTGGTTGACGACTTTCGTGTTGGATACAACACGCATGAGATGCAAAAGCGATTCACTCGGTTTTCACAGCGAACGAATTTAGAGCAAATAATACTCTGCTAAATGCCTGAAAGATGTCTCTCCCTTACGGAAGTTTGTGAACTACACCTTTTAAGGGAGTAAATAAAACCTGTATACGTAGTGCGCTAGAGGACAAGCCATTTACTCCATATCTGGAGTATTCCCGTTACGAGTGTGCACTACTAATTACTGAAACCACTGTTTTCTTCTTCAAAATTTATTCGATTCTTATCAATGCATCAATGGGAGTTGGTTAGAACTGTGAAGCATGGTTAATTAAGTAGCGCGGTATAGATGGGACAAAAAAGAAGAGACCACACAGAACTAACACAGGACAGCGCAAGCCCTGCGTGGTCTCTTCATCGTTGTCCAGTCTATACTGCGCTAATTAACCTTGTTTCGCCGTATTCGATCCCTCACGACATGGCTCTCGTCAACTGCTATAAATGGATCGCATCCTTAGTTTAGAAACAAATTTCCTACTTGAATAACGTTGTTTAATTGTGGTAGGAGAACAAATTGAACATTATTCATTCGAAACAAAAATTTGGAGGTGTCATTTCTCACCATAAATATAAACAGCGCAAAAGACAAGGACTAAAGAAGAAACAACGCGAAGCCTTTATGTGGTATTTTCCCTCCTTACACACAATACCCCCGCCCTCCATTTACAAAACAGAGCACTCCAACGATGCATGTGATTGTTCAATATTTTTGCCGATTCTGCTGGACTATAATCTCAAGTATGATCTTCAGAGGGCTCATGTAAAAAGAAAATGGCCAATGGCGTGCGACTGCCAATCACCACCCGTTAATATTTGGCTCGTCCACACTCGCCAATCTGTACTATGTTGTTTCTTCACTCTATTATCACATACCGTAGCACCTAATGGGACAGCACATGCAAACTCGTCTAACTGCATTGCACACTATCCTAAGCCTAATCTTTCCAATTATTCCATATAGTTCATTTGATATCAGGCTATATCACTTTTAGAAAATCCCAGCCTTGCTTCCGTTTCGTATTTTGTTAAATATACCCTTAGAATTCGACTCTGTTGTGCCAAAAATAGCGACCCAGCTTCGCCGAACTCCATGCCTACCTGCCTATTGAGTTAAGAACGAGGCTGTGCCTCGAGTGCCGTCCGGCGGTATTATGAGCAATCGACTATACCAACGTCCACCGGAGTTTTGTAACAAAACAGCCGCGTCTGGCACTACATCGCTCTAGATAACGTAAAGCTAGTCAACCTAACCTAAACATAACAGAACATGACCTAAAGCGCACAAAGAAATCATTTAAAACATCAAAATTACCCTAAGCCATAGAAATTATAGTTGAATTTAAAGATAAAGAAAACCGAGGCAAGAGCCGGTTTCGGACAACCATCCTTGGGATCAAGAAGCTAAGATGCATCCTCTAGACTGCAGTGACAAGCCCTATAACTAGTGCTAGACTGGACCTAAATGTTCCAATATCATCGGACGGCACTCTAGACACTGCGGAAGAATAATGGCAAGTATTCATTTAAAAAGTTCGAAATCTTATCTTCTGTATTATGAGTATATAATAAAGTTATGGTTATAGTGAAAAAAGATAATATTTTAACTTAAGTCACGAAAAAATTAGGATGCACAGATGTACAATTTTCAAGGGCGCTATTCGGAGTTCCCGAACTAGTATAATGAAGCCTAATAGCGTTCCCCACTTTGGACATGCTTTAAAGTGTCATCTCATGTTTTCTAAAGAGCCTCTTTTGTCTGGATTAGTTAAAGTTGAAGTTGAAGTTTCTTAGGAACTGTGCAAATATTACATGACATAAATTGGTAAGCAATTCAGTTTTGACGACTTCGCAGAAGTACTTGTTTTTTATCGTATTATTCTTACTAATTTTTTTCTGTCTTTCTAAAAAACAGTTCCGCATCATTCACGACAGTTCATTGTTTATCTTCATTTTCAATGCAGAGTATGCAATACCGTCCAATATTCATAATGAGAGACAAATAAGGACTATGGCAAAGAACGCCTTATTTGGGCAGCCCAGAATAAGGAGCCATCAAGGTCGACAATGATACCTAATAAACAGGCATTAGGATACATAATGATGATGACATACTAATAATAAGGATGAAATTGAAGAATAGACTAGTTCATGGAATGCTCATGAGTATGTACTGGTGTGTGGAAGACGATCTGGGGAGCGTATAGGTATTAGCTCTGACAATATTTACACTTTATTTACCTTTTGTTTACCCTGACCGCACCACAGACATTTTTCGCAGTTTACCTCTTCTTACGTTACTCCACTGTTGCTTTGTATACGTTTCGCGTATGCAGCTTTTTTAGGAGGTACCACTACCATCTTTGACTACGGGGCCTCCATTTTCATGCAGCAATCTATTTTGTAAAGAATTAAAATATGCTTTTGTTGTGATTTGAAGTAAAAAAAACACTCCTCTGTGTTTTTTACGCTTTTATCCTGCAAAGAATTATGGACATTTTCTAATGCCCTTCAAAACGCAGCTGTTGAACCGTATAGAGGTGCATCTCGATGGATTTACATCCCAGTAAAAATTGTAAACGATTTCGTTGTGCGGGGTTAGAACCTGCAAGCACCAGAGGAGCCTCGGTCACTGATGAGAAAAAGCTTCGCTGCATTAGGTGTCGTTCGCTTTACCCGGTAAAATGCCTACCCCTTTTAATGACAAGATACTAGTAAAATCGAATAAAGCGGTGGAATTTGACGGTTAAAACTAAGTGCGAACTGTTTTCCTGGGCACTGCGGATATGTTCAATCAGGGGGAGCAGTGCTGAAGTGATAAGAAGGACTCGCTTCTTTTATATCAATATTATTCGCTGAAAACTTGAGCTGTAAGTTTCTTCACTTGGCTAAACTAGAAACGGCTACGTCCTAGCCTATTCGGCATAGTCGTGGCATGAATTCTGCCACTGCGCCCGCGCCTTGCCAAAACAGAAAACACCAGCGTGTGTCGTCTCGGTAGAGGTGTCAACAGATATAACATTCGAGTCGAGGCATTATTTTTCGTTCACTGGGTAGCAGTTTGGAACATCAAACACACGTCGCGTGCTTAGCACAGACAAGTATCGTCATCTCCCGGAGCCCGACGTAACCAGTGACGGCGCACACACATGGTTGGCCGCATGTTTACCACGTCAGTGAAAACAACCTATAGGGTAAGTATTCTTGCGAAAGAATTCTACTGAGCTAATAGACTAAGAACGTGATATTATTTTCAGGACTGCATAGGAACATAGAAAGCATGTGGGCGAATCAGTCTTGATGTTTAGAGACGCAGTGCTCGAACATACGAGAGGATCGCCACTGACACATGCGGCTCTTCTTCAGTTACAGCGGGACATCGGCTCGACTGGCCCGGCTTGGCCTCTCAAACGAGTCAACTGTTGCAGAAGACTTCCAGATTTGTGGCGTTTTCGAAATACCGAGCGCACAAGGAACCTCAACTCATGAAATATGCCAAAGCGTGAGCGCAGGCGGTGACATGATGCGAAAACACACATACACACAGCACCATGGAGACTGAAAAAAAGACGCACAACACAAACGCACACGCGAACTCGGGAGCGAATGAAACGCACGTTTGTTTGGACTGCAAAAAATAAGGACGTTTTAGTCAGTTTAGACAAAATAAAATAGAAAAGAAAGGCGACATAGATATCCCGGCTCTCGGTGTGGTCACCGCTTTGTCTGGCCATGGCCACTTCATATAAAGGATCAGTAACCGCGCCAGAAGGGAGGAAATGGACTTTAGAGAGGAAAGGAAAACAGCCGTGGCCCCATGGCCATGGCGGGAGCGACGCCACCCGCGTTAGGAAAACAAACAGCCGCCATGGTTGTTTCGATTCTGAGGAAGGCGGATTCGCTGCGTGGCAGGAAAGGAACGGCAGTGATTCGAGGCTTCACCGAAAACAGCTGTCTGCGAGAAAGATCGCCGAGAGGATTTCGAGGAGCGTTCGAGGAGAGGAGATAATGCCACCCGTAAAACCGGCCTATGAAGCCAACACCGGCTTCTTATTCTGCGGTGGACTCCGTTATTTATTGGGATTCTCCGTCTTCACGTTCGCGTGCAGTTGGAATAAAAGGCACGTCCATGAGGTCTCGGAAGTCATGTATTGAAACCTAAGGCGAATATTACAAATACATGCAGGTGGACACAGGTTGACCCGCTTAGAATACGATGAACAGGCGGACGAATGGGATAAAGATATTATAAATCGCGCGACTGTACCCGGTAGTGTCCGCACATCATTGTCTTCCACTATCAGCGAGATCTCCAGCTGCTGATTGACAACAAATATTGGTCTCATCCTTCCTACTCACGTAATTTACACTGCACCGCCTTTCAGTTCCCTTTCGCCTGGGTTTAATAAAAAAAACTGCTCACCGAAGTCTCCAAAGTGTTTTACGCCAAAACATTACCTCGGATACTTTGAACTTTATCAGAACGTAAACCCGGAAGCATGGTTGGGCCTCCTGAAGATGTCCTCTTGAACTTTCAGCTCAACTTTGCGGCTGCCCCTTCACTCCTTGCCAAGCCTTCAAGAGAGCACGATTTGAAGCTTGTTCCGTCCGCCACCAATCGCATGGAACGTTGTTTGCAACCCCGCCAGCACCTCCACATTTCAAGTAGACTCTTATTACGCGGGCGGCAGTGACCAACCCATAGCTGGCGCCGCTGCTTCCCTTTCCCGGCGTGACCTGTGTCACCCTTTATCAGAGCCCTCTCCCTGACCTTCTATCGCAATGGTGTTTCTCTCTCCGGGCGCGCGAATCCCTCGTCCCGCTTATAGGATCGCGCAACGTCAATCTCTTGATTAATCTAATATGTGTCCCTAACAATGATTTTATTTTTACCTCATGCTTTCATGGAACACCGAAATCTAATGCTTTATCATTAAAATGTGAATCGTATATGCGCTTTGAGTTATGTTTGCTTCATCGACCTAACTAGGCTCAAGGAAATCATTAAACCGGTATAATGGCACAACTTTCATCCCGACATGAATGTTCTAAGGCGCCGTTATCGCTTCGCGATCAATGTCTGACGACCGCTCTGCCGACTAATCTTCTTGACGTCTTCAATCGGGGAGTCTGTCCCACTAAGCGACTTTTCGTCGACCGGCGAATTTGCGTCGTCGTTACAGTAGTATGACAAGGCAACCCCTCTACTCGAGAAGCGGCCCGTTGGCCGGCAAGTCGGTGACTGACCGGCGTGTATTGACCTCGCGTGACCGTGCGTTTACCGAATGGTGATGAGTTTAGTGTATCTATGTAAGAGGCGACCCTTAGCCCCTCACGGTTAAGCATTCATGCTTGAAATGACTGCCCAACCCATTTCCACATATATTTTATGTTCGAACAGACCCGTAGGACGTAAACTAGAAATATTCGGCCTGTACTCTGGCAGAAAGCTCCGGACGACACCGCCCATCACGCCCTGTTGTTTCCCTTCGTTCTCACGTCACTTCCACACACCGTAATGGCCGCCTTTTTTCATTTTTGCGGAGTTCAAAAGGATCATTTTTGATCTTACCTTGCAAAGCAGTCAAGCACATTTAACCCCAGTTACCTTAGACTTCACTATGTTTGAAGTAACTCGGCCACAAAATGCTGTATTAAGAGTAGTGTGTTGTACCGAAAAAATACGGGTTCGGTTGCGCTTATGGTTAGGGTGAAATAATTTCGTTCGTGTTCAGTTCCGGGTCAACTAAATTACACACCGAAGCGGTTCGCGATTACGTTCGCAAACCTTAATTTGTTCGCGAGCTAGTTCGGAAAGAATTACTACGACAAAGTGCACAAAAAATACTGTGTATTTTAGAAGGAGTTTGGTTCATTTAAATAAACTTTGGTATATTTAAAGGATGGCTTTGAGTCAAGTTTCAATGATGTCAATCTTAATGCAGCTTTAAAGATAACCTGGGGAAGGAATGAAGTTGCCGTTCACCAGGCCCCTTTTTGCCCAGCCCTCACGACATCACAGGAGCACATTTGCACCATTGGAAGCCGCTGCCCAAGCCACCGTTAAAAATAAGGCCCATGAGCTTTATTGGCGCCTCACGTTTTGTTTCACCGTACGTCTTCTTTTATAAGATGCTGTTAAGCTACTGATAAACCGGTTTTTCCACATTACGTCAGCATTGACGTTGGGTAGTCAAACTTTATTGTTTTGCAATACTTACCATCTTTTTTGGAGAAACCAACGTCTTGCGGTGCGGGACAGCGTACAGCGAGTTGCAAAACGCCATTTCTTTCAAGGTAAATACTAGGGAGTTTTAGCTGACAGTTTTTCACGCTCCGCTCCGCTCCGATAGCAAGCGCGAGCGTCACTGCGCATGCGTGGCGCGCTCGGCGGCGAACGGCATTGGCTGCGGTTGCGCTGAGCGGGACGCCGCTACCGGAGCGCACCATCAAAAACGGTCAGCTAAAACTCTCTAATGTCACGGTTTATTATGCTTTCATCGTTACTTTGACGTCCTGTGCAGAGCGTGACTGACGGAGCTGGGGAATAGCGCCGACCACGAGAGTAGACGACTTCGCTATAGACCTGCCTTTCACACCCGGCAAAAAAATCTACGGGCCCTTTTATACCACTAACAATCTATAAAAATGGTACAAAAAATCTGACACCTGTCCACTGGTGCGTAAACGTTCTTCCCAGCCGCTGTCTTATGTAACGAGCCTCTATAGAGTCGGCTTCACCACAATACAAAAATGAATTTGTGGCAGGATACTTTACCAAGAGTAATGTAAGCAGTTTTATATCACAGTATGCAATCACCGACTATCCCTCTACATTCCCAGGAAAAATAGAATGCCACAATAAGGCAGTTTTATGGGGTGGGTCGCTGTTGCAGAATGCAAAATTCTGGTGACCTAACTGCCCATACACTTTTTAATCATTGCACAGGCTTTGTGCAAACACAGAAGTGGGTGATTTCGCCCTCAGATCGGCCGGGGAACGCATGCAAGCGTATCATGTGAAGGTTATGCACTATTTTCTTCAGCGATTTGAATATTCTCCACTCAGCGAAATTCAGCTTGTCTCCTGGAGGCAGCTCCAGGGTAATACATTCGCTAACACCTACAAACTATCATTGATCTATCGAGGACCTTTCCGACCCTAATGGTCCTTACGCAATGCCGAACGAATTGATGTAGCCCATATTTTCTAAGGTTGCCCCGAGGATGCCCCTTCTAATGGTCTGCATTTACTTAGGTCAGAGCTGTGGTAGGACGCGATTATGATTAGCGACTCGTCGATGCAAGTTAGGCCGTCACATGTGCGCTAGAAGCTGTTGCAAGGTATGGTCTTGTAACCCCTCGTGACCTATACCCCCACCGTACCTTGCCCCTTTCTGACGAACTTAACGTTCTACTTATCCATCCATTAAGCGGGCTGATACAAGAGGCACCAGTGCCTCGGCAACAGAGTATAAAGGGTTCCCGAAAATTGTATGTTATGGTTTTGTTTCTTGTATCATGTATAAAAGTAAAATATTTCGCAAGATATTTGCGACAAAATCGTTTCTTTGGTTAATTTATCGTTCATTTTGTGCTGGCGCAGAGTGCTTGCATAGTCGCCACGAGACCTGTACATGTTTCATATCGGCTGCACGCTGCCGGGAGTGTGATATCTTGCCGGCGACAGCCGAAATTCTTGAGCATATCACTTACAATAACGTGTCCGAATTTCGGCATAATTGTAACGTCCCCAAAAAACACCTGCACAGCTTTAGAAACAATTTTTCGACCAACATTCAGTTGTTTGAAACAAGTGATGACTTGGCACTTCGCACTCACGTAGAAAACATATCAATGTCGTTTGTACGGAGTGTTAGAGAGCCTTTGACAAGGTTTCGCAAAGAAAATAATATACAAGGTAGATACGATAATCAAAAAGTATCAAGTAGTAAATTGGAATTCGGCTTGTATAAGAAATCAGGAACAATTTCTTTTTTTTGTGAATCGTGCTCCTACCGAGAGCTTGTTGACTAGCGTTCCCCAAAGCTATGTGCCAGGACCAGTCCTGCTTTTGCTGTATCATAAAAATGCTGTTTCTAGTATTCCTATTAAACTCAAACGTTGACGAAACGTTTGCGTTGACGAGTGTGTCCGTTATAAAAAAAATATATTGTCGCTCAGAGCAACACATGTTATATAATGCTCTACAAACAGTGGCTTCTTAGTGCGACAAATAGCAAATGACTATTAACTTCGAGAAAACAGTGTTTATGCAAATCACTAATAAACAGATTTTATTTAAGTGTGAGTGCTGTACTAACCACACCAAACTTTCCAAAGTATTCCACTACAAATATCTTGGGTCATGGATCACAAATTACCTCAACTGGACCAAACACACAGATACAATAACTAACACTTTAATTTGAATGCTTTTTTTTTCTCAGACGAGCTTCCAAACTTTCCATCTCCTCAGCCCGCCTTCTGGCATATCAATCTGTCATTAAACCAACATTGAATGATGCCTCCTTTATTTGGGACCTTTTCACTGAAACTTTCGTCTATAAATCGAAAGTGTGCAAAAAAGCCACTCATTTATTTTAAAACAGATTTGGACGCCCATCAATTTCAGAACTTACTGCTGGAAAAAAATCTACAAACACTGACAGATATGAGACGTTTACAAAGAATAAATCCATATAGATTAATAAAGGGACAGTGCAAGACAGACCTTACCGAACTCCTGACATTTTCGTCCGGGTACGGTGCTCGGCAAAGGCATGACCACACGATGACTCTCTATGTAACCCGCAACAACTGCTTCAAATATTTATTCTTACCGCCAAATATAGATTATTGAAACAAACTAACCACCACCGCAGTTTTGCCGCCATCCTTGGCACTCTTTTCTTCTAGTCTCAACAAAAGTGTATAAATATGGATATATATGTCAACTGAGCTGTCTAACCCCGCATATGTTTTAATTTTGCTCTCTGGAATGTAAGTGCTTCATTCTGTTTGGAGTGGTTGCGAATATTTTTGTGTGTATATATACTGGTTTGCTCTTATGTTTATTTTTCTTTTTTTTTTTGGTACCCTCAGGGTGATACATTACAGAGGGAAGTGGTTTAAAAAAAAGCATGAAAACAGGCAGATATTTCAAAACAATTACCAAGCTGGCTCGAGTAATGCAGCAGAAAAAGTTAACTCATTTCTACATGAATACAAATGTGTACACATATACATTTCGGGAGTAATACGCCCGTCTAAATACAATGCTGCGTGCACAAAATAAGACTCATTCAAGTAACACTACACAACGCACCGCGAAATAAATTGACATCGTAAATTTCCCCAATGTCTCGTGGAAGGTGGTTCCAGTCGTTGGATGTACGCGGGATGAATGAATTAACAAATCCTTAGTTGTACAACTAATGACGCCAAATTTACGCGTGTTCTCCAGACGAGATGATACGTATGATGACGAAGTGTTTAAACAATCTCTTAAAGTTCTGTGACAAAAAAAAAACTTTAAGTAAAAGGCAGAGATGTGCGAATTTGCGACGTTAACTTATTAGTGGAAGGCCGAAATTGTTTTTCATTGTTGTCACGTTGGCTGTGCGGTGGTAGTATGAGTTAATAAAACGTGTCAAGTTGTTTTGGACAATTTCCAGTAAATGAGTAAGAGCCTCCGCGGCATGATCCCATATACTTGATGCGTATTCGAGTTGTGAGCGTATAATGCTTTTTGTAAAATGAAGTTTTACGGACGACGGGGCGGAATGAATGTTTCGTTTTAAATAACCAATCATTCGGTTAGCGTTCTCGGGGATGATATTCGAAGTGGATTTTTTATGATAGGTAGGATGTAATATAAAGGCCTAAATATTTGTTAGATGAAACAGATTGAAGAAGGGTTAAGTTTAGTGATACGAAAATGTTTTAATAGCGGCAGGACAGATTCGCATAGATTTACACTTGTCAACGTTTGAGGTCATCTGCTACTTACGACACCAGAAAGAGATAGTGAATGTCATCCTGTAGCACATGCGCGTCATTAATTGTGGTTATTTCACGGAAAGGACGCAGTCATCTGCGAAAAAATGGACTGGGGAAGAAATAAAGTTAGGCAAGGTGGTAGGCCGCCTTCAAAAGTCTTTTTTTTTTCGCGAGAACAATTTTCAGGTTTTTTTTGTGCACGCCCAAACATTCACATATATGTCGCAACAAAAATTATCCTCCTATCGGCATTAGTTTGCGAGTTACAGCACGTTTTGTACACCCTATGCTGCTATAGCGAAACCGAAACCACATTTACAACTGTGGTTTCGGTTTCGAATAATTGCTTTCGAAAGTAAGTGTTGTTTCGTCTATTTTAATGCTATTCAAAATACTTTATGCATTTTATTGTGGCTGTTATATAAGAGGATGTAATTAAATACAACTTTGTGTTTAAAAGTTTTCGTAAATCTCTAAAAACAGCCACAAGGGGGACGCACGATCCTCGTCGGAATTTTTGTCTTTTTGTTGTTTGCCTTGGTCAGGGTACGTCAGGCTTCGTTCTGAATTTGTTCCACGTGTCAACGCTACCAGGGCTGTATCCTTAGGCCACCTGGACCATATTACGACCAGCATGGGTAAGTGCAGAACACAGAGGACGAGGAAGCGCAAGTTTGCTGGAAATCCTTACACGACGACGAGGCTACCTACTGACACAGACGCGGGTATTTCGGCGACCGCGAAGAAGCTTGGGGATATAACCAAGGCGTACAAGGCTGCGCTAGAGAATTCTACGCTCCAAGGGAACAGGATAATGGACATTGGTATTGTTTCTTCAGTGTTTTCATCGCTGGCATGTTCCGAATGCATGAACACAACACTGAAGCTCGAGGAACGCTCTCACCAAGGGATATGCTCGGCTTGTGCGGTCGTGTGTACCGACTGTGGGTTCGAGCGCCCATTTCATACGTCGAGAAAGGTGGGTCGTACAAATGAGAACAATTTACGTCTGTTTACGCGATGCGCCAGTTAGGAAAAGGGCACGCTGGTGCGAAAACTTTTTCCAAAGTGATGAACATGCCTCCTCCACGTCACTCCGCCTGAGACAAATTGTCATCTCGGCTTTCTGCAGCGGCAGGAGAAGTGGCGTCGAAGTCGATGACTGATGCTGCTGTTGAAATTCGTCGTGTTGTGGGGAGTGCCGAGTGTGGTGTTTCAGGTGATGGCACATGACAGAAGCTTGGCCATTCATCTTTGAACGCTTGTGCGTCTGTGATTTCTGTTGACACGGGAAAGGTTATTGATGTTGAAGCCCTTTCTAGCTCGTGTAAGTCTTGTAAAACCAAAAGCAAGCTTCTGCAAGATAGTGCTTCGTACTAGGAATGGAAGGCAAACCACACTTCCTGTTAAGAAAACCACGAAGGAAGTGCTGGCAGTGTGGAGACGGTAGGTTTATACAGAATATTTGAAAGGTCGAAAGCCAAAAGAGATTTGAAGTACCTGCAGTACTACGGCGATGGTGATTCCAAGAGACTGCATTGGGCATGTCCAGAAGCGTGTTGGCTGCCGCCTCAGAAAACTGAAGAAGAGAGCGCGTGGACTCGTTGGTAAGGCAAAGCTCACTTATGCCCTCATTGACCGCCTGCAAAACTACTATGACATCGCCTTAAGGGCTAATGTGGGGAACCTTTCTGCAATGAAAAAGGCTACCCTTGCCAGTCTTTTTCATTGCAGCTCTACCGACAAGCAGCCGAGACATGGCCTGTGTCCACGTGGACCGAAAAGCTGGTGCGGATACCAAAGGGTCGAAGAACTCGGCCAAGGGAAATACCTACACAAAGGAGGACTTCTAAATGATGTTCTCAACAAAGCTAAAACTGTCTACAGTGATCTGTGCTCTGATGAACTTCTAATGAAGTGCCGGCGTGGAAAGACGCAAAATGCTAATGAGTGTTTCAATGGTCTAATATGGCAGCGGGCACCCAAAGAGGTCTACGTGAGCTTGCCTACAGTAATGTTTGCCTTGCATGATGCTGTGGCACACTTTAATAATGGCAGTGTAAGCACCCTAGTTATCCTGAGGCAAGCTGGCATAGAACCAGGGTACTACACGATGAAAGCTTGCATCGCCAGGGATCACCAGCGCATGCAGAATGCTAAACGCAAGTTAGCGGATGGGACAAAACAGGCCAGGAAGAAAAGACGAGCAGCCACACGAACAAAAGGAGACTATAAGGCTTCCGCAGAAGGGCCCAGCTATGAATCTGGTGCATTTTAGGCCTGCATGCGAAGATTGTGACACTTTTTGCAAGCTCGGAAATCTTTGTTTACGTTTTTCTGAAAATACCAATTTGCTCCAAATGATGCGACGCAAACTTTCATAACTTATTTCTCAGCGTATTCTTTCAACTGAAATTTTGCACAATGATTTACAAAATATATATCTGTGCAGTGAACTAGAATAAAAGAAATCCATAGAATATTTTTAATTCGCAGCTGAATTCGCAAACAGGTTCAGTCTAAATTGGCTTTTTCCCCGTTTTTCTGTTTTTCTTAACATTACTTCCTTGATATTTACTGCATAATATTTATTTTAGTTCACTGCATAGCTCCACCCATTAGTTACACAAGTGTCAAAGCTTTACTGAATAAAGCCACTGATTAGTCACTTATCACAGCTGGCGTGGTAATGCAATTTAATGCAATTTTTGACAAAGATTACCTCCCAATAAATAAATTTTCAATATTTTGCACCGTCAATGGCTGGGTAAATAAATAAGACATGCTTGTTTTGAGGGAGAAGTTATTTCAACGCTGGCTGCTCTTAAAAAAAATTTTGTTTTTGAGTGGCCCACCACCAATGTCATCCTGTAGCGCATGCGCGTCATTGTGTTATTTCACGGAAAGGACGCAGTCATCTGGGTAAAAATGGCCTGGGGAAGAAATAAAGTTAGGCAAATCAAAATTCAGATGAGAAAAAGTAGTGGACTTAAAGGGGTCCTGAAATACCTTCCGCCGATGCATGGATGTACATGTACCCAAATAAAGCAATGCATTTGCAATCTCCTCCCGCAAGAATTTTCTTAAAGCGATGAGTATTAGCTGAGAAATCGTAAATTAAAAACCGCGCATTATCGTCGCTTCGTGTTTCCTCCTCCTTTCGACTTGCTCTCCGATGTTGACGGTGCGCGAGCCGCGCCTGTAATGATGCTGCGCTCCGCAGCGCTGACGTACTTCCGCTATTGCGCTGCTCAGACTGTCGTCTGCTACGGGCAAGCTTTGTTGACACCATGAATCCCGCTCTCCGCTCAAGGCTGGAAAGGCGAACGAAAAATCTGGCCGCATGTATGCGGCGGCCTGGCCTTGCCCTTTCGCGGTGTACGTTGCTGGCGGCACATGACTTTTTATCGGCGGCGAACTCGCAGCCGCACGGGGAGGGTCGTGCGCTCGTTCCCTTGATGCACTGCGCACTGTTTATCGAAAAAGCGCCGTATCAGATGTGGCCCCGCTGTTGCCGGATCTTATTTTGCGGCGGTGGTAATTCCTGCCGGCGGCATGTAAAAAAATCATATTAAACCGATACAGAACCCGTGCACAAAACGCTTCAATTATGTGACCCGTTCAGCTTGGGGCGACGCGTGGTGGAGAGCGGCAACGTTGGCAATACATGCTCCTTCGCGGCTCTGAGCTTTCTAGCGCTGGACCGAGCGCCATTTCTTTGACAACCTCAAACATCGGTTGCCTTGGCAACAAGGCACAAACCACTCCAGAAGTCAGTTAGGGTTGCGTGATCCCGGTTCAGCTTGGGGCTCCACTTCGCGACATGTGGGCACTGCAGGCGTACCACTCACTCCCATTGGGAAGTGCGAGATGCGTTTGGCATTACAGGAGGCGATGGTGTGTGTGTGTTGTGGACGCCTTTGTTTCGCGATGAAATGCGACGTTGTGCTTCTGCGGGTGGATAGTGCTTCCCAGGGTCTGGATTATCTTTCTCGAGCGACGTACGACTCAACCTCGCATGGGGTATGTGCAGTGTGCGTGGCTAAAAGCCATCGGCTTGTGCGCCAGAGTTAAGTGACTTGCTGTTTGTCCCCGCAAACCGCGCGCGAGATGAGTACCGAGTTTACGACGGGCAGAAGGCAACCCATCCTCTGTCAATCGTGGTTCAGACTTTCAACGCATGTTGTGACGTTGTGTTCGTTAGAAACGCATCTGTGGATTGTTTTGAAGTTGAATAAAATGTATGCGTCAAACCCGGGCATTCGGCTCAGGGCGTTCTCGGCGATTGCACGAAAGAAGTGCCACGGGGCTTCAATGCTTTCTTTATAGAACGTACTCAGGTAAGAGAATATTCATGTCGTGTTATGGCCGTGTTGCATTCAATATAAACGGTTAAGCGTTTGTTTAACACTTATTTCGTTTGTCGTAAAATGCCCAAGCACTCCGGCACTCCGCTTGCAGATCAGCCGGCGAGCCGACGCTGAGCAGACGACTCATCTCTGCCGGAAGTGCGTGAAAAAGCCGCCCAATAGCAGGATGTCTAGCTCATGACGAACATCTGGGAATCGATGATGTAGACTTGTGAAGTTGGCGGCGTCCAAAAACACGAAGGAAAGGGTGAGAAAAAAACGACAAACTTTGCAACAAAAGTGTGAGCTTTCCGCTGTGCGTAAAAGAATAATACTTCGCACAGAGGACGTTGACGACCCAATCAAACGGTTGCGCTAGTTCATTTAGTGTGCTCAAAATGCCTTTCAGGGCCCCTTTAATACCGTACGTTTGGGGTCACCCAATAACACAGGCTGAAATGAAGAGCTTGCTTTGTTAGCAACCACAAACTGTCGGCGGTTAGTGAAGAAACATTCAATCCATTTTAGCTTATTAGTATCACGACCCAAATTTCTAAATTGAACTAGAAGTAATCGGTGTGAGACTGGTTCGAATGCTTTCACAAAATCTAAAAAGATGCAATCGGGAAAACAACTACGGTCAAGAATACTATGCAGTTTGTGAGTGAATAGTAGTAGTTGAGGTTCGCACAAAAATGTCTCCCTGAAAACCATGTTGTGCAGGATGAAAAAATGAATCAGATTCCAAGACTTTTGCTAAGTTAGACAAAATCACGGGATGAAGGATCTTGCACTGAAAGTTGGTGATTGATATGGGTTGATAGTTGAAAGGTGAATGTCTGTCCCCTAATTTAAATGATAGCAACCAGGTTCCCTATTTTCCAGGCCGACGGCAGTTCACCGACGCCTAATGATTGCTGAAAAAGTTTAGATAACATAATAGAACAACACTGTTTAGTACTTTTGCGGAACTTTGGAATAATAGAGTCAATACCAAATGCGCACGATGTTTTGATGCTGTCAATTATTTTGCAAATTCCAATCAGATATATGAGCACAGGGTATATCGAGATATAATCATCAGAGCGAAATTCTGGCGTATCGCGGGTTAATGATCTTGAAAAAGAACTAGAAAAGGCATTGTTTATACACTAGCACCCTCATGTTCGGGTACTGGGTCACTGTTTGAATCAATCATGGCTATTGTTGTCTTCTCGAGTGGGTTTATTACGCTCCAAAATTTTCTAGGGTTATTACGCAGTATGTCTGGTAAAGTGTTAGTAAGAAAGTTCTTTTTCGCGTTTTTAATAGCAGACACGTATTCGGCCTAATGGTAATGGTACCACCGGCATTGACTGTCAGACTTCTTTTCCCTAAGCGGTAAAACCATTTTTTTCTATTTGCTAAACGCCTGATGTGGTTATACTGAGGGGCCATAGGGTTATAAGAAATTTTTGGAACGGGATGAAGTGCTTGCTGAGGTGCTTTATTTGATTTTTGAAAAAGGTATAATTAGACTCAGCAGTACTCTCATTAAATCCGTTTAAAAAATTACTTAAAACTGCGTCTATATCCTGGTGTTTTATCATGAAATCGGCGTTACTGTAATTACTTAGTACTTTGGTTCGCCTAGTAGCCTTCTCCACAGAAAAAGTTATTGAAAAATGTAGTAGGGCATGGTCGCTTTATTTTGACATATGTGTAATCTCAGAACATAGGTCAGGGCAAGTTGTGAGACCTAAATTTTGTATTGTAGCACTTGTAGCTGGTATTCCAGTGGGCTTTAAACCCATTTGAATTAGATCAAAATGCACACACAAGTCGAGATATTGCTGGTTAACGGATAAATGTTGGCTTTAGAAAGGCATTGGTGGCAACCAATGAACTCCTGGAAATTAAAGTCTCCCTACAGAAACCAAGAAATGAAGGATAGCGAGTGATTACAGTATTGATTGGGTCATGAAGTTCAGTTACAAATGTGGCTGGGGAGTTAAGGGGGCGATTGGAGGCACCTAATATCATTATACGATGAGACCGTTTTACCGATACTCATATCATTTCCAAGGATGAAGATATGTTAAGAGCGAATGAGCCAAGCCGCGGTTTGACGGCTCAATTGGTTGCTTGTAGTAAATGTTTTTGTTGGCACTGTCCGAAAATTTCTGAACAGGCATTGCAATATTTGTAAATAATAATAATAATACTAGTAATAATAATAATATAACAATAATAATAATAATACCCTGGAGACCCTTGTGTTCGGAGCTACGCGCAGCCATTGGCTGCGGTCGGCGGTGCGTCACCCTTTCTTTCGTTAGCAGCCGACGCCATGCCCCGCGTAGTACTGGCTGCTCGCGAGTGCCGTCGGTCGCCCCGTCGCACTTCTCGCGTCGCCCGTTAGGGTAGGCACATCAGTTATAGAATTGCGGAAACGAGTCTTCGCCGACCAGATACATACCCCCACAAATTACACCCTCGCTCACGACAATTTTTCAAGATTTCCAACAACGACGCTCATGATATTTTTGCGTGCGGCTCTATCACGGTGAACAGATCCCTCTATGATCGGTTGGCCCAGAAAAGGCTTTGCATCGCCGCAGTAATTCAGTAATTGCATAACCAAGGCGCCCTGACGTAAAGTGGTGAACGAAGCAACACTTGTGTGACGGATAAGTAGCGTTGATATTTGTCCTTGCAAAGATACGCCGCGCCGTGGACTTCCGAATCCAGTGCCGAAATCTCGGGAACCGCAGAAACAACAGGCGACTTCCCCAAAGCCAGAAATGCAGATTGGCTGCAACATTTGAGGGAACCCGTCATTTCATAAGTGCGAGCTTCGTCATAGTGGCTGCGTCACGCCAAAAAAAAAAAAAAAAAAACTACATCAATCCTCCTTTGAACGACATGAGGATTCACAAGTAAACTGTTCAAAATGATCTTTCTTCTCTTGCTGCTGCCTTTGCACTATTACGAGGTGTAATTTTCAATATATGTTGTCGTGAGCACGTAATCTAGCAACTGCGCACGCGAAACCGCGACTTTCAAAGACAATGTAGGGACCATTTAAACGCCACTGTTACTAATGAGGTGCGGCACCGCAATGGCGTATCACAGAATTTGTGTCCACCAGGATTTTATTCCTTCAGATTTGCATTATTCTGTCCCAGCGCGCGCGTTTCAAGAAGGCAGCATTCCCGCCCTCAGTACGGCCGGTCGACGAAGAGCCGGATCCTTGCGGTGAACGGAGGTCGCTGGTAATCCAACTCGCAGATGTCGGGGAAAGGCGGGCGGCAATTCGGGAAAAACAAGCGCGAGCAAGAGCAGCCAAGCGCAAGAGCAAGAAGAGCCCGGGAAACGAAGCGTTCCCCGGACGTCGACCCCCAGGGTTCAGCTGACAGTTGCGGCCCCTCTCCCACCTCGTCGGCAGCGGTGAACCAAAGGCCCTGTACACGGAAGAATTACCGCACATAGCCGAGGCTCCCCCAAATCACCCGCGGCAATCAGCACCGACCCGACACTAAGTCCGGGCTGAACCTCTGGGCAAGCGCAATTAAGACAGTTCCCTCTTATCCACCGAGGCTTCCGCTCCAGCTCTTTGGATCAATTGTTTTTTCATTCTATGTTGCCTTTTATGCTTACAGACGTTGAGAACTGGAACCTCGAGTATGTCTGGATCACAAGTGCCTGAGAAGAATTGTTTTGTTCCTACCTTTATTTCTGCCCGAGAATCTTACCGCTGCTTTCCAATTGACACTTTCCTTGTGTGGTTGTTGTAACTATGTCTCGCACCAACTGCCATCCGCCTAAGTTAGTTCATTATCGGGAATTTTACCGATTCATTGCACACGGGTCACTCTTAGCTTGCTAAAGGAAAAGCTTCCTTAGTGGGAGCCATGGATGACCTTCTGTCAATAAACTAGTGCGTTTCCCCGTAGACCAGTTTATCGAACAAAAAGCTCTGAGAATATCTCTGGACACACTGCGCGTGCATAAAACCGTACTTCCATCGTACACATCGTACGATGGAAGTACGCTATACGATGGAAATCGTACATAGTTATTAAACCTGCCGATAAAGGAGGCGCCATTGTATTTCTTGACAAATAGACTATGTTAAAGAGGCCAATGACCAACTATCGGTATCCACGTTCTACAAAGCACACCCCAATGATCTTACTCAAGATTATCAGCAAATCCTCAAAGGTGAACTTGCTGAGCTTGTAAGTATAAAGCAATCAATAAAACCACGGCTCGTTACCTGATCCCTTTAAGCTCGGTAGGCGGTAAATTCTACCTTCCCGTTAAGATTCACAAGGTAAACAACCCAGGTCGCCCCACTGTTTCTGGCATTGGCACTGTTACCGAAAACCTCTCGCGCTATGTTGATCATCTCCTTTGAGGCACTCTGTCCACCTTTCCCTTCTTTATTAAGGATACCAATCATTTTCACTGAGACATCATAAAAAATGAACTTCCTGATCGCTGCCTCCTAGTCACCATCAATATTGCGTCACTATACACTAACACCCCATGAAGATGGTATCACCGCTGTATCACTACGTATGAGCAGTCGTCGTGCGACGGACCTATCGATTCGTCTACCCTCCAAAATTTCTGTAGACTTAATAATGAACTTAAGAACTTTCATTTTGACGGGGTCCATTACTCGCAAGTCAGCAGAACGCAAATGGTTGCTCGAATCAAACCCAACTACGCCAATATCTTTATGGCTCACCTGGAATCAAACTTCCTTGACAGTAAAAATTTAAAGCCACTGTACGACATTTCATGATCTGGCAGCACAGTAACGCGGAGGTCCTCACCTGCATTGAAGCATTTAGCCTAGCGCATCCTACAGTCAAATCTCGGTAGAACGAACACCACATTAACGAACTTTTCTGATTAACGAACGTTTAAGAAATCCGACGCTGAGTGCTTATAGTTTTAATGTAAAATTATTTCACTACTACGTACTTCAGAAAAGCGAACTTTTTGAAATAACGATCGTTTCATTTAGTTCCGTGCCATATAAACAACGCCTCAGTACTACGAACTGATATTTTGAAGTGCACAGGTTCTTCGATTTCAATGAAACAATCGCGGCAACCGGAGCCGTAGGCTAGCACATGACATGGCAAAGCACAGTAAGCGGACGTCTTGCACCTCGCTCCACAGAAAGCACGTGCCGATGTGACCGAGATACAAAAGGAAGGTTCCGATGATCCAAACAAAACATTAAAAAGGGTGGGCGGCCTTTTTCGACATGTTTTTTAGGCGACGGTGCTTCATATTATTCTGGCTCTATGGAGCGTGGAGGCATGCACGGAGCACAGGTTATCGGGCCTCAGAAAGCATGGTTCAACGTGGGGAGGATAGAAAAATGAAACGCAGAAACGAACTTTTCTTCTAAAGCAAAGCTTTTTACCTCTACCCTCCAAGGGTTCTTTCGCGACCGTTGGTGCCAACAGAAAACTCTCCGAACAAAATAGAAGAATTTACTGGCGCCGCCAGGAATCGAACTTCGACCTAATAGAGTACCACAGCGAGGGCCCGTTATCTTACTGATTTAGCTACAAGCCTTTTTTCCCCTTTATTACCGTTTGTCTCAAACAAAAAACTAGGTTAGTGTGATTTTATAACACTCGCCACCTTTGCGATAACACAAGTTTAAAATCTCTTCAGCTGAACAAGGTCATCTAGCATTGGTAACCATTCAGGTGGTTCGCTTAGCGCTCTGTATAACTCACGTGTGTTGACCATACTCTCAATAAAATACTCTCTGGCGGGCCGCGCATTGGGATTGGCATGCCTGTCAGCCATCCTTGTGCGCCACAAGCTGTTCAAGCTGATCAACATAATCATGTCGAATGGCACGCCTCCTGTATCACACACAGATAGAAAACGGATCCTGAAAGGGTGCATGGGCCGGTCCTTTTTAACAGTACGCTGTAGGATGTCCCAGTGAAATCTCGCGTCTGAGCAGTTCAGAAAAAAGTGGTCATTAGTTTCCAGCTTTAGGCATATGCGAAAGTTAATGTTCCAAAGTATGTCTAATCCTTTCTCCTGGAGCCATGGCTTTGCAGGAAGCGTGCCACTGTGGAGCTGAAAAAAGAAACTTTTAACGAATGCGCGCACGGGCATTCTCTTTACCCTCTTGAGCACGTCACCTTCCCTTCCCACTGTATACATAGACCTGTATAGGGGAATGGGTAACATAACATCAATCAGGTCCATATACAGGGTGTTCCAGCTATCATGCACCAAGATTTTAAGTAATGGCTGAACTCAAAGAAAACCTAGTGCATACTGTTTGTAGTACTGTGGAGAAGCGGGCCACATTTTGTTCGTCAATTACGCTTAATTAAGTATATGTAATTAATTGTCTAACTCCAGAAGTACTGTCCTAATCTCTTAAGTGTCAATGAGGCACTTGTAGGTAACCACGAGGGGCATCTAACTGCAGTATTTTCAGCGACGAACTAATTGCGTACTCATTATTTCTGACTGATAAAGAAACCCGCGAAATATGAAAAATACCACGTGACCGCGCCTTCGCGTGCATTAGCGCGCATCGTAAAGAAATGCCCTCAAAGGCTGCCTCTGATTTAGCCAAAACGAAATAAACAAAAAAAAAGAAAGAAGAAATCGCGACCGAGCTTGTGCCTTATCTGCACACACACAGTGTGAATCTTGCTGTTGCTGCTCCTTCCATGCATGCCATTATCAAGGTGATACGCTGTCTCTTCGGCGGGTGGCAGGCGAAGCAGTTGCTTTCAATCAGCTTATTTGGGGCCGCTGCTTTACAATGCGCGCGGAAGCGCCGTCACGTGCTTTTTTCATATTTCTCGGGGGTTTCTTTATCAGTCAGAATAAATGAGTACGCAATTAGTTCGTCGCTGAAAATATATCAGTTAGATGCCTCTCGTGGGTATCTACAAGTGCCTCATTGACACTTCAGTGATTAGGACAGTACTTCTCGAGTTACATAATTGTTACAACAAATTAGTTAAGTGTTATTAACGAAAAAAGTACTCTCCGCTTCTCCACAGTTCTGCAAGCATTAAGCACTAGGTTTTCTTCGAGTAACGCCATTGCTCTTTTTTTTTAATCTTGGTGCATGATAGATGGGACACCCTGTATAGCTTTTTGCGTGTGACATTGCTCAAGTACTCTATCAAAAATTTACTCTCAATAATTTGAACGCTCATACAACTTCGCGCATGAAACCACATAGACTTGCTCGTCTACCCCCAAAAGAGGACACAACAAATTCAGGTATGTGATCACGAAGGCGCACTTGGATGACAGTACGTAGACAGTACGTAGATCCCTTAAGAAACGAAACCTGGACACAATCTGCTTCAGAAACAAGTGGCAGAGCCCCAAGCCTCCTTTTCGAACCGCGCGAAACAGGTTCGAGCGGCTGGTCTGCTCCCAGAAATAAACTGGGTCAATTTAACAGCATCATCGCGGCAGTCAAAAGATTTCCTAGACCTATCACTAAACTTCAACCTTACGCAAACCGTAAATTTTCCAACACGCGGCACAAACACTCTTGACCTGGTTTTGAGTTCTCACCCCGAAAACATTATCTCCTGTAGACGGGCTGAGTGATCACAGTATTGTTCTATTTAATTTGAACATTTCCGCTCCAATCAGACAATGTTCAATAAAATTATTTCGAGACTACAGTAAAGCGGACATTTCTAGAATTAACAGGGAACTTAAAACCTTCTTTGAACATCTAAATGAAACTGTTTACACAAGGTCTGTAAAGGAAAACTGGCGTTTGTACAAACAAAAACTACTCAGCCTAATTAGTAATTATGTACCCCTCGTTTGTATAAGTGATGAAATGGGAAGGCCCTGGTACACAAATCTGTTAAAAAACTAGCTCAAACGAAAAAGCGCCTCTTTAAATTGGCAAAAAAAATCTGGTACTGCCCCGAAATAGAAGAACTACTACAACTGCTTGCGAAGCGCTCAAAAAAAAATTTGTTTCATCAGGACCTTCTTGATATCCTGCATGGTAATCCCAAAAAAGTCAAGAACTCACTCCCAACAGACATCAGTCGCATAACATCACCTTAACCAATCCTGATGGGTCACACGACCCAGTCGAAAAACGCTCTGACGTCCTAAATTGCTACTTTTCTTCCGTTTTTACGTGTGAACCTTCGAGCAACATTCCTGCCTTACTAAGATTGGACTTCACTGACATGCCTGCCATTGAAGTAACTGCTGAAGGTACCATGAACCTAACAAAAAAGCTCAAAATTTCTAGCTCCCCTGGACGTGACAATATACCAGTGAAACTACTTAAAGCTTCCGACGTCATCTCTAGCCAGATCTTACAAATAATTTTTACCCAGTCCATACGCGAGGGCACTCTGCCGAAAGACTGGAACATAGACAAAGTAGTCCCTGTTTTCAAGTCTGGCAAGCGCTCCGACCCACCCAATTATCGCCCGATCTCACTTACATGTATTGCCTGTAAACGTTTTTAACATATATATTTGCACATTGCTAAACACCTCGAAAGGAATTCTTTTTTTTTCAGCAATCAGCATGGCTTTCTTCCAGGCCTGTCATGTGAAACACAACTTTTTTAATTCACTACAGACCTTCACCAAAACTTCGATTCTTCATTCCAGACAGGCGTTATTTACTTAGATTTTTCAAAGGCCTTTGACTGCGTACTCATAAACGACTAGTGTCCAAACTTTCGTGTCTTCATCTCGACCCGCTAATCATTTCATGGATCACCTGTTTCCTAACAGATCGCGTTCAGTTCACTTGTGTTGGAGATCGCTGCTCAGAAACTACCAAAGTAATATCGGGTGTTCCTCAGGGATCACTACTCGGTCCAATTCTTTTCCTTATTTTTATAAACGACTTCCCAAGTGGCATTTCATCTCCAATCCGTCTTTTTGCCGAAGATTGTGTAATTTACCGCCGTGTCATAACCAGCGATGACCAATCCGTCCTCCAAAAGGACACAACCTTAATTGCCAAATGGTGCTCACGCTGGATGATTAGTCTAAATGTTAGTAACTGTAAGTTCATGCATGTTACCAGGAAGCGTTTCCATAACTACATTCCCATAGTGCTTAGGCACAGTTAATCTATCTGAGGTCCATAGATACCGCTACCTTGGCGTTACCATCACTAACAAACTAAACTGGACGAACCAAATTCTAAAACTAACAGCCGATGCCTCGAATTCCCTGAACTACGTTAGAATATCGTTGTACCTGTCCCCTCCATCGATCCGTAAAATAGCATATGAGACTTTCATCCTCACCAAACTGGAATATGCCTCCTCCATTTGGAACCCGCACCAAACGTACCTGGCTGACATACTAGAAGCTGTCCAAAACCGCGCTACCCGTTTCATCTCATCCAAATATGGCCATGCTACGAGTGTCACCAACTTAAAAGCATCTGTCGGACTGCCCCTATTAGCATCAAGACGTAAACTTTCACTGCTCTGCCTATTCCATAAATTGTATTATAACTTCCCTGACCTTCGTTCTACGCTTTTATTTCCACCCGTGCGCTCATCACATCGCCTCTTCATCTCTATGACCACTCAGAGACTTCACGGTTCGACCAATGCTTTCAACAAATATTTCTTTCCGGTAGCAATAGAACAATGGAACTCCCAACCAGAATCCGTCGTTGCAGAGCAAAACCCTTCGAAATTCCGTGAGGTACTTAGCTCCTATATCATTAATTAGGCTACAATATTCTGTTTCTCGTATCTTTTTCTATGCGTAATTTTAGCGTCCTTTCCAATTGCTTTTACCTCTGGTTGCTTCTTTACATGCCTGAAAAAATATATTTACACCCCCTGCCCGTAATACAAAAACTGGAGACCCGGCGTTTCTAAGCCGGCTAGGCTCCTTCTTCAGAGGTGACACGGCTTACATTGCAACGCCGCCTTGCAACCCTTCGCCGCTGCTGGCCTACCACAAACCCCGCACTGCGGAACGCAGCTAGTGTGTTTACACAGACTGGGGAGTCCCTTGCGAGCCATTGCGGCTCCGTGGGGTTCGCTGTAAAGGCACTTCCTACAGTTCGCCCCTTTTTCGAAGATGACAGTTCCAGCAGGGTCAGCTTTTTGGTGTGCCGCCTCGCATTGTTCAGAGACGGGGCTGTGTTCCTTGACCTGTCTGCGGTCGTCACTCTTGCACTGCTTGTCCTCCCGGGAATATTTTGGGCTACTGAGCGCAAAGAGTGGGGAACTCTACTCCGAGTGCTTTGCCCATTGTTGCATGGTCCTTAGGGCAAGAGGATTAGACGGCCCACTGACGCCAAAGGCTTGTGACCGCGTGAGAGTACGCAGGCCGGCAGGACGGCGCCCTTCTGGCTCCTGGTTCATAGGGCATTGGCACGCGTTTGAAATGCCATACGAATGACGCCCTCAGTCAGTTCATTGCTCTTTCTAGATTCTTTTTTTCGGCGGACCGGGAAACCTACGACTTCTTGAAATTGCTCACCTCTCACCCTCACCCTTCTCTCTTTTCATTTCCTTTCTCATGCCTGTTCATCTGTACTTTCTTTACACGAATATATGTCGGAATTGTTCCTGTATTGCTGTCTGAATTCCTGCTATGTGTGTACTATTATTTTGCCCCCCCCCCACCCCTTTTTATCCTTTTCATGCCTGTACGTCTTCACTTTCTTTACACGAATGTATGTCGGAATTGTTCCTGTATTACTGTCTGAATTCTTGCTATGTGTGTGCTATTATATTGCCCCCCCTTATGTAATACCCCGCAAGGGGCCTTTAAGGGTACAATAAATGATGATGATGATGATGAAGTCGATCCCCAAATAAAAACCGCAAACACACTGTGTAGCTTCTGAACAAAAACTCTCCAGATCGACAGCACCTGAAGGACATAGAACACTTTGGCTACACGAAATAAATTGCACACAGTAGCTTGTGCAAACATCGACAAATCCTTCCCACCACACCTAGTTGTCTAAACTCTTGCGCGAAGGCAGGTGGTGTACTCACCGAGCGCATCTATACGGGTTTACCCCTGCATTCTCGCTGAATGCCACGTGATAGCGTCACGCGACATCTTGCGCCGCTGTGCACGCCGCCCACGGCACGTCATACGGCCCTGCGAGCGCCTTGCGGGTACGCTAGAAATTACAAAAATTAAAGGACGCTCGCACCAACGCATAGCATCTCACTTCTAGTACGCAAATGTCCTAAAGCCTGTGGCCAATTAGAGCCAATTTATAAAATATCCTTTTCTTCTTTGATAGATACAACAGGAATGACAAATGTAAGGCAAGTGCTCGTGGCGCGCTATTTTTTAGTAGAAATAATAATTCCACCGAAGAAAACTCACACCATCTTCCCATGGGGAACCCTGACGAGGATGCGAAGCGTCATGGTGGCCCGAGTGGTTCCACTGTGTTGCCGTAATGTTGAGTGATCTGGTGTTTAGTAGAGGCAGAGGGAATTCCGCGTCCGGGTTCACACCGGTGGCAAAGGCACGCAAGTACTGTTGTATTACAGTGAGTAGGCGGTGGTTTTTGAGGCGCCAAAACTCGTCCATCATGTTCTTGTCGATGTTGTCTGCTCTGTGGTAGAACCGGTAGTCTCCGTCAGCATCGGTGAGGTAAAGGTTCTTGACGTTGTTGCACCGGCTGAGAGAACGTACACGCCCTCCTCTTCGCAGCTTTGTCTTCTTCTCCTTCTTCTTCTTCAGCGATTCTCCTACGGGAAGATGACGACGGTGGTTGAACGCGAAGCTATCTCGTGATGTATTCTTTGGTTGGCCCATCCCTAGGGGCATCCTGCCACAATCATCATCAGAGGCACTGCGTACGGGGCATGGACGCGGGACTTCCCTCCGAGCATGAGATGCTTCGCATCTAAAAAAACGAGGTAGATTAAGCGCGTGTGCATTCCCTTTTAATTATTGTCTCAATCAATCTCCTCGTCGTTGCCTTCGGTGTCAGTTCTGCTTAAAACTAACAAACCACCGCAGTTACACTGGCGTTACTTTCGGGAGGGGCAGGCTGAGCCCCTTCGGCTACCAGCCCCTTTGGTAGAGAGAGGGGGGTGTCACTTGTGCTTCACCATTGTGTAAATTGGACTTCGAAAATTTGAATACGACTATTGCCGCTCTCGTCCCACCAGCCTACTCAATTTTTTTGCCTCTATAACAGAAGAAGGCTATTTACGCCTGGGGTGTCCATGATATGCGCGACTTGAATAGTTAATTCCCAATGGGGTGACTGAAGGCGAAGGAAGAACGAATTCTGGAGAGGGGGCGCCCTCGGAATGACCGCAACGCGCGGAAGCGTGTAGCCAGCAAGAGTGTTCCTCGAGTTAGGAGACAGGGCCCAACGATAGTGGCCATTGTGTCATCAGCGGCTGTTTGTGTGGCTTTTTGTTGCACATTATAGAGGTTTTGTGAGCTCATGGTGAATGTAAAGCTTTTTCCTAAATAACTATGGTGATACTTAGAGACCGTGAACTCCGCGAGGCCTGGAAGATTTTCCGGGGAAACTGAAAATAATACGACTGAAAAAGAAATCTGGCCGAGATTCAAGCGTAAGGTAGGGGCACGGAGCAAGATATAAAGTTGCTCCGTGGGTGGGGGTGCCGGGCTTCTAGGACAAAATTGAAATTCGGTGAATGTATGCAGGTAAATATAAAAAGAACGGTGGTTTTCCGGAACAGAGAATGGTTGGTATTTGAATGCACAACCCGTACGCACTTATTCAGCACTTCTGAGATATAGAAGCTGCGGGTGTTTCCAAAAAAGGCCCGTTTTTCCTCTACGACAATATCCTAGGCCAGTGTTCGCAAATTTATTTCAGCATGCCAGCCCAGCCTACGTAATACTCTTAATAAGATTTGCTGCATTTTGGGCGGCTTCCTTGTGTTTGTTATGTTTTGGATATTGGGAGTGTGCGTGTAATTCGTGTTATTTCAGTGTATGTAATTTAAAAAATACATAATGAAGGCGCTAGACCATCGCAAAGACCAGTTAATTTTTTTAGCTGATTTGCATGCCGCAAAAAAGAGCGAATACTATAAATAAAAGAAGGTGTCCTAAAGCAAAAAAGGGCAAAGAATTCAATCGGCTGACAAACAGGTGTCCCCAGGACTAGGTATTACAAATATATAGATAAATGTAAAATTTCCAAAAATACCTGGCAAAGATCAAACATTTGGCATCAACCAAAAAATAAACTGACTGTTCCAGATTGTTGTCCATAACCCACATTAAGTGGAAATAAAAGTACAACGGCTGTCGCAAACAGGCAAGCACCGGATAATTTGGTCGCCGAAAAGTATGTGCACCGAAATGTTCGTACGCCAAAATGTTCGTGCAGCGAAACGCCCGTACACCGATTTGTCCGTGCACCGAAATGTCCATTTACCGATATTTTCCGCAACGAAACATACTACACCGAAATGTCCTACACCCGCCTGCAGTTTGTCCGGTGCTCCCTGAAAAAATTCGTCTACGAGCGTTTCTTTGAATTATATTTTTCTCCAGACAATCCGCTGTTGGCGGTGTTATTATTCGTATAATATACGTAGTTCGATGTGAGTATTAAATTTCTGAGTCAATTTCGCCCCAGGATTATCCGACACTATATTTTAATTTAAAAACTTCATTGTAACGGTATTGTAACGACACGTTCTAATGTTCGAAGTGGGACTGAAACGCATTTCATTCGCAATAAAGGAACTTGTAACGGGAACTCGTTTCAAAATTTGGAAGGAACGAGGAACGAGCTTTTGCTCCGGTTTTAGAGGAATGTGCACAACCCTGACAAACAGCGACAAAACGAAAGCGTCAAATTTTCAAACGCCCTCCCAAACGTAAACATTATCCTGCAGAAATACTACCCCATTTTAGCCACTAACGAAAGACTTTAAAAGATGTTCCCGGAAGCACCAAGGGTTACCTACCGGAGAGATAGGAATCTAAAAGATATTTTAGGGCATGCTAAAACACAGCCTTCAAAGCAACCAGTCATGGCCAGATGCTCTGGTACCAGATGCAAGACTTGCAGGGACCTGCAGACAGACGGCAGTGTAAAAAGCACAGCCAGTAATTATGTTCACAAGAATATTTCAAGTTTTACGTTCACTTCATCTAACATTTTGTATATGTTGGAATGGTCAATGTGCCACAAACAGTATATTGGCGAAACGAGTCAACCTATGAGCCTACGTCTTAATGATCACCGGGCATGTACTCTTAGCAAATCCTCCATAGCTGTAGCGCAGCATTTCAACCAACTAGGCCACAATTTTGATGACGTTAAGTTGTATATACTTCAGTCAAACTTTAAGTCTCCTAAGTACAGAAAATACCGGGAATCCTATTTAATTCAGAAATTCAACTCCATGGAACCTGCTGGAATTAATGCGTCTAGGGACAACTTGGAATCCTTGCGATATTCGCAGAAAATACAGCATTAGGCACTGTCTTGCATGTACCTTCTCTAAAGAATATGACCGCTCCCTCTGCTCCTTATGTGGTCACCTAATTCCTTCTGTTTTCATTCCCTAGCTTCCAGTGTAGTACGCGCAGGCATCCCTCCAACCTTTTTTCGAGAATTCTATTTACTTTTATTTTTTTCTGTATTTTTTTGCCCCGCTTTATCTTGCACCCCGACGACCCCCTAACTTTATCTTTCCTTTTTTGAATTTCAGCAAAGGCCTGTTCCAGGAATGTTGCTATTGGCGACACGTGTCATTTCAATTGAGCGGTTATTGCTGTTTCTTTTGTGGGTGTGCGTGTGTGGTTTTTCCTCCCCTTTTCTTTTTTTTTTCTTGTTTCGTTTTCTTCTGGCCCTAGTTATTCTCCCCCTTCTCTACCTTTTCTTTTGACCTGATGCTTGCAGATAGCTTCTGAGAAGGACTCCTCGCACCGCCGGCTCTGCTTTCGGCGTTTCTGAGAACCTTTCGGCCGCGCGGCGGGCCAGCAAACACATTCGCATTCTTTCTCTCCAAGAATTTCCAGGAATATCAACCTCCGGCTGTCTTCTCTCTTACCGACTTCGCGGCTGAAACTATATAACCTTCTTTCCCCATCAATATCTCCTCCTACATACTCCCAAACCAACCCGCTTTCTCAATTTCACTTCCTTCTCTCCTCTCACCTGGGGACCTACCCCTATATAAAGCGTGTCAGCCAGGCGAGGGGTTGTCCTGCCGAAGACAAGACTCTTTGCTGAAACGTTGGCAACAATCGTGATTTCTACTTTCTTCGAAGTTTGCTTTGCTTGTGTTCTCTACCATCTTCCAAGAAGTTATACTGCTCTCTCTCTCTCTCTCTCTCTCTCTATATATATATATATATATATATATATATATATATATATATATATATATATATATATATATATATGGGGTTTGGAAATGAGGGACTCGTTAGGAAATACTGCAAGCAATGCCGGCAGTCTACAACGCCAAAGAAGGCATAGGGGAATGGTTAGACTATTTTTTTGCCGTTAGTGACGTTACATTATTATTATTTTTATTAATTACGTGAGAACGAAAGAAAGAAAAACACGCGCCCAGAGTGGGGACCGAACCCACCCCTTTCGGTTAGATCTCGAATGCCTTACAAATTCGGCCGAATTGGTAAGGCATTCGAGATCTAATCGAAAGGCGTGGGTTCGGTCCCCACTCTGGGAGCGTGTTTTTCTTTCTTTCTTTCTCACGTAATTAATGAAAAATAATAATAATGTAACGTCACTAACGGTAAAAAAATAGTCTAACCATTCCCCTATGCCTTCTTTGGCGTTGTAGACTGCCGGCATTTCTTTCTGTATATATATATATATATATATATATATATATATATATATATATATATATATATATATATATATATATATATATATATATATATATATATATATATATATATATATATAACTTTGAAGATGGTAGAGAACACAAGAGAAGAAAAACTTCGAACAAGGTAGAAAGCAAGTTCTCTTTGCTGAAACGTAGGCCACAATCGTGCTTTTACCTTGTTCGAAGTTTTTCTTCTCTTATATATATATATATATATATATATATATATATATATATATATATATATATATATATATATATATATATATATATATATATATATATATATATATATATATATATATATATACATATATATTTATATATATATATATATATATATATATATTGTTACAGCGCAGTTTCTACGAAAGGACATTGTCTCCGGGGTTTCTAATGGAAAGGGATTGACCAAGCCCACTGTGGTTTGGTAGAAGAGGAGGTTGAGGTGGTGACTGGACCAGCCGGTTCCCGATCTGTTCGCGTGGCCCTTCCCGGACCACATCACTCTAAAAAAACCCATTTCATCCATCAAGACCGTGTCACGTGGTAGAGGTGCGGGGTAACAACGTCCTGGACCCTGTGGACCCAGCGAAATCCTGCGTTCTCCGTTGGAGTAGGCGAATCGCCGGCTTGGATCCAGCTGACATGGCGCCGTCTCGGAATGGTGAAAACTCTTCCCCAGTGGTGCTCAACGGTTGGCCCCACAAGGAACCACGCTCGTTCTCTGGGAACAATGACGAAGATGTCGAGGAATGGCTCAAACACTACGAAAGGGTGAGCAAATACAATCGCTGGGACACAGCGGCGCAACTAGCGTATGTAGTGGTGTATCTCTTCGGAACAGCTTTGACCTAGTTCAAAAACAATGAAGCAAAGCTCACGACATGGGCTATCTTCGTCGAGGAGCTGACGAAATCCTTTGGCGACCCCATTTCCCGCCACAAAAAGGCCGAGCAGATGGTCGCACAGCGAGCACAGGTACCGGGCGAGACTTGTACGGCGTACATACAAGAGGTCCTTAAGCTCTGCTCTCTTGTAAACCCGACCATGACTGAGGAGGACAAGGTGGGCTATTTGCTAAAAGGTATAGCGGAAGACGTATACAACTTCTTGATTGCAAAAAAAAAACCTAGCCTCTGCAGCAGACGTGGCCAACCACTGCCGCACATTTGAAGCTCTCAAGCTTGGGCGGATTTGCCCCAAATTTGGCCGTCTTCCAAACGTTCCCACTGTCGCTAGCGTGGACACTGGTCCATCTGAGGATATCGCATCTTTGGTTCGCCGTATTATACGAGAGGAACTAGGGTATCAAGTTCAAGCGTACACCGCCAATCCGCCTGCCTATGCGGGGCCTCCTGCAAATCGCGTGTACCACCAGTGCGCCACCGTTCATGAGCCTTGTTTTCAAGTACCAGCATCCAGACCACAACTCCGCTACACAGAGCCCTGCGGTACGTTTTCGCAAGATGGGGTCAATGTTCAGAGCTTACGAGCGCCATCCCGGTGACTCGGTTACGAGAATGAATCCCGTAGAGTTGTCGCTGGCTACCCACGCCAACAAGTCGAACCAGCCCGCTACCGGCAACAACGCGACCAAGACCGCTATCGGGAGCCACCTGTTTGCTATTTCTGTGGCGTCAGTGGGCACATCGCTCGCTTCTGTCGCCGTCGTCAAGTGCAAGCTCCGCGGTTCTTTGCGTCTTCTTCGCCCAGCCGACGCGATGGCCCAATCCACCAGGATCCCCTTTTCCACCACCCGGCTCCGCTCACCAACCGCAATGCGTCTCCCGCCGTATCTGACCGTAGCATCACGCCACCGCTTCGCCAGGGCCGGTCGCCGTCGCCTCGCCGCCGGTCCGGACCCCCGCCGCTGGGAAACTAGCTGGTCGCGGAACGGTCGGTTTTACCAAATCCCCTCTCAGTAGTGATGGTAGAGAATAAGGTGTGTATTTGTGTCGACGGTTTGAACGCAACTGCTTTGGTGGATACTGGTGCTATTGTGTCAGTGATTAGCTTGTCATTTAAAGATCGCCTTGGACATAAAGGTGTGTTTGAGTGGGATGGAACTAGGTATTTCCATGGGGTTGGTGGTGAGCCTCTGCGGGTAGTTGGAATTATCTCGGCAGACGTTGTGCTTGGCGGAGACACCTTCAAAACTGAGTTTACCGTAGTAGAGTACGCAACGCACGATGTCATTCTGGGTATCGACTTTTTGAAAGAATGTGGGGCAAAGTTAGATTGCAGTGCTGGAGAGATTTCATACTGTCTGTATCGAGCAAGCCACCGAAACCGGCAGAGGAGTGTTCGCTGTTGCCGATGATACGCTATTGCCTCCTATGTCAGCCATGTTCGTTCCCGTGAAGTGTAGCCATATGAGCACGGGTAGCTCCTGTGTGGCGTTAGTTGAGCCTGAACTGGACACAGCGATGAAGAAAAATGTGTTCGTACCTCGGGCTTTGGTTCATCAGGAGGGTGGCTTTACTCACGTGTGGACAGTGAACGCAAGCTCAGAATCCGTACTTCTCCCTCAGGACCTCACGCTCGCCACTTATGCCGATAATTTAGATACTTCACTGGACGCTATTTCTATGGTTGGCCCTGCGACTGATGTGGAACCGGACTATACAGCCAATTTCATCAAAATGGTTAAAAAATCGTTACCGTCCGAGCAACGACACGCATTGCAACAATTGCTGGCTCGGCCCGCTTCAGTGTTTGATTTTGCGCAGGGTAAATACCCTCCTGCGCCGCCAGAGTCTCGGACGCAACATCGAATTTACACCGGCGATGCACCACCCATCCGGCAGAAACCTTACCGCGTGTCTCCTGCTGAGCGCAGCGCTATAAATGAACAGACCGAGGACATTGCCCGGAACGGTGTGATTCAGGAATCTACCAGCCCATGGGCCGCCCCTGTAATACTGGTCAGAAAGAAGGACAACACGTGGCGATTTTGCGTTGACTGCCGTAGATTTATTAATGTGACGAAGAAGGACGTCTACCCACTTCCGCGGATTGACGACGCCATCGATTGTCTGCATTCTACCTCCTACTTTTCGTCGATTGATCTTCGATCGGGCTACTGGCAGATTCCTATGCACCCGAACGACAAGGAGAAGACAGCATTCGTCACACCAGATGGCTTGTTCGAATTTAATCTTATGCCGTTCGGCCTGTGCAACGCGCCTGAAACATTCGAAAGATTCATGGACTCTGTCCTGCGGGGCCTGAAGGGGGAAGCCTGCATGTGTTATCTAGATGACGTCATAATTTTCGGCAGGACGTTCCACGAGCATAACCAGCGACTTAATAATGTTCTCCAGCGCATCGCACAGGCAGGCCTGCTCCTGAACTCGAAGAAGTGCCATTTCGGCGAGCGCCTGGCGCTTGTGCGTGGCTTCCTTGTTGACCACGCTGGAATCAGGCCCGACCCCCAGAAGACTGCTGCGGTTCGGGATATTCAAAAACCCCGATCACTTAAGGACCTGCGGAGCTTCCTCGGACTGTGCTCCTACTTTCGTCGGTTTATTAGACTTCGCCAAGATCGCCTCTCTTCTCACAGCTCTTCTTCGTAAAGACACGCCCTTTGTGTGGACTCCCGAATGTGACTCGTCTTTTACGGAGTTGAAGCATTTATTGACATCCGGTCGTTGTTGCGCCACTTCAACCCCTTGGCCCCCATTGAGATCCGCTCAAACGCCACCGCCATCGGTGTTGGGGCTGTGCTGGTCCAGCCGCATGGAGGTGCGCATAGCGCTGTCGCCTACGCAAGTCGTACCCTCTCGAAAGCAGAGCGTAACTACACTGTGACAGATCTAGAATGCCTTGCGATGATTTTCGCCATTCAAAAGTTCAGACCCTACATTTATGGACGTCATTTTACCATTGTAACAGATCATCACTCCCTGTGCTGGCTTGTCGGACTACGCGACCCCTCTGGTCGACTCGCTCGCTGGTCTTTACGGCTTCAGGAATTCGATTTCGCTGTTGTCTACAAGAGCGGGTGCCGCCACACTGACGCTGACTGTATGTCACGCCTGCCTCAACAAGCGCGGCTATTTGAGGAAGAACACCATGCCGATTCCTTAGCTTCCATCTCGACCACGCTCCCCAATCCACTCGTGTTTGAGGAAGAGCAACAAAAAGATAGCAGCTTGAAGCCATTATTTCTCTCCGCACAGACATCTCAAGCGTCGACTTCACCGTTCGTCGTCCGAGATGGCTTGCTCTGGAGACGGAATTATTCGTCCGATGGTGCTCGTTTTCTGCTTGTCGTGCCTGAGAGCCTCCGACCTGACGTCCTGCATGCTATGCACGACGACGTCACCTCAGGACATCTTGGCTTTGCCCGCACGCTTTACCGACTCCGTCAACGTTTCTACTGGCCTCGCCTCTGGAAGACGACGAAGCAGTACGTCGCCAGATGTTAGGTATGCCAGCGCTACAAGCACCCCACAGTACATCTTTTAGGGGATTTGCACCCGGTGCGTCCACCAACGTCACCTTTTGAAAAAGTAGGAGTTGACTTGCTGGGCCCGTTTCCAAAGTCGGTAGCCGGGAATCGATGGATAATTGTCTGTGTCGATTACCTGACAAGATATGTGGAAACGACTGCTCTGCCATCTGCTACAGCTTCTGAGGTCGCACACTTTTTTCTACACTTCATCATACTGCGCCATGGTGCCCCCCGTGTGGTTATAAGTGATCGCGGACGACAATTCACAACGGACATCGTTGAAGAGCTCCTTCGTCATATCACCCACAAACCAATGGCCTTACTGAGCGAACCAATCGTACACTGACAACCATGTTAACTTTTAACTTTAACACATACGCTTACAATACCGCTAAGCACGAGGTCACGGGATACCCACCTTTCTTTTTTTATACATGCGACTGCCAAGTAGCTTCCTCGACACTATCCTGCCCTTTTCTCACCATGAAGAGGTTTCTAGCAGATTCTCTGTCGTGCTGAAGAGGCGCGCGAATAAACCCATTTCATCCATCAAGACCGGTAATATATATATATATAAATAGAGAGAGAGAGAGAGAGATCGAGAGAGAGAGAGAGAGAGAGAGAGAGAGAGAGAGAGAGAGAGAGAGAGAGAGAAAGAAAGAGATTGCAGCCTGCTAAAATGTCGACCACACGGGCATTTACTCTTTTCTCATCCATCAGAACTTTTTTTAAGAATAAATGTTAGAAGTACCGCTTGTCTCGGTTGTCCTTCGACCTTTGCGTAATATCAACTTGCATAAAAGTTCGCCTTAATCGAGAAAATGTGACACCGCAGACAGGCCCATGTATTTGTTCTTTGGGGCTACATAGGCATGCTTACGCTTTTAAAAGAAGAGAAGTAAGGCAAAAGGGGAAACGTAATGAACGTTCCGTGAATGGGAGGCCCAGGAGTAGGCTTATGCTGACTGCATTCTGAATGAATCCCATCAGGTCTTCATTTTCCAGGTCAGGCAATCTCTAGTGTAGCCTCCCAGATTGCCAGTATTAGGGTCACTCCCAAACTACGTAGTGTTTATAGCTTATACTATGGCATTGTTGTCGTAACTGACGTGGTGTAGTATTTGACGGGATACTGTCTGGTCAGGTACAAGCGTGTTTGGAATGACGAAGGTGAGATCACTGCTCCCAAAAATAGCATTTTGGCATTCCTCCACCCATACGGGTATACCTACACGTCAAACTGCTATTTTGACTTGGTCAGGGACCTCCGTTTCATCAATGCAAACATGTTGGATTATTATCGACGAAACCAGGATTTTTTTTTGTATTTGAGGACGTTGCTTGGAAAGTGTTATGGCTTGCAATTGTTGGAATAAGAGGTGAAAGCCGTTTCGGTGGTGCTTCCACGGCACGCCTGCGAAGAGTACTTCGGGGTCGGGATGGTCATTCTTTCGCCCGGAACGAGCGCTCGTAACTGTACAACTGAGTTGAACTGCAATCCCTCCAAAGGCCCTGCTTATATAGCCTGTCCTGTACCAGTTCAAACCTAACATGCGTGTTAGGTTTGTTGAAATTGATCCATTTCGCTCGGGAATCCTGATGTTCCCACTCGAACAATGTTTTAAGCTTTTCTGAAAGGTGAGCAGGATAGTTTGCATATTACAACCTTGGTAGCTTTAAGTCGCCTCGGATTTGCATTGTGATTCCATGGCTGCACAACGCAATTTATTTTATACTCGATACGACCATATCGGCAGCCACTTCACAAAATAAAACGTAACCTAATGGTGAAGGGAAAATTTCATGCTTTACAGACGACGCTGAACAATTCTGCAGAGTGCCAAGTTCCAAATATCCTGCGAGATTCGAGCACGAATTTCGCATGAAACTCCTGCATTGACGCAACTTTTTCCCCGGAGTACAATGCATTTACCAAATATAGATATTTAGGCGTTGCGTCTTATCGATATGATTTTTTCGTTCACCGTGCGCTGGGGGTAAAATCGGTAGTCATGATGTAAAAGTAATGGCCGTGCAACAGCAAGCTCGCGCGTATTTATAGAATTGCTTGGAGGCCAAAACTAATGGCGGCATTTCTTTATTATTTTTAGATGCGGAGCGTCTTATGCTCGGGGGTATGTCCCGCGGCGTCGGCGGTGGTCCGGCGTCCACACACCACCATTTATTGGCCAATCCCCCACGTCTTATACTCGGGGGTATGTCCCACGGTGTCGGCGGTGGTCTGGCGTCCGCACACCACCGTTTCTTGGCCAATCCCCCACGTAGGTACGTGCCATAGAAGAGGAACAACAACAACAACAACAACAACAACAACTCCGGTTATGCTTGCGCTTGACTCCGTGATTCTTCAGATGAAGTAGGATGGAAGCAACAGCTCCGCCAGTGAGTGTGCTGACGCAATTAAGTGAGAGCATCAGCGCAAACACTAACAGATACCACTTCAATCTCGTCTCACTCGCGTATACGCATACAATAAAGAAAAGTACACCCATCTCCCCGAAGGGAACCATGAGTACGATATATGAGCATTACGGGGTTCACTACATTTCCACCAAGTTTTGCTAACCAACATAACGGAAACGCAAACCGAAACCCTATGACGCTCCGCATCCTACTCATGGTTCCCTTCGGGGAGATGGGTGTAATTTTTTTCACAATACTGCTTAATTATATATTCACAGTTGAGCAATATTTGTGGCAAAATCTTCACAATTTCTACCACGCCAAACAGATCCTGTACAGAGTGCATTGTGTCAACGTGACGACAACGCCGGCGATATATTAACAGCCCGGAAGGTATATTTCAACCATTTTTTTAATGTGACTCAGCGCCTCATCGTCATATATACACTACGGAGGGTTCAATAAAAAAAAGTGCTAAACCCGGAATCGTCCCAATTCAAATATTGAAGTTCGTTTCTATTGGTTGGGCTAGTAATGCACAAGGCGCAGTTCTGAATTCAATAATATAGGAAAACACCAGTCCCGAAACTCTGTTTCACGCACAATGGCCGCCGTTGCATATTTACTGGGCACGAAAGCCGCTATTCCTGCTTTTTCAAAAATAAAGAAGTTTCAAAAAGAAAGCATATGCGCATCGACAAAATTATGCGTCAGTCCTCATCACTATGGCATCAGAAAGGATAAGGGAAACGAAACCATTCATTCCAATATGCCACGCCAGCCATCCCTTGAGCACGCATTAAACCAAAGGAAGGCATGTTTCCGTATCTTCTTCTCCATTCTTCTCTACCTGCGAACGAAAATTAATGGCTGGCTTGTCTTGGCCAATTGAATTATCGATCACTGCATACACTTTATACCCCAAAAACTCAGTTACACGTTGTGCCGCAGTGTGCCGCACGAGATTACATTGAGCTGCGATAAGCTCAATTTGCACGCAAGCTTTAGAAATGCCTGATTAGAACCATGTCCTTTCGGAACTGCAAGGAAGGATAAAAAAATCCTGCCGGACATAAAAAAATGAGTAACTGCGCGGAGATACGTATGAATACGCATTAACAAAGGCAGAAATGAATAGTGTAAGATCAGTGACAGAGTAGAATCGCAAGTTACTCTAGCAGACCGTTCCGCAACGTGTTAGCGCGCACCCGGCAAAGCAACAGTGATCATCGCAACGGGGTAACAATGGAGCTAACGGAGCGTCAGCCGACACTGGTTCACTTGCGCACTTAGTACACAACCAGCACTTAAGGGACCCTGCAAACCTTTTTTCAACTTTTTTGAAATCCTAATGCTTGCAGAAAGTAATCACCAAATGCACCCAGTACTTGGATTAGGGGGTCGCAAAGTACCTCAGCCAAAAATTACTGCTCTATCCCCATCACACAATTTGAAAAACTCGCTCGAAAGATTTTCTTTCTTTCTCAGTCTTGACGTTCTTCAGCCACTCTAATCACGTCGTTGAGGCCACGCACGGGCTGTTGGCCGGTTGTTTTTCATTTGCAGTAATGAATGCTTTTCGGTAGCAACTTTAAAAATGACGCCACAAAACAAAGCAGAAACGAAAGGCGTGCCGTGCGACAAGCAAATCAAGCAGTGCCGCTCCGTGCTGGCGAAAACTATAGCTTTCACAGTGCTTGTAGACTGGAAGGACAGAGTGAAAGCGTTTATCGAAAGGGCTGCAGGGTCCCTTTAGGACTCGTTGGAAGTTAAGAAAAGAACGACATGAGTGTTCATGTTGCACAATAGACTTAGGGAAAAAAGCCGAAATATGACTGCGCACCGAAGTACTTCCAGAATGCTACGAAGTTGCTAGTCAGCTCATACGTAATCCCGTTATCACTGAGCTGTTTCTGGAGTTCAAGCTGCCCCGAAAACGGCTCCGCCAGATGCGGCCGTTGATCCTCTAACGTTCATTATGCTTGTTAATTAAGATATTCGAGCAAGACATACTTAATCCTGTCCCAAAAGACAGACACTTTCTTATTTCATCAGCGTAGGCGCTTTTCTTTGAAGTGAAGTTGCTAATCGTTTTTAGCACTTAGAACACTCGTCATGTTGCCGCAAATCCTGAATTGGGTTTGTTCGCGTTTTGTTTTTACCGCCCGGCTGCTGCGGGTTCTGTTATATGTGTCCCAAGTGAAGCGTTTGTTGCATTCTTTCTTTCTTATCACGCATGGGGTATCTTGTTTGATGAGGAGAATGTTTCACCCTAACGTCAGTAGCTTCCAATAGCCTTCTTTGATCTATATTGCTCTCGATGTAACTCGACGATTCGAGAAACACCCGTGGTGACAGCTAGATGCCCTCAGAGCAGACGCCGCGTCGATCCATACGCCGACACAATGTACACGTCACTTTGTTGACTGCTGGTTCGCCCCCTTTGTGTCCTTTGAGTTGTTAGGGGAGCACAAGTTCGCTCCAATAAACTTTTTTTTTCTTCAAGACAACTTCATCGTCTTTGGTTTCGTGACAATACTGTGGCGCGATGGCTCGCCCTCCAAAGAATGCTCTGCCTCCACGACGGAAGACAAGGGCTTTGTCTTCGTTCTAGAGATACGCCCCAAGACTCCGCTTCAGATCATAGATAACGGAGGAAACGAGAACAAAATACGCGCCTGTATCGACATTTCAAACAAACAGAAGAGTAGTGAAACAGATAGCGTTGTAATATTATGTGGCGAAAGTGCAATGGCCCTGGAGAATGCATTTGTTCTATCAAAAAAAAGTATAAAAATAACACAGGGGCATGAGTTAGAAAACACGTCCGCAGGTTTTTAAAAACTGCGACCGAGTGCATCGTCATCCCCCATCGTAAGATAGTCCCATTTCAAAACAAGCCTCATTGATTCCATCACACGATATACAATGACGGACGACGAACCAAACATCTCTTTTAATCATTCTGCACATTTTTGCCATTTTGTAGCATGCCGCCCTTGTTTGATACCCCTATTAGAAAGTGAAATGATCCCTTCATGATTTTCACAGCTGCCCCGCAGAAACATGGTACTGCTGTTAACATTCATGCTTGTCAATTCACCGTAATTTAATGCAAAAGATAAGAAGACCAGTGGCAAGTCTTTATGTGCGCAAGCATTTGAAAGCCCCATGTTTTAAAACCTACATGAAAAAGATACTGATTCATCCCCAAGGCACATAGTTGGTTGCCTGAACTGCATTGTTCTAGTTGTCAAAAGGACACAACACTGAAGCTTGTAACGTTATAGCACCTACATATAAAATGAACAGTGGCAACGGTTTGCTGTAGTGTCCAAGATTCACAAAAAGCGCAGTTTTATGTTTGGGTGTCACCGTCTTCTTGTAATCACAGGGCCTGAGAAGTCCACGTAATTTTTTCTTGGGCGAGTAGAATCCAGACTGCAGAGCCAGAATTCCTTCTCGTAAAACATTGTAGAAGAGCACGTGAGTAATTATGGCAGTAATGCCACTAGCTTCAATAAGGGCCACCTTCGAAAGAGCGTTTTTTTTCTACATTTGGCGAAGTACCCAATAGCTATAAGCGATATCAACTATGGGTTTACTAGAAACTATGAAAGTTTCCCGCACAACTGCTCTTTTGTGATGATTCATGCACCGTTAAAGAATCTGCTCCTGCTAAATATGGACATATGAACGATGCATATAATCTGGAAATATTTCTAGTCAGACGCAGCCTCCTATCCCGGGAGAAGAGCTATGATTACTGTTGTGACTACAGCTCAAGCCGTCCTCACAAGTGCATCCATTCCTACCACCCATGCACAACAGGCTGAAGAAGTGGCCATAGCCCTAGCAATTGCTCAAACCCCTGCAGAGACCATTATTACAGACTCCCAACAAGCACGCAGAACTTTCTCCAGCGGCTTCGTCTTGTCCCACCCCCTGCCACACACATTCTGCTGCAGAATCCTCCACAACACTGCGTAAGGATTATTTGGGCTCCCGCTCATGCCGACGTGCCTGGCAACGAAGCTGCCCATCAGCATGCCCGCGATCTGATACACCGGGCTAGTCAGGAGTTCGGCGAGCAGCGGCGTGACTGTCCCCTCTTGTCCTACAAGGAAATCACGCAGCACTACCGCCTGCAGCTAACCATGTACCCTCCTCCACACAAAAACCTAACAAAAGAGCAAGAACGCCACCTTCGAGGTATCCAAACCAATACCTTTCCCCACCCAACTAGAGCCCACATTCTGGCTCCCACCCTGTACTCCTCGCAATGCGGCTTCTGTGAGGCTCCGGGCACGATACCACATTGTGTGGGGCTGTGATAAAAACACTGACCTACCCCCTCTGCCCTTCCCCTCCCCTGAGCCCTGGGAGAGAGCACTGTCCAGCTCGGACCCTGATGACCAGCTTTGGCTGGTGAAGAGAGCCCAAGAAGCTGTACGGTCTCCAGGGGTCCTGGAATAAGGACTCTTCCCCAAGGCGAACTTCTTCATAGGGACGTTTATTCCTCTTCCTCCTCCCAGTCCTGAAAAACAATTTACCAAAGTATTTAAAAATTTTCAAAAATTTGCCAAGCCCGTTGGAGAAATTTTTAACCGGATGTCTATAAGTAAGAGCGGATAAAAGTCTGCCCATGAACACTACGTGTTTTACACGATGATTTCCACTTGAGAATACGTAAGAACGTAACCGGGCAGAAAAAACCTATTACACCGTTTGAATAAAATGTAGCCGCAATGTCGAGGACACCACAAGTATCCCTTTCTCCTAAATAGAAATAACTGCATGCCAGGGAATGTCTCGATAAACAGACACAAACAGGCCATAACGGGTAAAACGCATTCATCATTCGTGCTTTCCGAAACATTAGCTCAGAGCGGCAAAGGATCCCTGCAGTGATCCTGTTGTGAAGCAGCGGGAATAGAACAAAGCCTAAGCGGGCATAGAACAAAGAAACACGTATATACTGGCAGACCCCGCAATATCCACTCTCATCAAGACACTAAAATATTTCATCCGAACACACCACTACGATTTTTCCCTGTGGTTCACACAGGAGGGGTTGGGAAAAACGATGATTTTGCAACGCATAAGCCCGGGAATTTGCCATCCAGGGCTTATGCGTCGGGAAATCCAAAATTATTCGCTGCAAACGTTGAGAATTGGAATTATTTCCAGGCGGCTGGATGACTAGATTTGTTTAAACTTTGATCGTAGAACTTCGTTTGGGAAAATCAAAAAAAAAAGGGAGAGGAGTTAGCGAAACAAAACGAGGACGTAAGCTGAGGTGAAGTCTTAATGGTAGTGAAACATTAGAATGAAGACCATAGACAACGGCAAATGCAGGCAAACAAGGAAACGAACCACAGAAACAGACACCATATGCATAGACACAGCCTCGTGATACTCAAAACCTAATGTTTTCGAACGTCATTAGTAAACGAACTACGTTAGGCGATAATAAGCGTGACGTTGAAGTGGCGTAAAGACAGAAACAACGTAAATATCATGTCGGTAACAGCACCCTTACTAGCTAATATGCGGCGTACGTGACATCAATTTGACCAATAATAATCTATAACGAAATGCGCCACACAAGTAAATTTGGTATTTTTTCATTAAACCTGCGGTTAAAAAAAATGATATTGCAGCAGGAGAGGCAACAATATTAGCTCCTCAATACAACGCCGAAGTCGACTGTACAACAGGCGGTCTTGGTTTTCGGCGTTATTAGCACCCCCTCGGAATTAAAATTCTCCTTCTCTCCCTTTTTTGAGGGGGTGGTGCACAAGGAGGTGGCCGACATTTATTATAAACCCCTGCAACAACAATACTGCCAATTTTACCGGCGCTTGAATGACATGACATGTGAATAGTGGTTGTATGGGGAGAATGGTCCGAACAACGAAGTTACTGTCACAATCAGACCTCGTCGCTACTAGAAACTGAAGTTACGATCAATGCGATGCAACATGGCATTTTTGGTGGCCTATTGAGCATTGCCCTATTGAGTGACACGTGTACATGAAGGTTTCCTTGACGAACTTGCGCAATAAAAATGAAGCGATGTTTCTTAATGAACTCTCGTTTTTATACTCCTGATCATGCAATAGTGAAAAGTAGTTTTTAGGCGCTGGCCACTCCTAGCAGCAGTGATTCTTCATCACTAATTAGGGGTCAAACTATTTACGAATCCCAACAAGTAAGCAATTTACCTGATTTCGTACCAGAAATAAACAAGACTAAGCAGCCAGCCATCTGGCCCTCCTGGAAAATAGTAGAAGCTGTTGGAGTAGCGCATTTTGCTACGGATTACTGGGAATGGAGCGACAAAGAATTGTGTATAAATGTGCATAAAGATTGATATACTCAGTGCTAATTTTGTGTCGCTTCAAGTTAGTTCAAGTGTACACACTATTAGCCACGCCCTCCCTTTGAGGCTGCTCCGTACAAAGTCGGCCTATACTGACCCGTGATACTCTAATAGATCGACGCTCCCTTAGCCGGCCCCTGTTTCTCTTGTGGAAATGCTTGCACTAGCCTGATCGTACATTGCAAGACCAGTTGCAAGTCTGAAGGCTGTGGAAATAAGATGCGCGGTGCTAGATTCATTCGAGAATGTCGGCGGCCGAATCTCTGCCTTCATATGCACCCTCATCACCCGTGCCGCCCTGCGAGGGGCGGTGGATGAGGCCATATTAATGACGACGCGCGTATATCAGGGAACGGCTGCTTTTTAGGGTGGTGGCAGTGGCTTCACTACGACGACCACCCCTAGGGCTCTTAGACCCGTGTCGGCTGCCTTCAACGGAAGCCCTGACGACTCCATACCTTGGGGACCAGCTAGACGTCCTTTTATAAAAGCAAGCTCTTTTCACGGGTGGATAAAGTAGCGCATACTTCGCCCGCCACTCCCGTGTTTAGTTTTTCACAATAATCTTTCTAAGACCTTTCTCGCGTCAGGATTCTTGCTACTTCGGCAAGTCTTTGTCTAAAGCGCGCAGCGCACGCATGGGGGTAGTAAGATTTTGTTATTACAGAACTACATGTCAACGGAGACCTCTTATTGAGCGCAGTCACGTCACATACTGGCTTCAAAAGGAACATTACATGTAAATTGAGGTCACTGCTCGCAGACATTCACGTTATCCGGCACCTCAAAAGAAAACGGATCCCTTGAAAAGTCGAGTTTCAAAAAAACAAAGTGCGACAAATAATTTTTTTACTTCGAGGCACCGGTGTGGCATGTGGAGAGAACGATGTTTGCGAGCTACAAAGGCATAATACCGGAAGGCTGAAACAGCGCAACCGCAATGGATCGAAGTTCAAAAGAACGGGTTCTACTTACAACCGACCACCTAAACATATTTTCTGAGTCCGCGACAAGTTGTTTGCTTTGTGGTTTTCACTTTAATAAACGAAGCTCTGCACATTCTTGCTGACGTTCAGAATGGGAAATGCCACTGATGCGATTGCAGTATCACAGGAACTGATACAACATTACAAGGGAGGACATAAGCAAAACTAATTTCTTGACATTTAGCTATACCTTAGTTAATTTTTTTGTCAGGCTCCGATTGCAATTTTATTAAAGTGGCCCTAAATAGGCTTCTGAAGGTCGCCATTTCAATCGCGCAATCGCTAGAGTACCCCTTCAGGACAATGCATACCAGATATTACACCTCTGCGTAAAGCAGGGGCCGCACAAAAACGCAACAATGATCCCTTCCTTCTTTCCATGCTCACCCATCGCTTCCTTCCCGCCACACTGCCGCGCTTTGACGTGCGACAGATTGCTTGTGACGCTCCCTGTGACGCACGAAGCTCTGAACAGTACAGCTGCGCTATTGGTGGGCCCCGTTAAATGCTGTAACCAATCAGCATTCCCAGCTGTGGGGGGAAACCGGGTTGCGCGCAGCGCTCCTGCACCGGCGGCACGGCGTATGCACCGGCGGCACGGCGTATTTGTCCTGCACCGGTGGTACGGACGAATGTAGATCGGCGCCATCCGTTACACGTGCTTAGCTGAGTTTGTAGATATAGCGCGTCGTTTACAACGTATTAATAACGCTGAAAACCACGGAGCGTCTCTGCGAGCACAAACGCCCTCATCACGCGCGACCGCGGCAAGCACGGTCGACAATTTCACAAGCCATGAGGATTGCGAGGAACGACGACATGAAGAGGAGACAACAGGACGCGGAGAGGAGACAACAGACAACAGTCCTGTAGTCTCCTCTTCGTGTCGTCGTTCCGCGCAATCCTCATGGCTTGTCAAGTATCAGACCAACTCGCCCATCAACAAATCTTGCTGAACGGTCGACAAGCAGCCCACTGTGCGGTGTATGCACGATACGGCATACACCGCAGCAGCTAAAACTTTTCACCACGTGCCAGAGCGGACCTATTGCTGAAAATCAGTTTGCAAATACGTGAAAGGTGGTGACAGTGCAGTGAAAGATTGCGCGGGGGATCGTCGTCGTCGCGCCCTGGCAAAGCAGTGTCTGGATAACTGTGGCGATGCTAAGCCTTTTCCTTGACCTCGATGGGACCAGTTCACCGCGACATCGCCGCATGCCGAAATGCTAGCGAGCCGCAATAGTGGTCGGTGGCAATCTTCAATTATTGTCGTTAGCGAGCATGTTGTGTTTGGAAGCACCCTATCTGGCCTTCAAACGCTCGTTCCCGCTTTTACAAAACAAACGTGCCGACGCATGCACGGCCAGCGAGCGGAGCCATGCGATGCGGGCCGGCCGGAGCTTGGCCGTCGTCTGCTAAAAAAACTCCCACCTCCCCTCGCGGGAACCCCTGTGTAGATGCGACGCATAGGTGGTCCACGTTGCAGCGTTGGATAGCGGGGGGACGGCGCTGGAACGAGAGAGCGGAGTGGCGCAGGCACCGCGTTTTATAGCGCGCATAACGTTGAGGGGACTGTGTAAGCCGGTCCCAGGCGATGACGACGTTGGCGTACTTGTAAAGCGGCGTGGACTGGGTGTAGGAGCAAATGGTCCCGGAACAAATGGTCCCGGAACTTATGGTTCCGGAATAAATGGTCCCGGAACAAATGGTCCCAACTCGAAAGTAGGAAGAAATGGTCCCAGAACTTATGGTCCCGGAACAAATGGTCCCAGGCACCTGTTCAGACAAAATGATTCTATAAAACTCCACGTGGGTTCTGTTTAAATTTGTTTTATTTTGCTGGAGTGCAGTTTCTAATTTCTTAGGTTTCTTTTTTTTTGTTTCCTTTTTTTGAGATTTCGTTAAACCTGTTAGCTCAATTTGGGCGATTAGAACGATTAAACGCGGTATTTCTGCCAACCATGCATTTTTGTGAAAGTGCAGGGCATTCATTACACGACTGGCCCGTTTTCGGAATTTTTTAATGCGTATTTTATCCGGCCTTTTTATTTTAGTCGTCGCGTTTTTTATACGTTCAAGACGAACATTCTTATTTATTACTTCTCTCTCGCTTTCCGTATTTGATTTTTGTAATATATTCCTTTTCTCGGTTTTCCACGTTTTGATTGTTTGTGAGTCCGGCCGTGTTCCAGGAAGCCGCACGTGTCGCGAGACGCCGCTAGTAAGCGAGGGGGTTGACAGGCACAGTGTCGAGACATGCGGACGTATGGTCTGATAGCAAGCATCAGCTGAGCCGCTGGTCAAACCAGGATGTCGCGACGGTCAGCACTGTTAAGTTCGTGCTTCTCATTTATTTAATGAAAGCCGCTGGTGGCTCATGTATTGGCGTCGCCTCCGCTTCTAGCTGTACGCTCAGTTACTTTCATGCAGCCGCAAAGACGCGAAGTTGGGGGTCGCGGAGTGCTTGCTTTGTGCTCCTTCCTCTTTTTGTGTGTCAAAAGACTGGGGTGTGAGCCCTAGTACCTCTGTTGGTATGTGGTCGTTCGGTGACGAGCTGACGGGAAGCGAAAGGGGGCCGTCTCTAGTTTTTGACGATTTTCGAAGCCGGCGTCGGCGCTGTTCGTTGATGGTCACTCGCCTTAGCAATTCGCCTCGGGTTGAAGGAGCTCTTCTAGGTAGTCCGGCGGGCAGCGGCGTCCCTTAATCTGGGAAGGGATTAGCCACGACTCCCTCACTGTGCCCGCGCGCGCGGCGACAAAGGCAGGGCGGGAAGGCGACGACACCGTAAGGTGTTAGCCCCGCGAAGACCGCTCTAAACGTTCGGCTTTTGCTTTTGAGGAGATGCCGCCCGCCAGCAACGTATTGCCTATTTTCGGAGAAAAACCAGTAAACTGCAAGCTGTAAAATTATCGAGGGGCAAAATCTTGATTAGTGTTGATTCGCTTGATTCGAACTGCAGATATCGAAGCATTTTAGGTGGTGAGCACAGTAACTCAGCTTAGCCAACCCAATAAACCCTCATCGAGTAAAGTTCCCTTTTGAAATAGCGACAAAACGGCGAGCGCAATGCACCAGTACAGCTTTATGGTGACTGGCGGTCAACAGTACCGTCTCACTCACATTTTTGGTACTTTACATAACCTAAATAATACCGTCACTGTAAATAGGCTCAACGCACTGGATGAAGTCAGACTCACTTCTCAAGCATTAACAAAATTTTGTATTCTTGCGAGTATTGCACGTCAGCCTTGTTAATTTAAATAGTTGTGTTGCTCCACTTCATAAGAAATCTGCATTCACGAACAAAATTACGGTAGCCCGTTATTGTATTCCCTTTAAGCACCGGCCGAGGGCGGCCCAGTACACGCAGATTTTTGATTAAAAGGTTCACCACTGGTTTGCCTGGCACTCGGAATAACAAAAAAATACGAACAAAGCAAGTACGGGAGATCGTACACGTGCGACAAAAAAGTTTGTATACAGCATTGAGCTCAAGCAAATTCAGCATTAGCAAATATATTGTGTACGAACAGATGCAAAATACAGTGTGCACAGATACAAGCATAAATATAAATACATTGACCCCACTCCTTCCCTCATGCAGGCGCTAAGGCGTAGTAGTGGTGGGACCATTTCTTCCTAATTTGAAGTTAGGACCATTTGTTCCGGGACCATTAGTTCCGGGACCATAAGTTCCGGGGCCATTTGTTCCGGGACCATTTATTCCGCGACCGGCGTGGACTCATAGTGTTTGGGCCAAGCGTGGATGTTGCTTCGCCGGAGAACGGCACACCGGTTATATGCGCAGCGCGCCCGAAGGAGAGGAAACCGCGGAAGAGAGAGTACTGCACATGCGCCGGCCCCAGCGAGTCTGCCGCGGCTATGACGCAACGTGCCGCGGCTATGACGCAACACAATCCAACACAATCTCCTTTAATCCAATCCAATCGAATCCAATCCAATGCCCCTCGCGAGAGAGTGTTCGAGCTCACCCCCTCTCCTCTCCGATAGCGCTATCGGAGAGGAGAGGGGGTGAGCGGCGGAGAGCGCAGCTGGCGCGGCGAGGAGAATGGGGGAGGGGCGGACATCACCGACAACGACGACGGCGCTGGAGGGACAAGGCGAGTGAAGCTCTGCATCTAAAAAAGAAGCGTGACGTACCGCCGAGCGGAGCCAATGGCTGCGCGTATCTCGAACAAACCCTGCTTCTCTAGGTAGTTTTGCGCCTGGTCGGTGACGCGACCGCTTCCACAGTGCGCGACCGCTTCCACAGTGCTTTGGAGGCGCGGTGAAAGAGGAAATGGGCCAGGCCTTGTTGCGGGCCCTTCTTCATGAACGATAAATCGGCTAATACTGAACCCTTTTAAACCCGGCAGGATGTTCTTTAATAGTACTCCAACGACGGCGCACGTAAAATCGCAACCTTTGAAACCTTGTTTAGGGCCCCTTTAAATATAGGGTTCTGTGCCCTCGAAGTATTCATTTTTTTCGAGGGCCAAATATGCAAGTACATTCTCTTTACACACTAAGAAAAAAGGATGTGGTACTTGCTCCCTAAAAGGACTAACTGCGATGTATAACGATGCTCCCTTCAACCAAAATGGCCGCCGTTAAACAAGCCCGCTCAGTGCGCCGCTCCTTTTTGTTTCTTATTATGTATATCTAATCGCCAGCAGGCTACGCATATAGTAAACACGACCTAAGAGGTTCGAGCATGCTGCTATGAGCGTGTGTGAATACCTTGAGGGGCATTCTCGAGCACTACGACGATCACTGCGGGCACGGTTGAGCCCGCTGAAAGGATTTGTTTATTTGAAGAAAAAAAATCGAGCGTTCGTACATTGTGCTTGCAATTGATTGCTAAACACCGGAGCCTAATAGAAGGTCCAATAGGCTTGCCCTAAAAGAGTCTTGGGGGAAAAAAAAGCACAAGTCGACGCGAAGAACCTTCTCGCACGTATATTTAACAGAGGCTTGCATTCACACGCACCACACTCTCAGCAACGATACGCCATAACCCCGACGTCAATAACACACCACAAGCACACCACAGCACAAACGACAGAACCAGAAACATACGCGGCACAAGGATTCGTTATTACCTTTGACTACACTTCATATATATATATATAGCCGCCGTTTGTCAAATGCGGGCGCCGGGGTGAGGTGTGGCACTCTTTGCATGTTTACGAAACTGTGCATTAGTATTTCTAAAACACAATAACGGTCAACATTAGGGCGTTAGCGATTGCACATATCTTCTTGTTTACATGATAGTTAACTGTAACTAAAGAGTAGAGAAAACAGGAACTGGTTACTACTAGTGGACGAGGATCGGCGCGCGCGGCGCGAGGTGGCGGTTGTTTTGAATCCTTGAGAGCGACCAAGACATCTCCTCCGGCCGGAATGGGCTTAGTATAGCGGGCGATATGCGATGAGCGCCGCTATTAGGGGCGCGTGCAGCAGTCTGTGGTGCAATATTTACGAACGAAATTCGCTTATTGATTCATGCATGTGGCACTTAGTTTGCGGAAATCAAAACACGGTGGCGAGCGATGGCGAGTGGTTGGTGCCGCTGGCTGCCGCTTGTTCGGCACTGCTAAGAAGAGGTGTTTCTCGCCGTGGAGGGTTGGAGGAAGCGGTCCGTGGAGGAGCAACGTTGCTCCTCGCCCGATAACCGTGAGCGGCTGAGGGACTAACCAGTTAGTCGGAGGGAGGAACTGCGCGGCTCAAGGGACGTACAGTGAAAGTTGTTCCCTTTTTCAAACCTTTCTTTCTTAGAGTGTACGGCCAGACGTTAGAAAATATAAACGACACTCAATTCAATGTCGTGTCACATGTACGCACGAGGCAGCGCTATATTTTAAAATTCCCAAATACTCAACGTTGTTATCCATCCTTTTTTTTTTTGCCGTGTAAGTCAAGTTGCTGATATCTCGGTTTCGCGTTCATGGAAGCTTCTACCGCCTACCAACATTTGTAGCTATAGGCGGTGGAAGCTCTGGTCGGAACACTTGCTCTGCCTTTCCGGAAAAGCAAAAGTCAAGATTGCGAAATAGCTTTACACAGGGAGGAGGTTTATCCAGAGTAGTTATAACAGAGGTAAAAATCTCAGATGCACGATCATTACTTCGCTCAGGTCAATGTTCTAACTGACAGTGCTAGCACATGTCAGCAACATGATTGATTGATTGTAGGGTTTAACGCGCCAATGCAACGCAGGCGATGAGGCGCGCCGTAGTGGAGGGCTCCGGATTAATTTTGACCACCTGGGGATCTTTAACGTGCGTCGAAATCTCGTACACACGGGCGTTTTTGCTTTTCGCCTCCATCAGAAATGTCAGCAACATGAATAGCTCTGACGCATAGCTTGTAACTAAATGTTATTTTGGGTCGACAGTAACCATCATAACCTTGTTTTATAGCGTTGACTTGAGAAGCACTGTTCACGCTCCGTGTATGGTAGATATGCTACAACGCACGACGAAGAAAGACGATGACCGATTCCTTTCTGTGAAGGTGGTTGGCAGGAGAAGCTGTTACGCACATCATCTAGAGGTGACACAGAATCTAGGTGAACTGCATGAGCAACCTTGTTTTTTCTTGGGCGTTGACAGCTGACAACTAAAGGAAGCACATATACATACACCCTCAAACTTTTATTTTGACCCTTCACGTTCTGAAAATGGTGCCTATAAATAACTAATGCACTCAAAATGCATTTCACAATTCTTGCAGCCTTGCAATAAAGAAAGCGGCGAGCCTCGGAGAGATTTCATTCCGTCCGTCAAATATACCTGCCCTCCTATCCATGTATATCGCGCTTAGAACGCTCCCGCTGGTGTAAGCCATAGCCTGAAAACGTTATAATCATTGCCTAGGCCGTGGATACTTCGTTCATATAAAACATACTTAACGTATGTTTTAACGACTTTCTTGAACAGTTTTCCCTCGTCTTGGTCATTCCAGAGAAAAACATTGACGGACGCCAAACCGTACCCGCAGTGTAGACAGAGAACAAGACTGCCTTGTCAGAAAATTTCAGCGCACAAAAAAGCGCAAGCAAACGGTTTTAGAAATTATTAGCACAATAAATCCTTGGTCACGTTCGGAGTCATATAAATTCGCACCACTAAATCTCTCTGCAGCCATGCCCGCAAAGCCGAAGAAACATGCATCCGTACTTGTTTCCCAATCATCCCCTCCTCCTCCCCCCCCCCCCCCCCCCCCCAGGATTCCCAAAGACACCGGCGAACTCCAGATGGCACACGCGCAAAAAACATGGTTGCAACGGCAGGCATTCTTCCGCCTCTTCCCATTCATCCAAGTGTCTCAGACCGCTGCCCGGGTCCTGTTGTGCAGCAATTCTGCGATATCCGGAGGGCACATTACCACTTGTTATGTGGCTCGGAAGTAAACTGGAGAACAGCAAGCTTGGTATGAAACTCGCCTGTGTAGCGTGGCTGCGGGGAAGGTGGTCAGAAAACTGCAAGAACTCACCTGAAAAGACAAATAAAAGGGGGAGACAGTTAGCAAAGGCTTTTTTTCTAGTCAGAAAACGTCAACAAAAATTGGTCGAAACAAAAAGCATTACCAGTTGCTTGCAAATGATCTGCATGACATGGAGAGCTGCAACTGCACACGGGAAGTGCCACCTAGGAGACCGACGCTATCTGATAGCTTAACAATATTCGTAAACACGCCCCCCGACCTCCCAAAACTCGCCAATGTGAGTGCATAACTTTAAAGTAGGTACTATTCCTACCTGGAGGATGTACTTTAGCCGGATGTTTTTTCGGTCTCCAAAAATTCGGACTTGCTGGATATTCTGGGTTTTACCAAGGAACCGCCAGTTGTCTCAATAGACTATTGTATCCGAACAACAGATATTTTGGACAAAATCAAGCGAAAGGTTCCACTTCCCGGACAAACTTTGTTGGCGATGCAAAAATAAACGAAGACACAAACTCCCTGAGATAAAATCAGACTTTTCTTAATTTAATTTACTTTGAAAAATTAGACGCGAATATTAGGTTCAACAATCCGGAAATTCTACGTCGCTGCAAGATATCCGACAGCACAGCAAAGAAATAGGCACCGCACGTTGACGGTTTTTCGACAGTTGAGTTATATTTTGATGTCATTACGCAGTAACAGCAAATGCTATGTCTAGAGCTTTGCTGCTGTGATGATAGTTTGGGTGCTTAGGTTAAAATATTTTGCAATTGCAAAGATGATAACCCTTTATTTTTGCGATGATATTACTTCACTGTCACTGCTTCGACGCTGCAGGAATTTCGATTACTGACCACCGACAAACAATTATCCCAACGCAATATGAAGTACGTCACCCCAGGCACCGCCCAAATGCAGCTGTTGAGTGCACTTTGTAAACTCTTTGTGGGTTTACGGCGCTCTTGTTGTACCGCTGATGTACCGCAGATAAACCTCTGCACCTCTGAACTCACGAATATCCTCATGGGTAAATGTGGCTTAGGAGCAATCCTAACTGGCTCAACGGCGCTCAAGCACTGGCACTTTGACTACGCATTCCTACGGTGCTTCCACCTGCGTTGATGACACAGCTGAGTCCATCCGACATACCGCAGCAACTACGCTCCGTGGTGTCGCTCTAGCAGCTTGCGCTTGCCTCGTTACCGCAGCGATGCCACCAATTACGGAGCCCCTTTGCGACACAGCTATGACGTACGACGGTGGGTTGTCCCCCCGCAAGCTGCGTAGGTATGAGGCGACAGATTTCGCTTCTTGCTTTGGGCGATAGAACTTATATCAACGCTTGATAGTAGCGTAGGCATCAGAGTGAGCAGCAAGATCATGCCAACTTTAACTGACTCACCCGTATAAACGCGGTTGATGACGTTGAAAAATACAAGTCACATCCTTTATTGGATGATCACTCACAGGGAAGCTTCTGTTTCTTTTTAATGCACCCATTTATTTTTCAGCATCAACATGCATACACGTGATATTTTTCGAGGTTAAATTACTCTTAAATCTGTCCTGCTTGTACCCAGCTTTTGAACAGTCGAAAGGCCTTTAATAACCATGTACGTAAATCCTCCGAGCAGGACAAGCGCTATTCCTGTGTGTTTTCTTCTTCAAGTCTCGACTGCAACTTGCTGTTTCAATATGTTTCACAACTTCAGCAACCAACTCGACCTTTGGTAAATAATCTCTCTTGTGTGGACATGAAGTGAGCGAAGCCACCGTGGTCGCTATGCTCGGCTGCGCTTTCATTCTGCCACACGCGCCGTCAGGAGAGCCCGCAGTCGTCAACCGCTCGGAAATCTCAAGGGAATCATCCCGTTGCCGCAAATACAGAGGACGATGTTTCCACTCTCAATAAACATGCAGATGACGCAGGGAAGCCAGACACAGCTGCGGGATGAGCAGGCACGTACAACACGTGTCTCTTCCGACCACACAGAATCGTCCCTTTCTGCTCAGTCCTCCAGGAAGCCGTGTATGTCCTGCCACGAAAACACGGACAAGTGCTTCAGGGCGGCGGCTATTTGCGGTGTCGGGGGGACGCCGCCGCATATTAGGCACGTCGTGAGTTTCCCTCTTCCCGCGCAGCCACTGCACACGATTGATTACCTTGTTCTTTCTGCACCGCCCCAGGAAGCGCAGTGGAAGAAAGAGTTTACGCAAGCTTCCGAGCACAAGCCACAGGAAAGGCGTCCTGATCGTGCCCGTCGCTGCGTTTCTTCTTCTCATTTTATCTTTTTCACTCTCCTAGGCAATTACTTTGGAAGCCCAACGAATCGTGTTTTTGCAGTTGTTATACACGCCATAAAAATGGACTTCGAAAGAGAGAGAGATACCGTTACAGTCGGCGTAAATACGATAGCGGAAAACTGACCTACGACCGCCCCACTATGCAAGCACTAAAGAAAAGTGTATAGGCGGTAGAATCTCGATAATCGGTAATGGCTTAAACGGAAATGCCGCTTAAACATAACAGTAGTTGGTAAGTTGCTTGGTTTAGTTTTCAAATAACGTAAAAAAATTTCGGTTATCAGAACAAAACTTTGCGCGTCTCCATGTAAATGGAACCGAAAATGCATCTTATTGTCAGACCCAGCGCCATGACCATCAGCTTTTTCCGGTACGGGCTATTTCGTTTTTTTTTTTTTGCCTCGTTGATATAGTAAACCTTGTATCGTTGGTAGTCAGCCGTGTTAACGCGACGAATGCAACATCGCAGTTCTTGTTCTCGTCCTTCGGTCTCTAATCAAGTCGCCGAGGTTTGAGGGCTAAACTCCTGCCGCCGCGTTTGTGCCATCATGGCGCTATTCGCTCTACATTACCACGTTTCCGTCTTCTAAAGTTGGTGCCTCGTCATCACTCGCGAAGTCGAGGCCTCTAGCTCTCGTTGTTTCAATGGCATCCCAGAAGCGTGCACACATTGCTCTCACGTTAGAAAGGAAGTTGGACATCATTCTCGACTTCGAAAGCAACTCTGACACGACGACGGCGCTCGCCACAAAGCATGATGTCCCGAAAAGCAGCTCAACGAGGATCCCGCATGACAAGGGGAAGCTGCGGGATGCCTTCGAAACTTCACGATTCCGGTCCCAGAGAAAGCGTCTGCAATGAAGAGGTGGGCGAGAAGGATAAACCATCATATCAACATGAACAGATATTTTCCGTACAACATACCCCACCTCAAGGAGGGGAGACACCTGTGTAGTATCTAAGAGATTTTTTTCAGAAGGAACGAGGATCTGAAAGGTAATCCAAAGCATAAGTTCCTTGAAAAAATGAACCTGAACATGCAGTTGCAAACACTCAAAGAAAAAGAAATTGATGCATTTTTAGTGCACAGTGACTAATTGTTGCCAAATAGCCTTAGTGAAGGCTGCGTCTAAACCTGTTTCAGATTTCTTGCTTTCTTAAAAACTATCAGTTACGGACACTCTCTAGTGCCCAGAGTTTCATGAAATTCTTCTAAGAATGTCTATGCACATAAATTTGCACATCTCTCTGTAAACGAAACTCCTGTTAAATGAAACTAATTTTTTCGGTCCCTTCAAGTTCCGCTTATTCGATGCGACTGCATCTCATTCCCTCATCTCATCTCATCTCATTCGCCTTGTCCCTCCATACGGCGTTGTCCGTCCACACCCCTCCTTCCACACTGTAAAAAAAATAATAGTTAGCGGCGCCCAGTTTCGATCTCACGACCCTGTGGGCGGAACCTGAGGTACATGGTGCTCTTCCCACTGCACCACAAAGCCGAGACAGAATGAAATGCTACGAACGCGCCTTATATCCTTGACTCATTCAAACTACGTCAAGATGCTACTGATACAACGCATGATGGGGCAATGATTAACACTTTCAATAAAAGAAAAGAAGCTCCCACTTACAGCAACAATGATGGAGTAAAGGTCGTTGCGACAGCGAAGCCCCAAGCATACCACTTAGAGAGATTGACCAAGATTGGCCAATAAAACATAATAATAATAATCATAAAACCTAATAATCATACGCATTCCCGACCCGTTTCACGCGATTTCAGAATCAATTCAACGGAAACACCAACTGAACCTCACGATGCGTCGCATCTACACAGGGTTCCCCTCGCGGGGAGGTGGGCGCAATTTTTACTGTATTTACAGTCGACTCTATGTGTTTACGTTACTTTAGGTACTTTATATACTTTATCTGCTTTACTTTATCTATTTTATCTATTTTACTTTACCTACGGTATTTGTTTGCCTACCGTTTATCTACTGTATTTGTATTTTCTGGTACTTTACCATCTGTAGGCGGTAGTACACATCGCTATTTTTACAGCAGATGATCTTTCAGACTACTAAATAGGGCGGAAACATATTCCTTTGAAAGGGTTTTGCTGATATTTGATTTAGACTTTCTGGCAGTAACATGCTTGGACAAACCTAAAGTTTAGGAGCACCATAGTAGAACATTTAAGGCTGAAAGTTGGGCTAGTTGGCGTTGACTTAGAACCTTTCTACCAGCGAAAAACAGACATGGACGTAGAAAAAAGTAGACGGTTTAAGTCTAGCGATTGTCCCTTCTACTTCTTTCCAGGTCCCTGTCCGTTTTTCGCTGGTAAAATGGTTCTAAGTCATACTACAACGGTATGTGCATTTCTGCGGAGAGCAGGCCGTGGCCACCCCAGTTTCGTCGAAGTGCAAATACAGCACACACCGTTGCGAAGCAAGTCGATGTGGCCTCGCCCCACGAATATTCAGAATTACATACCTGCAGTCCCTTGTGTTAACCCCAACCGAGCTTCTATGTTGTTATTTTGTTCACGCGACAGCTGGAATTGATCACAATATGTGCAAAAAGTTTAATAAAGGGAGCTAGGAAAACAGCACCAAGAAACACAAGCCCAGAATGATGCGTGATAGTATGTGCTTGCGACTTTAAAATGACAGGAGTGTGTTGTTGCTGGGCTAGTTGGTGGATATTAAGTTTAGAAGAAACCAGCTGAACACAGAAACAAAGGACTTAATGTTTCTGTTCGTTTTTGTGAAGTTTTTAGTTTTTAAGTTAGTTTGTTAGTTTGTTAGTTTTTGTCAGTTTGTTAGTTTTTGACAGTTTTTGTTAAAATTTAGTTATTTCTGTGTTCAGCTGGTTTCTTCTAAATTTAAAATGACCTTAGGCATTTCACCTCTCCTTGGAAAATGTTTGCCTAACGGAGATTCAGAAAACTGTGCAGAAAAACATGCAGTCTCTTTTGTAATTATCTATGCTTAATAAAGTGAAGCTTGTTCATTTTTTTAGCAAACAGCATTCCACCCGATGGCATTTACTTTGTTGCCTTAAGACCGGCTGGATCCACTCAAGAACGAAGGCATCTCCCTAAGATCTCCAGCCACGCCGATCGAGTGCCTGGAGGCCGATGGTGTGATTGTGTAATAATTGGGCGAATTTTCAATGAGTTTTGGCAACCAGTGTTTCCAAAGCCTTGTCTGGTGAGGAAATGCTGTTTATGTCCAAGAGACCGCCATCTATTATAGTTGAACCTATCTAGTACAGCCTCCAGTGGTATCCGGCGACGTTATATACCGGACCAGGCAGCATTTCGGACGCCTTACAACTCTCTAGAGGCGAAGCACGCACTTCTTAGAGGCATTATGCCTCAGCATAGCGCGTCTCTGCTGTTGCCTTCCGAGATTGCTTTTTGAGGGCATTTATAGGTACTAGCAAATTTGCAGACTAACATATATCAGGGTAGCTAATTGTCTTAAATTCTTTTCACAGCGTTAGATTTACACCGGTCATGGCGAAATTCTGTTGCCTTCCGAGATTGCTTTTTGAGGGCATTTATAGGTACTAGCAAATTTGCAGACTAACATATATCAGGGTAGCTAATTGTCTTAAATTCTTTTCACAGCGTTAGATTTACACCGGTCGTGGCGAAATTGGGAGAAAAAGCGTAAGCATTACCGCCCAAGGAAAACGCATAAAAAGCAGTTTTGAGATTCGCGTCTGAAGTGTTCCGTTGTCCTTTTTTTGTTTTGTCATAGTATATTTTGCCTCTCTCTTGTCTACGTTCCAGGTGTGGCTTCGCAGCAGCCTTGTTTGCTTGTTGTGTGCCCGTAAAGTCCTCAGATCTTTTATTTTTGGCGAGAAAGCGTTACCACATTCCAAACACAGCAGAAAGCTGCCACTTCGCCTCAACTGCCCTGCACGCTACCAGCACATTTTACATCTTGTGTTCCGGGTCTATCCAAACAACAGCATAGCAAAATTCTTTACAGCACATTGAAACGCACTGTAATAAAAAAAACATTTAAACTAAACAAATGGAGAATAAATACTGAATGTTGCATCAATAAATCAGCGTCTCTAAAATTTCTTTTGGGCAAACCGCTGCTTCGTTCGGGCCGAAACTTGTCACGAAGGCTCCATTTTGTACTCCATGTTTTTTACACCGGCAGAAACGACTGTACTTACCTGCTTATGTAGAAAATAAAAACTATTTTCACCTACAGGAAAATCGCGGTCATTTTAGACGTTCATACCCAATGGAGTACATGTTACAGTATAACAGTCGCTTGCGCATATTTTGAAGTCGCTGTAAACCTGCCAACGCGGGAACCTGCAGTTCCCTCAAGCTCTTGTTTTCAGCTTTTTCTGCAGGCTTCAAGCTCCTGCGTTGCGAAATAAACAATTTTATGCGATATAAAAGCTTTTATTTTATTGTATTGTAATTTGGAACGGCGGCGCCACCTGCCGCATGCGGAAACAAACGTGCGATGGCGGTTCAAGGTAGAAAGGTGCAAAATGAGGCACAGATGATCAGAAAACCTCTTTCATTGATAGTTTATAATGGCCACTAATAGTTACTTCAGAGTTCGTATAAAAAATAATAAACTATTCCCACGATTCATCATTGCCAATACTAATCAATGTTTGAATATGTTTCTTTGTGCATTTGGATGATGTGTCGTTTTCTGTGCAGGATTACCCAGTCTTTTTTCACGTTTGTTGCGTTGTTCTTGCTTTACTTTTTCATTCTGTCCGTGCGCGTCTCTTCTTGTGACATGTCGTTATGACCAGAGTTGCATAATATCAGAGTTGGGAAACTCCCCAATGACCCCTATCAAAAAAGCGATTCCATGATTGCTCCCCTGTTTTGGATTTTCCGCACAGTGGCGCCATCAGTTGCTGACAAAATAAACTAAAAAATGTGCTTCGCCGCTGTACGACCTGTCCGGGAAATGGTATTTGGGTGCTGACCTCCATTTCTGGTGCCGTAGAAGTTGAATGTCTTCAGCCATGCGAGTGTTTCATATACATTCAAAGCAAAAGTAGCAAAAAAAAAACATGCGACGGTGTGGTCAGGGAGATGCATCGTCGCTTGCGCATTGTCGTTCGCTGCGCGTCATCTGCGGTGTTTCGGCTGCAACAAAAGGATTTAAAAATTCGCTTCACCGACATTACGCAAGCTTGAAAGGAATAGTTCGAGCCACTTGATGAGCTACTCGATTATGTTTCGTACAGTGTGCCTTGGGCCGACTGACAACTGCAAATTTTCACTGTGAAAAGAATCCGTAATGTTACAAACAAATTACGGACCAGATGGCCGCAATAAAACAGACCCGTGTTGCGTATGATGCCGAACAAAGAAAACACCCGTAATTTAACGGAAGTGCGCTCCGTCCCTCAGTATATAGATGCTCTCTCCGGTGCACGTGAAACAGAATCTTTTTCTGCTTTGCAAAATGCGGGCGTTTTGTCTGTATGATGCAGAACAAAAACAGATCAGTTTATTAACAACCGCAAGAAATGTATTGTCGTGTCGATCGTCGGGAATCGATCGAGAAGCGAAAACTGCGGCCCGACCACATTCATGACGTAATGAATGCGGCTCTGTTTCGTTAGGGTCTAAAGTGTAGTAAACTTAGTGAGGACCATGAGGCCCATATCGCTCAACACGAGCGCTGTATCTTGTCTTTATGACGCTCCGGCGACGTCGCTGCCCCGGACCTGCAAACTGCACATGCGTGTGTGACGGGAACACTTGTAGAAAATATAAGGTCATTTGCGTGCAGAAGCAGATTTGCGGAAGGTAATTTAGTTCTTAAGGAATCAAAATCGACCGAAGTATTTAGCCTAAAGCTTAAAACCAAAGCACAACAAGCACTATTCATTCAGTGTGAAATCGCAGTCGCAGCCAGTCGCACACATTTTTGCGACGCTTTCGGAAAAAGCGAGTCAACCAACTCCACCGCCTCTCCACACGCTCACAGGCCGCTACATACTTGACAGAGCGGGCCTGCGCCCTATCGGTGCCCTGCCACCAGAAGTGCAATCCCTTCCCTCGCCCTTTGACCGACGCCTCAGTGTTGCACCCCTACCCAAGAACATGCACCCCGGAATTCACAACGCACGACTCCAGGCTCGGGCGCGAGCTCTGGACAAGCTCTACACTAACGACACAGGAGCCCGCTACGTAGACGCCGCCGCCTACCTAACTCGTTGGTTCGCGGCCGCGGTCGTGACGGCGACCTCGGGAGCAATTGCCAGAGCGGCTAGCTTTCGTGCCGACACGCCGGCGCAGGCCGAGTAGATGGCGATCACCCTGGTAGCCACGGATCCGCACTGCACTGCGATCCTTAGTGCTTCTAAGACGGCCATTCGCAACTTTGGAGCCAATACAATCACGTCGCCGACAGCGAGACTTCTCACCAACACCGCCACCCCCTCCAGCAGTCCTGTGCACCTCATCTGGTTCCCAGCCCACTTTGCCACGCCCTGACTACGGACAGAGCCCACAACCGCAATGTCGATTCGGACCGGGCCGCCCGCGATCTAACCACTCAGGCATCCCCTCGGGTGAGGTCCCCCAGGCCACTAATAGGCCCTGGGTCGGAACTGCTGGACCCTTCGGAGACACGGCTAGAATCACCCACCCCGCTCGAAGACTACGGTTCTATACTGCGCTAGTACAGGGACTGCAGGCGTCGCCTCCCAGCCCCCCACCCAAGACTCACCCGCAGTGACGGAGTGTTATTGCGCCAGATACAAACGGACTCAGTGCTCACCCGTGTGTTGGGCCAACATGTGGCTCCGGAAGTGTATCCCAGTGCAGTGTGTGCTGTGTGTTGTGCAGCGCGTGGAACGCTTGCCCATATCCTTCAGTGCTTTCCCCAAGACCCCGCACCCTCTAGCCTCCGGCAGCTACCAGCCTTCGTGTGTAGAGCCATCACCTCGTCCGACTACAACACCCAGAAGTTAGTCGTCCAGTGCGTCCGGAAGGCCCTGGAGCGGCAGCGGGCAGGCGCGGCGGGTCCCTCGGGGACGCGCGCCGGCCGCCCGAACTGTGGCTCTTAGTGCCGGCCCGGGCGTCACCATTAGGCGCCACCGGACCGTTTTCTGTTTTCAATAAAGTTTTCTCTCTCTCTCTCTCTCTCTCTCTCTCTCTCTCTCTCTCTCTCTCTCTCTCTCTCTCTCTCTCTCTCTCTCTCTCTCTCTCTCTCTCTATCTCTCTCGAAACAGTGGAGTTGATGGCGATCAACTATTGTGGGGGCATCGCGGAACCTTACTGCGCAAGCGCTATTTAAGAAATCGCACTTTATCAGCCAGGAAATCTGTAAGCCAGCTAAAAAACACTGATGTATGGCACACGCAGGATGGGCATCCATGTAGTCTACAGGTTGTTCGGTACAAGTGCACCGTTCGTGCGGTGGTGCAGTGGTCTCGAGCGTCGTGCCCATTCGATCGACGTCGCCGGCTCGATTCATCGTCGAAGTATTTTTTTTTTTATTTTCTGAAGGTTCTATCAATTACGGAAAGACGCGCATTTTGAAACGGAGTGTTTGTTTTGTTACGGCCTTTCCGTACTACGGAATGTCCGTTCTTAAAATTCTTTCTGTTGTCTAAATTACGGAAATGTGTCCGGCAACATTTTACCAGCAGCTTTCTCCGTAAAATTGGCCATTTTTTCACAGTGTAGTACTTAAGGTCGGACCTATATAGTGATGGAGTGCCGGCACGAGTGCCAATGGGTCGAGGCTTTTGCGCTGACGCATAAATAATCGGGACATAAAAAGCACAGTTGAGAATGCAATGAATAAGTTACGAAAGTACAACAATAAAGAATTATGCACCTTTAAAATAAAGTTTCACATTACATTGTATATTACGCGCAGGGCCCGCGTGGCGCCACCCTACGCACGATTTCAAGTTAAGGGGGCCGGCGGTACAGGCGCGGACAGTTTTTTTAACGCGATGGCGTAATTAGCCCCATTTTTCGATTCCCCCGTGGCTCGTAGCCATTCGCCATAAGCCGTGCTCATCAGGTGGGCACGGAAATACGTCACCACTGCCCCCGGAAGCTACGACTGTGGCGGGAAGATCCGAGGGCTCCTCTAAATCTGTAATGTCGCGCAACGCAACAGAATTTTGGACAGGAGTATAAGGACACAACGTCAGATGCGAAAGAAAGGACACGAGTTTTCAGCAGGTGCCACGCCTGCGCGGTGAAATTTGTTCTATGTCCATTCGGTAGAAGCATGCCCGAACGACGCGGTCGCCGCCGTGCCCGCAACTTACGCCATCACACCAAAGCGTGTGTCCACAAGAACATAACAAAATATAAATTTCCGGTAATTAATCACCGGGGCTACATGTGGGCAACGGGGCAGGCCGTAGGGGAAGTCCCCGAAAATATGTAGACCCTTTTATGATCTCTGACGTGCGCCGAAATCTCAGGCTCAGCGGTGCAGCACATAACCCACTGAACCACCGCGGTGTGTTTTCCACTGGGACTTATGCCGGGCATCGCATTGGGCGGCCTAACTAAAACATGAGGCAAAAGGTTAACGCCGGTCTGAGTAATCAAGGAAGACATAGATTATAAACAGAAAAGAACTAAAATAAAGCCCACTATATTGCGTCTAATCCCATCAGTTTTCGAAATACTTTTCAATGTTCCCATGGTTCTGTCTCCGCTGGAAGCTCGGTTCGGCAAACGACAGTTGACTCCGCGATCGGCCAAGTGAGAAATCGCCCGATCCTTTTATACAACCTTTTATGCAATCCTTTTATACAATGCGTCGTAGCAGACGCATTCCACCCGTCGCATCATGTACTTTTTTGTGCGGCGGGTTAGGTTATAGTTTTACTTCTGTTCTTTTTTGTTTTGTTTTGTTTTGTTTCGGAAGTTGATTCTCTCATGCGGCTAACTTCAAGTGCACCGAGCTTTTCTTGCGCGCTTTCATTTCGACGCATGTGGTCTCGGTTATGCTCCCGTCTTCATGTTTCTATGTAACCGCTATGCACGTCTCTTGTGCCGGCGCCGGTGAGCCCACACATCTGCTAATTATTTATATTCTTCTGCGCAAACAAATAAAATAAGCAGAAGACACAGTGACAATTTTGTTCTGCCCCATGTGTCGTTCTTCCGAGTTCTCTCCTGCCAAAGAGCAGACCTCGTGTTCTTTCTGTCGTCGTTCGCGGATGAATGCTCCAAAGGTATTCAGCTGCTGTGTTCAATGATCGTGTTCAATGATCGTTCAGGTGTTCAATGATCGTTCAGCTGCGCTAATCGTGCGACGAACACGTTGGGGATCACCTTTAATCTGTAGGTACTGAAGGCCTCTGTTTGTTTTGGGTCTCGAGGGCATTACTAGTATTATAACGTTATAAGTGCACACTTGCCCGCCGTGCATGCGTGATGTAACTGGAAAATTCGCCGTTGCACGTGGTCGTCCGCTTACTGAGCATACCGTATGCGCTTGTTTAGGCAGATATGCGAATGTTTTCTCTCGTAGTTGTGGTGGTCCTGTAGTCGCTTGACTGCGAGAAATCACGTTTGTAAATATGTGGGGCGCAAATTGTTTTTCCGCACTAATTTTAATGCAGAGTACTGCTCAGACAATTACCGTCAAAAATCACTCTTGTTTAATATATCTCATCTGCATCCGGCCCTACGTGAATACTCTTACGCTTCTCGTTAGCGCTGTTTCGTAGATGTCTTCGATGCACCTCAATGCCCTCCCGCGTTCTTCGTCCGCGTGATTTTCTTATCAATAGCACGCTGCTCGCGTACGAACGTACGCGGTCAACGAGGTTGGGAATCTGATTGAGTAACCTCCTGCACGGAGTTTTTTTACCAATAGCACGCTAGTATCGTGCGAACGTGCGCGGTTAATGTAGTCGTGCATCCAATTAGAAACCTTCTGGAATTGAAAAATAAAGATAGTCAATGCGAGTGGGATGTACGTGTGAACCCGGAGCCTCGCACTAAGGCGCGCCTCATCGCCCGCGTTGCGTCGGCGCGTGAAGCCAATCAATCAATCAATCAATCAATCAATCAATCAATCAATCAATCAATCAATCAATCAATCAATCAATCAATCAATCAATCAATCAATCAATCAATCAATCAAAAGCTCGTGCTTGATTTGGTCTTCTTCGGCAAGGGCAAAACTGGGCATGTTATTTAAGCCAGAAAACCTGCATGTGCAGTACATATAAAGATTGCAATATCCTGATGCATATTATTGCTTGCAGTACTGCCTAAAAACCATTCGAACCGCTAAACTCTACCTACAGAGATTGCTTGAGTGGGAGAGCTGCGTTATTATTCATTAATCTATAAGGAATAAACATTAATTATTCCCAGCAATGCCGCTAAAAGAAAAAAAGAGTCAAATAATCGCGCTGTCGCGTGTCGCGAACTTTCTGCGTAAAATCACGGCCAATAGTAACCTTATAACGAGGCATCTCTTGCCATGGCGTGCAACATGAGGTAATGTTGATATTAAGGGGCTGGCCTATAGTCTTAGTTATACAGAATAACCGTTTATTGAAGTAAAAGAGGGGGTAGTGTCTCTAGCCAAGCGCTACGCGTTATCCCGTGGCGACAGGTGTTCACCACCATAAGATATACACAGGCCAACTCGCTGCTTGAACCATATCTTACCTCAATACCTTCCGCGAAAGGCAAAATTCAGGCTGCCCTCAAGTATCGTAATCGATAAACCAGCTTACCCATCGTTTTCTCCCTTTTAAAGCCAAAAAAATTACGCCATCTTCCGGTAGGCGAACCCATAGTACTATGCAAAGCAGCCATGGGTCGATTGAAGTGCCCATTCGTTTTCAGTTCATCATTTCCGTTAGGTTGAGGTGCGCAGCTACCGTTATATTTACAGTTTTGTTTCCATGGTAACTACCACACATTTTACTTACCGGAACTACGAAATGAGAAATTGCGTTCAGCCCATAGCTGTTTCGCATACTACTCAGGGTTCCCTTACGGGAACATGGTTTAATTTTATTAGATGCGACGGGGCTTTGCCCCTCTCTTGTAGTTATCGCACCGTCCACACTCCCACTGTGCATGCTGAGCTTGCTGAACGCCCGGTGGTGTCTTACCCTTTAATGGCTCCTGGAGCGACAGTGTTACCAGTGTCTTCCTGGGCCGGCCCGTGATGAGCCGAGCACGCGCACTGGGGGTGTGGACGGCGCCACAACAAGGGAGGGACATAGTCCCGACCATGAGATGCTGGAGCGACAGTGTTACCGTTGTCTTCCTGGTCCGGCACGAGACGAGCACGTCTCCCCTTAAAGGGCTCCTGGAGCGGCTGTGTTGCCACTGTCTTCCTGGGCCAGCGGATGGATGGACGACGGACGACGGATGACGGAGCCGAGAGCAAGAGATGCTTTGCATCTAAAATACGACCGCACTTCAGCGTCCCTGCCGGTTCAGCCCCTTTTCTGCTCACGGCAATATGGCAGCGCACCCGTTCGCCTGGCTTCACCTCCCGCCGTTGCCCGCTATGGGCGGCCTCCACTCCAGAAGTTTATACAACCTCCTAGTGGGCACCGCCATCGTCGCGCCCACTGGGGTTGTGGAATGCGCCGAGGCTCCGTCTGCTCCGTCGGTCAATCCGATATCATGGGTAGGCTTAAGGGAGGCGGCAGCACACTCACACTTGTTGCAGGTAAACCACCGCTCCCCAGGCAAGGAACTTTTTTATCCAGTAAAAACTCTTCCAGCAAAGGGAGCGCGCATCTGTGCTCGGCGCCATCTGGCGGGCGCTCCTGCTTCCCCCATGCCTAGTCTACCACCGCCTTACCTGCCACGCAGACAGAGAGGCGCCAGCGATCCGTCTTTTATCAGGCGTGCTGCGGCACGTTGAGATCCGTTGGCGGTCGCCGCAAGCATCAGTCACCGGCAGGGCGACTACTCGAAATGCGCACGTAGTGGAGCCTTCACCAAACAGCACAAAGGCGCTGCACGAAGCTTGCAACAAAGCGGCCTGCTGATTCATAACAGTACATACAGGGTGTCCCAGCTATCATGCACCAAGATTTAAAAAAAGAGAAAGGGCGTAACTCGAAGAAAACCTTGTGCATAATGTTTGCAGTACTGTGAATAAGCGGAGAGTAATTTTTTCGTTAATGACACCTAATTAATTAATTGTAATTAATTATCTAACTCGAGAAATACTGTCCTAATCACTAAAGTGTCAATGAGGAACTTGTAGGTAACCACGAGGGGCATATAACTGCGCTATTTTCAGCGACGAACTAATTGCGTACTCATTTATTCTGACTGATAAAGGAAACCCGCGAAATATGAAAAATACCACGTGACGACGCTTACGCGCGCATTGTAAAGCAGCGTCCCCAAACAAAGCTGATTGAAAGCAACTGCTTCGCGTGTTACCCGCCCGAAGAGACAGCGCATTACCTAGATAATAGCATGCATGAAAGGAGCAGCAGCAGCAAGATTCGCGGGACGCGTGTGCAGATAAGGAACAAACTCGGTTGCGATTTCTTCTTTGTTTCTTTTGTCTGTTTCATTCTGGCTAACTCAGAGGCAGCCTGTTTGAGGGCGTTGCTTTACAGGGCGCGCGGAGGCGCCGTCACGTGGTATTTTTCACATTTCGCGGGTTTCCTTTATCAGTCAGAATAAATGACTACGCAATTAGTTCATCGCTGAAAATACCGCAGTTAGATGCCCCTCGTGGTTACCTACAAGTGCCTCATTGACACTTTAGTGATTAGGACAGTATTTCTCGAGTTAGATAATTAATTACAATTAGTTAATTAAGTCTCATTAACGAAAAAATTACTCTCCGCTTCTTCACAGTACTGCAAACATTATGCACTAGGTTTTCTTCGAGTTACGCCTTTACTCTTTTTCTAAATGGTGCATGATAGCTGGGACACCCTGTATATCGTCCTGGAGCTCTTCGTGACAAAGTACCGGAGCGCTCCTCGATACACCTACTGCTGTGTCTCTGGCGTTTTCCCGAGTAGCCGAGTATCGCTACTTTCTACCCTTGTATCCGCAGCCACACGTTATACCTTCTGCGCCTCTGCCCATCACTTCCTTGAGTTCCGCTCGCGCACCATTACGCGTCCCATCCACACGCTCACCTTCCTCTGCCAACGCCGCGGCGAGTACTATTGAGCAGGCTGCCATGATCTTCCACTTGTTCGCCGACCGTACAGCTGGGGCGCGGTCGAAACGATCATTTCAGCGAACAGGACGACCATCCGGGAGCGTAGAATTTCGGAAATAAGAAGCCCTCGGGAGAAATCCAAATGGGCGAAAAGTCACGACAGCTTAAACAACACAGCACAAACTTTCGGCTCATTACGTCAAAGAGGAACGTGTCAGCGGACGAATGCCATTCGGCAGATCATTTGTGTGCGTGAGGCAGCGGCGATGGTCATTACACTTTGGGCAGCGCGTCGCTGCCAAGCGTGCATGTGTAACATGGGCTCGCTCGGGGAACACCGCTCCGGACGATCTTGGCAAACCCGACGGCGCCTCTCACGCAGCTGACAGAAACTGGCAGTGAAGAGAAAAAAATGTACGCGGCATGTCATCATAGCTTCAGAGCCGCATGTGAAGCGGAAACCATTCATCAGGGTGCCTTGAGCCACGTTTTACGCACGTCCCCTTTTATGACTTCGAGTTTCATTCGCCGTCATGTTTAAGGCTTCCTCGCCTTTGCTCTGTTTTCCCGTTAATCGGTTTTTATTTTTTCCCGAGTTCTTTTCGCGAATGTCGGAGCCTTTTAGTGGCGCTCATGCGCCGAATATTTGCCCAGGAAGGAAGCGAAGAAGAATGGCGCGACGCTGTTTCAGCGAAACTCGTCCTGGCCGTGCACGGCGCTCGACGGAGTGACTCGGAATGGAAAACAATCATAAAAGAACCCCGGCAGGGAAACGCTGGTGCCGTTAAACCATGCACACCTTTTTTCCGTTGAGCGCTATAATCGACGATAGTCAAGAGGCTGATCGCCTTTTGGCTTGACCAGAGTACAATTTCTTGCCCGTTTATAGCCGTACGCGTTGAAAGGGTAAAAGTGAAAAAAGCAATCAGTTAATCAATTGCTTTTTGAGTGCAAATTTGAGGGAGCTACGAAAGTAAAGTGCGCGCCGATTTCGTGTATAGTTTTACCACTATAATGCATGAAGGAAACGTTAGGGCGTAGCGGAGTCCGCGTACATGTACGCTACTTGCATAGTACATAGGTAAGTTGCAGAAGCGGAAATCACCCAAAATTCTCAGTAAATAATTTTAGGGATAGCCACGCCTTGGCGGTGGTTCGGTAAAAGGAAAGATTCGCGCGCACGGGCGGACTAATTGTTGTCGTAGCAACAAAATACTCCCTTGGCTAAATAAATTTGGCCTATCCACACTAAAATGTTGTTAAACACGTTAACGTCGTGTGCGCTTTTAAGCGTTGAAGTTGCCGTGAGTGCTTTATGGCCAACATCTTGTGAGTGTTGGAACGAAAAGGAACATTCGTCCGAAAGCGTAGGCCATTACAGGGTATGGTCTCCTGTGCGGGTGACTAAGGTGTCTTTAGAAAATAGCACTACCTCCATCCCATCTCCTCAAAGAGAAAAAGACGAACGCGGTAAGTATTCGTTGATACATATCAAGGGTATGTGCTGCTGTGCACGAATGTGACAAATTTATTGTCACATCATCTTCCTCGGTTACAATATTTTTTGGTTACGACATTCCTTGCTTACCAGCCGGCATAGGTTTTGGAACTCCGTACTGGGAAGCTATCAAGTAAAGCAGTGGCAGTCCCAGGGGGGGGGGGGGGAGGGGGGAGGGTGTGAGGGGAATGGTCGCCACCCCCCCCCCCCCCACAAAGAGGTTCTAAGCTTCTTATCTTGTTTGTTTTTTTAAACACCCCACTTGTACGAGGTTGCATCCCACATGTGGGGGCCGCGAGCCAGCCGTGCGACGTGTGCGAGCCAGCCGTTGCACCGCCTAAGGGGAGTCAAAAATCACTATGTCGCTAAGTGATTTGTGCGCAAGCGGGTTACACCGCATACGCGCACACGCCGGCACGGTTATACACATCGTCCACAGAACTGGCGCAAGGAAGGGGGCGTTTCTTTGTTGGTCGCCGCACCCCCCCCCCCCCCCCCAAAAAAAAAAAAAAATCGCTCCTCCCAAAAAATCGCCGCCCCCCCCCCCCCAAACCAACCTCTGGGACCGCTACTGAAGTAAAGTCGACTACTTGAACGAGCATGTTCAAGAAGGGAAGTGGAGACATCTTAATTGGCTACTAAAACGAAGTATCATTCGAATCTTCTCGGCTTTGGCGCACTTGGTGAAATGAAAATCCGTGGCTCCCACCCAGCGTTCTGAAAAGCTTACGAACAAAAAACTTAAATCTAAAAACTAAAAAAAATAAATTTCAACCGATATAAAAGGCGCGATATAAGAAATAGCACTACGTCGAACAATCTCCCAAAAAAAGCTAACATGAATTTATTAACGGAACACCTTCAGTTAACAACGCTTAGAAACAGGGGAGCCTAATTCATTCCCCTTATCAGCTGCGTATCCAATTAAGCAACAGCAACAAAAGATGTTGCTGAGGCTTTCAAGACATTTTTTTCGGCTCCGGCATCTCCACGGGTGTTGTGTGCCCCGGTAGCGACAATGGTCGCCGATGGTAGTACGGATTCATTTACTTAAAAAAACTACGTAATTCAGTTTGACGTTTAGGTCATATTACAGCGAAAACTCCATGCTGAATCTTTCAGGGTCAGTCATAGCATTAAAAGTGACCTTCAGCTACTGACGTGCAAGCTGCGCTTTTATAATAGCTTCGCTCGCTAGGAGCGTCACCGCTACGTTAGCACGTGACTACAGGCGAGGGTGAAACGGCTGATTCGCCTTCGCTTGATCGCTCAACGCCGGCTTGTCCCTCTCTGCGTGCGCTTCCACAAAAGCGCACCACGGGACTAGGCAAGGGTTTATCGGCTGCTGCGCCGGCGCTTGGACTCTGCTTCGCCATCGACTTCGCTCCGGCTCGGCTGCATGTGCTTGCCCTCCAGCGCAAGCAAAGGATTAACACCCAGTAGATATAGCTTAACGGCCGCCTGCGAAATCTCAAGCAAAGGGAAGAATCCACGGAACAATGCGTGCTTTGCCTCGTGATAATTAGGCTGCTTAGTATTAAACCTGGGCCATTTGTTTGCTTTGTTTGATTCCGTTAAACTCCAGGCTACGTCTGCGATGCGGCCATCCCAGTTCATGGAGTTGTTATTTCGTCAATATTGTTTATTGGTGGCTTATATACTTGACAGCCTGAATCACGGTGCTTATTCTCTTAAGGCGTTTGTAGTGCCTTCAGAAACCAGCTCCTATACTCTTCTAGGTTCGAAAGAGGCGACGGGAGACATATGAAGTTGTTGAGCGTAGCCGGTAAATGAAGGAGGACTGGGCTAATGTTTATATTTCTTTCAACATCACCAGCGACGTATGCATTGGGCTTTAAACTCTACAATATTTTTCGACGCTAAGAACTTTGAATAATTAGAGAATCCAGGTTATGTTACAAAACTGTGTCCATGTTTTTTTTTTGTAATTACTTGTAGCTTGTCATAGCCGATTCTTTCTCTTTGATCACCTCTTTTCGCCGCCCTAATTCCACTAGCCAGCAATCAATACCTTCCGGCGCTGAAAATACTGTGGCAGGGCTTTTGATCGGTGCACTTTGCGATGCTATAATGAGAAAAAGCAGGCTACGGATTGCATGCACTGAAATCAATTCCAGCTGGAGTCAAGCGAAAAACGAAATCACAGGGCAGGTAATGAAAAGTACGTTTTTTTATATTTAGCGCTATAAAAAACTGTCATCCGTCACTACAGAAACGCTTTCCATAGGCATACGCACACCAGGAAAAAATGGTTTGTTTTCTGACTTAACAAGATTTCTAAAAAAAGGCCGCGTAATATTTTTGAAAAGTAGCGGAAACTTCCTGCAATATCCAATTCAGATTTTAGTCCTCGAATGCAATTTTAGTGGTGCTCCTTTTTGTGTTCTTTTTTTCTACAAGAGTTCTTTCCCTGTGTAGAACTGCCTTACCGTTCACGTCGGCACCATTCATGATACCAGTTTGTTGCACAATTTCCTCCCTCGCTAACGGTACATCATTTACAACATTGTATTTGTTTATAATATCACTTCCTGTGATTATTTCAGTTAGGTTTGTACACGCGCTACTCTCTTAAATGCTTCTTCACGAGCGGTTACGGTAAAGAAATACATTACATAACCTATCTGTCGTTCAACTTTTTCCATCGGTTCCTTAGTTTCTGCTGCATTTGTGTGCGATCGGTCTTAAACGAATAGGCTCGCAAAGGTTAGGTTCGTTAGGTTCGCAAAGGCACAGATGAGGCAATGATGAACTGCCGTTCTAGTTTAACCTTTGTTGGTTACGCGAGAGAAAAGCGGGGTGAAAGGTGAAGATAAGTGACAGATGAAAAGACGAAGGAGGTAGCCTTCTCCAACATGGACCATGACGGACGTCTCAATCTACCCAAAACCAAAACCAGGCAAGCTGACAACAATGCTATTGTTTATGGCAAATCAAGGGCTGCGACGTTACCACAGCGCGAGTTTGTTTCTAAAACCCATAAGCCCATGTGTAAATGCCTTAGATAAATGGCGGTAGTCTAGTAGGCAATTTTTGAAATCGTCTCATGCGTTCAAAGTGTATCCGTTGCCAGTGGCTTGAGCACGCTGCAGTCTCGAAAACTGTTCACGCAGAAATGGACAATGGACGAGCGATGCGCAGTGAAGAAAGGAATGCGCAAAATCTGCCGCTGCCAGGTTTATAGCCGGATTTCAGCCTGCTTAGAATCGGACATGGCGAGAGTAAAGGAGGGAAGTACGCCGACGCGGGGAGCAAATGGATTTAACTCACGCGATATTGGGACGCTTGACTGGGCACTGGCGCTCGTTCAACCGAACAGCGCGACCTGTGGTTCTCACGAATATGAGCTTGCTTCAAATTTCTCGTTTCATTTCAGGCGGAGTCTTGTAATAAGGTCCGTTGCCTACAATGAATTGCGTTCGCCTTCCGAAAGTACGGCTTTGTACCCGGTCAGAAAAGCCGAGTATATATAATTTTTGGACTTTCATTCCTTTCCCCACGCCTAGTTCTTCCGGCCTGGCGCTGTTCTCTGTTGAATAAATTCAGCTTACAGCGCGAGGGGATCCTCGGCATACGCCCAGCACGCGTAGCGCGTTGACGGGAATACATTATTATGCCAGAGTAAATAGAAAGAGAGTATGAAGAATGAGTGCACTGCCGCTTGTAACAACATATTTATTTTGGGTGACCTGGTATTGTTTTCGGAATGTCTACGTAATAAGAACCGGGTAATGAAGCAGCCTGAATTTAGAATACGAACCTGCACGTGTCACTTCTGCAAAGTGGATATTATTGATGCTTCTGTAAACTACTGAGTAGCAAAGAGACAGTCCATCCTTCGTGTGTTCTTGCCACAATTGTGCTGGGTACTGAAATGAACATAATTGTATGGGAAATTTAACGCCATACTCGTTTGCCGACGATTAAGTCATACTGTATGGGAGTGGCTCCCACTACAGGGCAGCGCGCTGTGAGTCATAGCAGTGAGTGTGGAGGAGCAATTGATAACTCTATGGAGTGCAGGCAAAAGATCAGCCAAAACATATTGTTACGCAAATATCACAGGGCAGGAGATTAAAGCATCCCGGCATCAGCTACGGAGTTCGGGAAGGATGAGAACGAGGTTGAGCCTCGACTAGACCTCGGTCACCTTGGAACCACTCTGGCATTTTTTTGTCGTTGGCCACATACTTTGTGCCTGTAGCAAATTATTCCGTCTCATCAAAACACAATTTTCATTGAATTTCTTTTAAATTAAGCGTTATATAACTTCATTCGAGATAGGGGCGAAAAAAGAAGGATTTGGGACCTTCTCGTGTAACCGTACTCCCTCGCAGACGGGCAGGTGTACTGACCGGACAAGGGAATTCCGTAAGGTTTGCAATTTTGCTGTGAACTTATTATAAACAGCAAATCAAACCCGGCGTAATGATTTAGTCTTTATGGGTGCCAGTTTTGATGCAATTTACCTCGGGTAAATTCGTATAAAAGAAGTTACGACCGTTTCCTGTTACCAAACACCCTCCTTAGACGGTCATGTATTCGCAGCAGGCAGCCATTCCGTAATGTTGACGTCACTGTGAGCGAAGAAAGTATGAAACTAAGCTGGGCGTAACGATAGGGTCATCTGAGTGGACGAGTTTAGAAGAATGTTATTTTAAGGCGACTCCATGTCATCGGGAGCCACAAAGCCTTCACACTATGTCTGGGGCGATCATGCGTAGGATTCTTTGTCGATGCAACTCGTTAGACTTCTTTCAGTTACCAAACTCCCAGCGCCGGCGGTCATGTATTCATATCAAGCCGTAATTGTGTAATGTTACAATTTCACTGCAACATAACTCATAATCGCAACTAAACAAAACTATACGTAACGATAGAGCCGTCTTAGCAGACAAGTTCAGTAGAATGTTTTTAAAATGGCTCTAATGCAATGAGAGCCACAGAGCATGTTACACTAGCGCTGGGGCGAGTGCGTAGGATTCTTTGCCGACGCAACTAGATAGGCGGTTTTAAGTTATTAAAGTCCCGGCACAGACGGTCATGTATTCAGAGCAGGCCGGAAATGTGTAATGTTAGAACTTCACTGTAACATAACTAATTAGTGCAACTACGGAAAACTCCCCGCCACAATAGAGTCGGAGTCATCTTAGCGGACAAGTTCAGTAGAATGTTTTTAAAGTGGCTCCATTACACTGAGAGCCACAGGGCATGTTCCACTAGCTCTGTGCGAGTGCGTAAGATTCTTTGTCGACTCAACTAGAAAGACGGTTTCAGTTACCAAACTCCTGGCACAGACGGTCATGTATTCACAGCAGGCCGGAAGTTTGTAATGTTACAACTTAACTGTAGCGTAACTGATTATGGCAAGTAAAGAAAACTCCTCGTAATGACAGAGTCGTCGTAGCGGACAAGTTCAGTAGACAGTTTTTTTAAGATGGTTCCATTACACTGAGCGCCAAAGAGCGTGTTCCACTAGCTCTGTGGCGAGTGCGTAGGATTCCTTGCCGTCGCAATTGGATAGACGGATTTCAGTTATCAAACTCCCGGCACATGTTTTCACAACAGGCCGTAAGTGTGTAATGTTACAACTTCACTGTAACGTAACTGATTAGGGCACCTAAACAAAACTCCCCGTAATGATAGAGTGGTCTTAGCGGACAAGTTTAGTATAATGTTTGGTTAAGATGGCTCCATTACACTGAGAGCCACAGATCATGTTTCACTAGCTCTGGGGCGAGTGCGTGTGATTCTGTGTCGATGGAACTAGAGAGACGCGCGCAATTTTGTTCCAAAGCTATCGCAGGACAGCTCAGCTGTCAAAAAAGTCAGAAAAGGTGAATGCGACACAGCCGCTCACCCGGCGACTCCATTTTAGCCGGCCGGATACACCCCATGTGCACAATTGAAGCACGAAATCTTAAAAGGCCGCCACGATCCCGTGCGCACCCGGCCGCTGATTAGTTGCACACTCCTTCCTGGCGTTCGCCATGAATACGCTGCGCGTGGGTGACCCGTAAAAAGCCCAATGCCCTTGGGTACGTCGTTGGCTTTCGCGATTTCCAGGTCGATAGCTCGCCTGGCCTACCGTACACCGGCGGCTTTCACGTGCTTGTGTGCGTGTTGTTTCTATGTCACGCAGTGCTTGCCTTTTAGAGAAGCCCCTTGTGGGATTACTCGCTCTTATTTACCTAATGTGCGATGCAAGAACGTTTTTTTTTTTTTTGGTGGAAACAGATAAACAACAGGCATACACGCACGTAAAAGACGCCGCCGTACGGGAGGCCAGAACAGCTCTCGAATTCGAAGTGGCGGGAGCACATGAAGGTACCCATAAGCCTTTGCGCTTTTTCCGGTCACCCATTGTAAGGGCTCCCGAACATAAGCTGACTTACGACGAACTTTGAAGAGAAGAGCGCAGCCAGTGTAATCGGTGGCGTAGGGCGGCGAATACAGACATATTCTGTGCTCCAGAAGCAGAGCCTAAGTGGCAGAAACAGGGTGCTGTCCAATCCGGTCACGTCGTAAGAGCCGGCGTAAGTGACGTGCAAGACAGACGGACACAGCGGGCTTAGGAATCGACATCGGTGAAAGCAATCACAGGTACCACACTGCGAAGGTGCTAACTTTTAATTAGGCCAGTGCTAAGTTCAAGTGTCAAGTTGTGGAGAGTGTATTCTGGCACACGTGACACATGCGTTATCCCTTAGGGTACGCGACTGGTTTGTCGAAGATGACGAGGGGTAAAAGAACGCAAATGATTGCGTCATTGCCTTTATAATGCAGGGTGCAATTTTGGACACGACTATCCACCACAGCCATGGCAGCCTGAACAGATTTGGTCTTCGCTAGAAACGTGGTGGGGGTTGTGGCAGGGCCAGGTCGTAGCGTGCTGCAGCGACCACAAGGCAATTCACGTTATGGCTGGATACTCTTCCAGCGTTTTTTTTCTTCTAGGAAATTAATGTCATCGGGTGTTTGGCTCTATACACCGAGTAGCTTCACTGGCCATCCACTTCTCCAGAAGAGGGTGTTTCCTCAATTTTCTGCCCTGCGTGTTCAGATTTCCAGACACGTTATACATCCTCAAGTGGTGGCAACTCGTCCAATCCATAGGAGTCTAGTACGGGGACCCTCTTGCCCCAGAGTAGCTCCGGCGCGTGAAATTCTATTTCGTTTGATTGTCACTGAATGACCTACGCAAAGGTACAGCGGACCGCGTATTGCGCCACAACGTCCCGATCTTGCAAATGCTCTCAGTGGCATGTCGAGACAGTTGCATGGCGGCCTCAAGCAGGATGTTGCGGGCACGCTTTGGCTACGAATGGGTTCTTATTTTACCCTTGAAAAATAGAACATCTACTTATGAGTCTGCTCTCCGTATACACACACTAAACTTTTTTACACCCTTTTTGGCCGAAAAGGGTGTAAAAACCTTGTCCCATGGCTAACACCTTTAAAAGGTGTTTTCGCAAAAAAGGGTGTACGGACGAAAAAAGGGTGTAAGAACAAAAAAAAGGTGTTGAGGATGCTCAACACCCTTAAAGGGTGGTGAGGACGCTCAACACCCTTAAAGGGTGGTGAGGACGCTCAACACCCTAAATAAAGGGTGTTGAGCATCCTCACACCGTTATTTAAAGGTGATGGCATGCGCAGTACCATGGTGTTGCGCATGTCATCACCATAGCCTTGGAGGCTTGCGACCTATCACCAAGGTGTCCTAATGCAATTCATGGCGACAGGTGTATGTCTGGAGGCTCTGTAAGTAAATGAAATGCAACAATTTATGACTAATGCCACAATTTTAAGTTATATATACAGTGATCCCTCGTGGCATCAAACTCGGATATCTTGAAATATCGGTTAACTTGACATGACACACAAAAAAAAAACGTAGTAGTCTGAACCAAAAAAGAAGAAATAATAGAACTTCACAATTTCATGCACGTGACGATCACAACATTGGTGCACTAGAGGGACCACTGAAAACCGTTATCAGTGTGCTCACTACACATTAGCATTCAAGTGATACAACTAGGCAGAACTGGACCCCCACTACAATTGCAATCATGTTTTCTCGTGGTAGCTTCCAAAAACAATATCCCATGTGATGTGCACCCGTAGAGAACTTGTATTGGTATTTGTCGTCACAACTTTTTTAAAAGGCAGACAATCACATTTATAAGTTCTATTGACCATAAATTGCAAAATTTCTTTTGTGTCAAAAATCTTGAGACTCAAGCCGAATGAAACCACGTTTTCCGAACAAACTTTTACAATCGACAGTAAATGTTGCAACACAAAAAAAGAAACAAGAATGTTTGCAAAATTCTGTGCATGAATCCTGAGACTAAAACTAATTCACAACCTTAAACTATGATTGAGGTGTCTATTAATAAACATTTTGGCAACTTCCCTTAAAACTTTACAGCCAAGCACATACCAAATATTAAGATACAAGCAATTATGAACTTCCTTCCCTCCGAATGCAATGAGGTGGACACAGCAGTCTGAACTATAAAGAACATTTATCTTTGACCCATCCTATAGCCGGTATTCATTGAAAAGTTTAGCTGTCAATTTCTTCGCTTGGCAACACTGAAATAGCCACGAACATGGCTGATCGCGCGGCTCGTGCCACTGCGGCCGCACGCTGAAGAAAAATATAACACCGACGTGCGTCGCCTGCTCCGTTTCAACCGATTCTCAACAGTGGTGTCATCAAAGTTGTTATTAAAAGCACTCGCGTTGGAGTCAAGGCATTACTTTGCGTTCGGCGGGCTAGAGCTTGGAATGTCCAAACCATATCATGCGCTTAGCACGGACAAGTACCGCCAGAATCCAAGCACACCCTTTAGGGTGCTTGGATTCTTTCGCCGCAGGAGCACCCTTTTCTGCCCAAATATCATAGGTAGGAGCTTTTCCTGCAAAAGCACCCACCTAAAGGGGTACACAAAGGGTGCATCATCCTCGGTTCACAAATGGCGCTGCAGGTGTGCAGCCACATATGGCACAGTATGACACACAATTACGGTATGAAACATTCGTGCTTTCCAAGCCAGAACTTGGTGCAGGGCCACCTGTCGAAGTTCCTGCACCAAGTTCTGGCTCCGCTCGTCGGTAAAGGGACCACTCACATTCGTAATTCTTTCGATTTTGTCGAGAAGACTTGCAACACCGTGATCGAGAAAGACGACTTGATGGTGTCCTTCGACGTGAAGTCCCTTTTCACGAGCATTCCGATTGACCTGGCTGTCAACCTACGCACCGCTGCTCTCGAGGCTGATGAGACGTTGCCCAAGAGATCACCGATGGATGAGCCAGAACTACGCAGGCTTCTAGATTTTTGCCTGAACAATACGTACTTCGTCTTTATAGGCCATTTTTACAAGCAAAGGCAGGAAACTCCAATGGGTGCCGCTATTTCGGTCACGGCGGCAAACCTGACCATGGAAGCGCTGGAAGCACACGCGCTAGCCTCCTTTGCCCCTCAACCAAAAGTGTTCTTGCGTTATGTCGACGATTGTTTCGGCGTCGTTCAGAAAGACGCGGCGAACAGCTTGCTGGCCCACCTCAACAGTATGGAACGTGCCATTCAGTTCACGTCAGAAGAGGGGGCCGATGGCAAACTTCCCTTCCTGGACGTCCTCGAGTCTCGGCAGGGCCAGAGGCTACGTTTCAGCGTGTACCGCAAGGAAACGCACACAGACCGCTACCTGAACTTCAACTCCGTGCACCCCGCTTCCCGCAAGACGGCTGTTGTTAGCACGCTACTGCAGCGTGCGAAAAGATCGTGCTCGAAGCCCGAGGATGCGGCGGTGGACACGGCAAAGGTACCGGACAACCTGGCTAGCTGCGGTTACCCGAGGCACTTTATAAACGCAACAGAACGCCAACTGACCCGACGGGGACAACTGGACGTGCCTCCTGCCCCGATGAAGCGAGCTCCTGTGCATTACCTTCCAGGAACAAGTGAATGTTTGGCACGTATCCTACGGGAATATGACGTGCAGGTGGCCCACGTTCCAGCCCAAAAGATGCGCCATGAGCTCGTGAGAGTCGAGGACCGCTTGCCCAAGGAGCGCTTCTCCGGTGTGGTATACGAGATACCTTGTGCAGACTGCAGTGGCGTGTATATCGGGGAATCAGGAAATTATAAGAATCATCTGCAGCAGCACGCACGTGAAGTAAAGAATAAAAGCGTCCACAACAATGCTTTAGCCAAACACGCCGTCGTGAATGACCACAAGATTGATTGGGACAATAAAAGAATCGTCGCTACAGAAAAAGTGACCATCACGGCTACATCTGGAATAACTAATCATTCAGATCACATCTAACACAGTCAATCGTAACGACGGAAATCTAAACCCGATCTACTCACGCTCTTTGCAGCGATTATAGAAGCCCACTTAAACGACCCACTTCTGGTGATGCATTTATTGTGAACAAGGCTTCGGTGCTGGAAGCCCAAACGTCAGTACGTTTTGTTTGGACTGGTCGGCGTCTCTTTTTCGTTCCTAATGTACCCTCCCGGCCAGACGGGATTCCATCATGCTCTCGATTTCACCTATGTAGGATGCGTCGCAATCCTTGCATGGAATTTTGTAGGCAACACGGGGAATCTTGATTTTTCTAAAGGGTCCTTCACGCGTACCAGTTTCTGATTAAGCCTGTTCGTTGGCACGTGTGCAATTTTAACGCCATATGTGCCAAACACCCTTGCAAGAGCTTCACTGATGCCTTGCGTGTAGAGGACGGCAGCGCGGTTTTGCCTGTATTTTTCAGGAACCCTTTCGGGGGAGGCAACTGAAGCCCGCAATTGTTGCGTCCTCACAAGCTTTGGAGGGTAGCCATTGCTGCGAAGGTCCTTCCTTACCACGGCTAGCTCTTGCTTGCGCAGACAAGGCTCAGAGCAGATTCGTGATGTGCGTGAGAAGAGTGCAGCGGCGACGGAGCGTTTTTGGCCTATAGGATGCGCAGAGTCGAACCCCAGGTATCTACTCGTGTGGGTCGGCTTTCGATACACACTGGTTGTAAATCCTTGGGCCGACCATCTCACAAGTACGTCGAGGAAGGCGATCTGTCCAATATTTTCCTGTTCCATGGTGAACTGGATGCTTGGAACACAAGAGTTTAGATGCTCAAATAAAGGCATTACGTCTCGGCGGTGGATCACACAAAAACAGTCGTCTACGTAGCAGACAAACATCTTGGGGCCGCCTTTTACGAGTATAGCGCAGAATTTTCTAGAGCCTCTAGGGCAATATTCGCACAGACTACTGAAACGGAAGCTCCCATCCCTGTTCGAAACCGCTGGTCCGTTGAAAACAAAATATATGTGTTCTGCAGGCCAAATTCCAGGAGACAATACAAGTCTTGCGTCTCAATTGGCGAACGTGAAGGCAGAGATGCATCGTTCTCGAGTAGATCCTTGCAACTCCGGACCGCGTAATTTTGCCTGGAATTTGGCCTGCAGAACACGTTTTGTTTTCAACGTATAATGTTACAAGCAGCGGTTTGGAACAGCGATGGGAGCTTCCATTTCAGCAGTCTGTGCGAATATTGCCTTAGAGGCTCTAGAAAATTCTGCGCTATGCTCACAAGACGGCCCCAAGATCTTTGTCTGCTACGTAGACGACTGTTTTTGTGTGATCCACCGCCGAGACGTAATGCCTTTAATTGATTGAGCATCTAAACTCTTGTGTTCCAAGCATCCAGTTCACCATGGAGCAGGAAAATAATGGACAGATCGCCTTCCTCGACGTACTTGTGAGACGGTCGGCCAAAGGATTTACAACCAGTGTGTATCGAAAGCCGACCCACACGGGTAGATACCTGGGGTTCGACTCTGCGCATCCTATAGGCCAAAAACGCTCCGTCGCCGCTGCACTCTTCTCACGCGCATCACGAATCTGCTCTGAGCCTGGTCTGCGCAAGCAAGAGCTAGCCGTGGTAAGGAAGGACCTTCGCAGTAACGGCTACCCTTCAAAGCTTGTGAGGACGCAACAATTGCGGGCTTCAGTTGCCCCCTCCGAAAGGGTTCCTGAAGAAGACAGGCAAAAACGCGCTGCCGTCCCCTACACGCAAGGCATCAGTGAAGCTCTTGCAAGGGTGTTTGGCACATATGGCGCTAAAACTGCACACGTGCCAACGAACAGGCTTAAGCAGAAGCTGGTACGCATGAAGGACCCTTTAGAAAAATCAAGATTCCCCGGAGTTGCCTACAAAATTCCATGCAAGGATAGCGATGCATCCTACATAGTTCACTGGAAATTTTTAAAAGAAGAATTCAATAGCACCAGAATGATATCAAAAAGGGCAATGTAAGCTGAAATGCCTTGGCGGATCATCACCTGGCTACTGACCACGTCATCGATTGGGATTCCGCAAGCATAATCGCATCAGAGAAGCGCCTGTCGACACGACTACTTTTAGAATCAGTGCATATTCAACCAACTAAAAACACGATTAACCGGTCGCGGGGTAATCTCCCCGAGATACACATGCGCACTCTGCGCCACCGAACCTATAAATAATCGAGACCTTTCACCCCCCTTTCATTGTGATCAAGGGACCAGTAGGGGCCCCAAAACGTCTTTATTTGTTTATTTGTTTTTGACCAGGCGAGTGCCTGCTTGTATTTCATCAACACCGAACTAACCCGCCTGAATCACCACTTCATAGACATTGAGCAATTCTTTGAATTGGTTTATTGTAGCAAGCTGCCTTGTTTATTTCCTTATTTTTTTGGCATTTCCTGTCTCATTTGAAATTGGGAGACCAGATAGCTTTTACTACGGATCATGCACTGGTGACAACAAATATTTGATTTCACTTTAAACAATTTTGAGTTCTGTTTTACTGCTCACCAGCCAATGACCTGAAATATAAGAGGCTCTTAAAACATGTGCTGGCATTTCTTTCCTGCAGTGTAGTACAACTAATCATGACTTTTATCATATTTTGTTCACAAATTGTAATATTTAGAAAGTATTCAGCTGAATGAAAACGTTATTTCAGAAGCATGCGCAATCAACAAGGCCTCAATGACTCTCACCACGTGGTTCACTTGTTTCCGTCACAAATAACCTGATTGCAGCCACATTCCACCGAAGACGAAGGTAACATACCCTCTGGGATGATGAATATTTAAAATGCCTTACGAGTAAGTGCTCAGCACATGAAATTGTGGCATTAAAACAGAAGATCCGTCTGCGGCATCCTTCACTTGGGGCAGCGCTTGATCACAAACTTCGAGAAGCTGAAAAATGCTCCATGCGCCGCTTCAGCCAGCAGAAACAATGCAGGACGCAAGTTGGTAGGTGGACCGTTGGCATCCTGCGACTGTGAAGATTTTTATTTAGTAGATGCTCTTTTTTTTGTACCGTTGTTCATTTTTCCTTTAACAAGCAGCTGAACTCCTGCAGGTTCTACGAATCATACAAGCATAATAAAATGCAGCAATGCTGAACAATTGGCAGGGTTACCTCAATTTTTCTTTTCTAGGAATGAAAACAATGTAGGTAATCTATACACAACTACAATCAAACCTTTCAATTTTTACCTACTTCACTCCTAACAAGCCCGCATACACGTTAGACATGTGAGAAAGCTGCTAAATTTATGCCCACAAACTTAATCAGGCATCAGAAATCGGCAGGGAACGACGTGTTACCTTTAAATGGCACTTTTTTTGTTCAAAACACGTAAATGGGCGAGAAAGGCCCATAACTATGATTTCGTACCCTTATCTGGAATGGTTTTCAGGCAATGCTTACATCTCACTTCAGTACCTTCAGGTGGTGGAGATCTTTGAAAACTCATTGCGGGCAAGTGGGTTGTGTTCAAGCTCTCGTATCTTGCCAGCATATGCTGGATTCCAGCATTCCCAATTCAACGTGACGACTTGAATGTGGTGGATGCAAGAAAGAATAAGCACACGCCAAGGGCGTAGCCGGGGGGGGGGGTCCAGGTGCTCCCCCCCCCCCTTCATAATGTTTTATGCCAAGGCTGGGGTGCGGTTTAGGCAGCCTGAAAAACCGCCTGAAGTCACCTGCAGTTTTAAGGACATTCTTGCTCACATAAAGCTGAAAACAAGGGCTATGTCAACGTCTGATCCCTGCGCCCGCTCCAGATGCTGTACCTGTCAATATATACAGCCCGGCTGCATTTCGCGCCGGATACACCGACAAGCACCGGGAACCTGCCGCGAGCCGATCAAAACAGCCCTACTGTTTCAATGGCGGAACAGCACGGCCGGGGAATGGCAGAACAGCAGGAAAAGCCTCATATAGGCTTACATGTGGTCGGGAGCGTGTCATTCCTTGTCTTTACACTGGTACAAAGTATAATCACATGACAGAGCATGTCGCTGTATTTTGTTCAGTCAACTATCAATCCTTGATATGTTTATTTTTCTACCGACATTGCATTTCATTGACTATTGCAGATCCATAATTTCTGCTGCATAAAAAGCATTGCTCTGCCCATGTTGTATTTCCTCCACATCAACAAAACTACACAATTCTCCTTATTGCGGAGCTTTGTTTTTTTGGCACTATTCCACTGTTTCCTTGACCTCCCTCTTGGTTAGAATCAGCATTCTGTATTTGCTTAACCGGAATTTTACTGAAGCCATGTCTGTTTCGATTTAACAGATAGAAATATAATGAAATTTAAGAAACGTGCAACAAGCTCAACATTCAACAGCAGTGCAATAAGGTGTTCTGCTTAGCGCAAGTTTACTACTCACGTTACTAGCACAAAAAATAACAAAAGGCGATTACTTAAGGACGAAGACGCACGTTTGCTAGCTTCACCGCCATAATATACGAATGCGCCACATGTACAGTCCACTGCGATTCGATGGTTGTCGCGGGAAAGCTACTCTTTCAAACGAAGCAGAAAGAACACCAGCTTTAGCAAATATTCCATGCAAGTTTCGTTACCGTCGGCGTAATAAAGGGAACCAAGTCCAAGTCTGTGCTTGATAACAACGAATGTACAGCTTGAAACCCAAAGGGTGGCAAGTCAGTCGTGCGGGCCATTGTTGTATCATGGAACAGCCAACAAGGGAGCGAAGAGTGCGAAATTTCGATTTTCATGGTTCCGAAACGAAACCGTGGGCTGGTGGCACGCTTGGCCGCTCGATGCTGGCGCGATAACCTTCAAATCGTGCTCGACTGTACTTCATAGCTGACAAGAAAACTTAATAGTCCCTTTTCTAAAGGAAAATCTAAAACACGAGAATCTTGATAGCAAACATTCAGTGTTGGCCTCCACTTCCTCCCGACGAACTTCGGGGACCGCGCGCCACTCACGAGCGCACTCATGATCACGCTCACGAGCGTGGGTCCGCCTAACCACCTGCTCTGCGGACGAATGATTCGCCCGTGGTCTGCCCATAGACCAGCGAACGGGAATTTAGGTGATCATAATTATCATCACCATCTAAGCTCCTTAAAGGAGCCATGAAGAGAAAACACAAGTTTGGTTCATTCAAAAGATTGTCTCGTTAGAATCATACTGACACCACTTTTAACGTAAACTTCGCTCAAATAAGCTACATAATTAGGAAAAACGGGAATGGTCATGCGACCCACCAGCTCATTTCCCGCAACAGAACCTATGATGTCACATGAGCTAAGCTCTGCGATTGGCGGAGGCTGGCAGAAGCAGACGCCAATTAGGTAGAGCTTACAAACTAGACGAATGAGCGATTTGCGCTTAAATTTAGGGCACATTCTTTACAAAGCAATAAGAATGATGGGACAAACAGTGGAAGTTACGAAAGCACATGTAAACATAGAAGTACTGATGCGTTCTGCTGTTCGTACTGCGCACAGCATGCTTGGTTTAGCTGCACAGCACTGCGGGGCTTGGGGTTGTCTCAGACGACACTGGCCGATTGACGCAAGCAACGGTGTCTTACGTGACCCCATTTGTCGAGCGAGCACTGTTTCAGGGAACGAATATTTTCTCCCAGAACAAAAACAAGCCAGATTTAAATGCGGGCAAAAACAAACCAAACGCTTGCCACGGTATGGTGGCGCCATCTAGGTTACAGAACGTAAAAAAACGCGGGAACAAACCAACACCGCTGTACAGGGTGGAGACAACCTTTGAACGGTCCCGTGCCGCCGCAATTGGGCCAACGCGTTATTCTTTTCGTTTCCCACGAGACCTAGCAACGCGAAACAGACAATATGATTCAAACTTCTTCAGTAAACCGCGTTGCGGCGATAATTTTAGCGCGGTTTTGACACAATGACTTGCTTCGGCGGCGAGCGAGCAACCGAAAATGGCGCCGCCAGCGTATACGTGTCTCTGCCCTGTACGGCAGATGCGTGAATGAAGGTACTCTAGGCTGCAGAGCGGTCGGTTCCTGTGATGTCATTTGGGACCACGAAAACGCACGATTGAGCGGGAAAATCAAAATTTTAACCTGAATTGTTCAATTTCTCAGTGAATAAAGCACCATTTGTATCCGGACAAGCGCTGGGGGCACTATAAAACACGAAATCTTTCGAATAAAACCAACTTGCATTTTCTCTTCATGGCTCCTTTAAGGTGGGCTTTACAGTTAGCGTTGAGTTTACACAAATCGCATGTTAAAGTCAGTTATTTCAAGCTGCGTTTGCAAAACAACGCGCAAGATGCCTTGCCTACATATTTCCCCGTCCCATCTTTTGGTCAACCACGGTTCCCCCCCCCCCCCCCCCCGAAAAAAAATTCCTTGCTACGCGCCTGGCAAACGCCCAATCAGGAGTACGTTCAGCATGCACGTCGGTTGTTTAAAAAAAAGGGTGTAATGTATTGCTCAGAAGACTCAATGCTTGCACGCATCTTGGAGCAGCAACGGCCTTGGCAGATGTGTTTGAGTGGTTTTTCCTCTCTCATAACATCCACAGTGCTTTCAGGAAAAGCCCCAGGCCTAGCAATTAGCATGTTCCAGTTAAGAATAATGCTGCTGATACTTTACATTTTCAAATCTTTTTCTTTGTGGAAGGATGTTTCTTTATTGGCGGTACAGCACTAGCGTGCGTAAATCGCAGCCTTCAGAACCCCAATCAGGCCTGTTTAAATGGTACAGGCAGTTACATAACTATTTGAAAAAGTGGACTGCAAGGACTGTCAATTCACATGATAAACATCCAAAAAATAGCTGAAAACAGAACTGGTAAGGCTTTATCGAAGACTAAACTACAAAGGTAATAACATTTTTGTGTCACCACCTAAGAAATATGGCTTCACCGTAAACATGACTAACACCAGGAAGTTCGTATACATGGTGATTAACTGCTACGCCCACATTATGATTTTGGGTGAAACTTTTGAGTTTTCCGAAATTAACAATAAAGGTTGCCATTGAGCGCCTACATGTTAGGTTATGCATGAAACACCAATAATTGTTACGGGGGAGAGAACTTGTACATTCAAGTGATCGAACCTTAATCAAGTATGATAGCCCACTGTGCTACCAAAACTGTGTTTGAAAACTTACGTTCTGGCAGCCAAACACTGTTGACAATGCTTGTGGCTCTTGTCCGGTTATATGGAGGGACGTGATGCGCTCAGACCGTCCAGAGGTCTAAAACGGGATGACACATGATTACCACACATGCAAGAATGGAAATGATTAGGTGCACGAATGTTACGTCTCGGGCAACACAACATTCAGCCAAAATCACTGCCCGCGTACCGCCGCACCGTACACATGGTGAGGTGGCTCGCCGCAAACGCAACGAAGCTTGCGAGGCGCGCACATTCGCTCGCAAACGATTCTCCCTCGCAATTCCCAACACGGCACAAACGACTGCGGTGATCAACGAAGCCGAAAACGCTGCGCAGCACAGTTTAGAGGAGTAGCCGCCCGTGTTCTGATAAACTACGCGTAAGACGTGGTTCGCAGTGGTGAACTCTGAAGCTGTTCAATATAGTGCTGCGGAATGGGAAACGTTACTGAGTTACTGAGCGCCACGGCGTTACTGAGCGCCAGTGCGTTTAGCGCTCAATGCAAGCACCACAATCTTTCGCACATCGCCTTTCTAGAGACGAGCCCTCTAGGTTCAACCTCGCCAGTTCAGTTAAACAATTCACACACGCGTGCTCCTGTTAACGGGTGATGACAGCTACAAACGACATCCAGTGACAAGAAAGGCGGCAAATGTGACGACAGCTTACCGAGAGGAGCCGACGACGCAGAAGAGCGAGCGACGTTCAGAGGCAAGCGTCAAGCGAAATTAGCCGTCTTCAGGTGGCAAAGTTGTTCTCAAATACTTCATCGCGAAGTCGAACACGACAGACACAACCGAAGACGACGAGGTGTCCAATTAATCATAATAAGTGCGCTTGTGTAACCGCACACTACAGTACACAATCGATGAAAGACGGGTCACGGGGTATCTGTTCCGGAATCCGGCCACGCCGCCGCGCGCCGTACTCAAGATATCGGCCGTTGGCAGGGAGTTGCGTAAACAAATTAAAACGACAACAATAAATAATTACCTCTTTTACTGAATATAACATAATCTTTAGGTTTATTATTTACTGTGTGTATTATAATAAAGAAGCTTAGATATTTAAAGTTTACAAACACAAAACGCGAACTGAAGCTTATGGCGCTCGATTTGAACGTTAAAAAAAGCAGCAGATAGTAAGATAACACTGCGCAATGAAATTTGGCAGTGTTCTAGTGTAAGTAATCGTATTATTATTTGGCGTCTGTTTATTTAGCGCCCGATTTCATGCCCCTACCTCCCCAACTTTTGTTTTCTTTTGATATCTGCCTTGTTCTCCAACGTTGTTTCTGCAGGAGAAACTAGGTGGTCTGTTTATTGCATTTGTACACAATATTTACGGTCGCTAACAATAAGAATGGAATAAAATTGTGATTGCTAGTACGTTATAACTCCACTGAGTGACGAGAATGACTGTTGTCAGAGAGGGCTATGATTGTGCTGGTGGGGCAGGAGAGGAACAGGGAACGACGGAATGATGATACAGATGTCACAGTTCAAGACTGTGCTGTGCTCCGTGCAAGGCTGTAGGAAACAAAAAGTGGGAGGGGGAGTGTTATTCTGTCGATGTCGTAATAAGCAAGGGCTGATATTTTCCCTGTTTCAACGTCGGTGCTGCCGCTGCTTTTTATTGAATTTGGCAGCTTTTTTTTTTTTTGCTTTTGAACATTTTTGACGAGGTTGGGTGGATGGTACAATGGGATGTCTTTTTGAAATTATATTGCATGCATGACCTCAATCGATGATGATCTAAACACTTTTTCCCCACCCTTTCAACACCCTTAAAAAAAAGGGGCGTTGAGGTTGGTCAACACCCTTTTTTTCACGCAAAACGGGTGGAAAGCTACAAAAAAGGGTGTTGAGATTCAAGAAAAAGGGCGTAAGGGCCTCCCAACACCCTTTTTTCAATTATTTTACGCCCTTTTTGGCCAAAAGGGTGTAAAAAAGTTTAGTGTGACTACGGATAGCTCGCGCACCTCAGCATTCATTTAGAATGGTTGCGCTAGAAACTTTTTACACAAACGGAGGAAAAGCATACACTTTGCCTTGAAAGCTTCGCACAAAGTTCACCTTTTGGTGCCCGTTTTTGTGAAAAGGTTCTAGCACAACCCTTCCACGTGATATACCGCCAATAGTCCGACACCAAGCTTTACTTCCGTTCAGCATAAACGCTATAACAAAAAAAATAAAAACGATAAGGCCCCTCAGCACACCGATATCGAACCGCTGTTCTTCCTCCTCTATTTCATACTCGAGAAACACGCCCATCTCCACTCTTTTCCCGGCAAACCAAAAGCCATCAAACGATGCTGCTAAAGCATTTGCGCTTTCTGCCGTATTTTTTGCCATTTCTCCATAAGCAGCAAATTCCCGTACAGGGATTTCAAGAAAAGCGTGCTTCAAGCAACACACGATGCCACCGGTGGTGTGTACTTGGGCATTACGCAGATTCACGGCGGCGGTTCAAACGATTTATGTTTTTGCGAATAACGTACAATTCAAGTTGCTTTTAACATCGCAAAAGCAGGCGCACATAAAACGAGTGCTGCCGGCGTGTTCACTGGAAAACACAAGGTACCTGCCAGGAAGCAGAGAATCTGCCGTCAATGATGTCGGCATAAGGGCACGGGTGCTTCTGTTCAGGGGAACCAAACCACAAGAGAAGAGCGGACCTCTTGCAAAGAACATTTGGGCCTTTTGTCACCGCATGCAACGCTCAGGAACGAAGGGTCCTTTTGCAGCAATCCTGACAGCAAAAACCGCGGTCTTCAAATTCGCTTCAACCACTAGTTCTCAAAGGGAGGCACCCATACTGATTCCAGAAGACCTGTATTCACAGAGAAGACAGGTCCTTTTGATTGAAATCGGTCGAAGGTAAGCAAGCCCGGAAGAAGCCGAGAAAGAAAAATTCATGCCAAAGTGTTCCCCTGTAGCTAGATGCGGTTTTTTTTCTGCCAGAATAACGAACAAATTCTAATGCATGGGCTAGAAAGCCGCCCGGAGAGGTCTGTCGGTCTTTGTCCCATGATGACATAGCTGCCCTTTATTGCAGCGATCACAAAAAACACTGAGGACGTGACTTGTAACAATACCCTTCATTGCAGCTGCTGCCCTAACAAAAGCTGAGCAAAGGCAAGAGGTGAAAAACAAAAGTACACCTCGTTCGAAAAAAAAAACAGAACTGTCTATCCCCACCAGACGAAATCCAAATAGAAAGGAAATCACGCAAACCGCACAGGGAGAATTCTGCGGTCCCGATTTGGGCTAAGGTGATCGTTGCGGTAGCGGATTCCGCCTTCGTTGCCTTGCTTGCCTCGCTTTCGGCTTTCGCGTCATCGAGCACTTTTATTGCCGAGAGCGATGTGGCTCTCTTGCGGCTCCCCAGCATTAAGAGGACAATTGGGGCCGTGCGATTCTTTAATTTTTTTCATTTTTCTTAGCCCTGTGCAATTTTCACGTGACTTTTTTCTGTTGCTCAAGGTTGCAGTGGTTGATGTGCCACTCCTGTGCGCCACTTTTGTCTTTTCTGCTGTCTCTACTGTAATTACACCAGCGAATATTGCTGTGTGGCATATCTACCTAGATATTGGCGCCGTACAGCTTTGGGCTACCCTATTACGCAACCAGGTGCTGTTACCGCTGGCTGATCGCCACTCAACATGCTGCCGCGAACCATGCATTGGCTTGTTTATTTGTGTTTTACTGTTGCCGCCCGGCTGCACCGGTCTGTGCTATCGTTGTCGTCTGTGTGCCTAGGGAAGCGTGTATTCCGTTCTTTCTGGGCCGCATGTGCTATCTCTTCTGATAGGGAGAGCGTTCCGAACTAACGTGAACAACTTAGAATAATCTTCGTTGATCTACAGTGTTCTGGATACAATTCGACGGTTCCAGAAACCGTCGCGCCGAGTGATAAATTCCCGCAGAGCAGATGCCCCGGCATTCGAACTGTCGACGCTCGCCTTCGCACGTCACTTTGTTGACTGCTGCTTGGCCGCCTGTATTCTTTGAGTTGTTAAGGGAGCACAAGTTCGCTCCAATAAACTTGTTTTCCTTGAAGACAACAGCGTCATCTTTGGCCACGTGACATCTGGTGGAGGTGCTGGGTAAATGCATCCTACGCCCTCGTGAAGCCAACAAGCAAATCCCACTCGTGCCAGCCGCCGACATCAAGGTCTTCAGCCGGAGTTTGGACTGCTTCCGGATAAAGTGAAGAAAGAAGACGTGGTGACCGCTACCATGATCAACGCAGGCATAATGACCAGCACTACCAATTCTGCCCTCGTTCTTTAACAGCCGCGGGAAACACCATCGTTCCACGGATCCCCCGAAGAAGACCCTGAGGACTGTTTGGAGAAAGTGGAGCGCGTCCACATCTTTAACAGGTAACTTTCCGCAATGTTTTCGTCTATTTAGAAGATACGGCCCGAACGTGGTTTGAAAACCAAGACAGCTCCCTTACCGACTAAACTTTCTGTAAAAGGGAGTTCTTGAAAATATTCGCCACAGTCGTGGGAAAAGAACGAGCTGCACTTTTGCTAAAAACGCGCACTCAACACCCCAACGAAGGGGTCGTGATACTGCTTGAGGAGATGAAGATTGTTTCGCCATGCGGACCCGGAAATGACAGAAGAAAAGAAACTGAGGTTTTTGTTATGAGGTGTAAAGCAAGAGCTTTTTGCCTGCCTTGTCCGCACCCCCCCACCCCCCCCCCCCCACCTAAGACGGTAACCGAATTTGCGTCTGAAGCCACCGCGATGGTGAAGACGCTCAGAACTCGAGCGAGACAGTACGATCGCCCTGTCAAAGCGCTGTTCTCAGCGACCATCGCTGCCGGAACTGTAAGCTCCGATACATTGCGCGAGACCATCCGAGCCGTGGTCAGAGAGGAGCTCCGGAAACTTTTGCCAACGACGCCGCAACCTCAAGTCGCTTCTCTCACGGACGCGATCCTAGAAGAGGTTCAACAGGCGCTGGGGACTTCTACGCAACCCGAAGCACTCCGTCGTCAAGAGGCCCCGTCGTACCGCCGTCCAATGTCGCCCGCCCGACCACATGTAGTCCAAACCCAGACGCCGAGGTATACCGACGTGTGACAAACGCCCGATAATCACCCGCTGTGCTACGACTGCGGTGAGGGTGACCGCATCTATCGTCGCTGCCCACACAAGAGACTCGCACTGCGTGATTTCTCCGTCGACGCACCTCGCCCCCTCCCTGGCTAACGACCACGTCAGATCGACGAGTATCTATCCGAAACCAGCCGTGGCCCAGCCCGTTTTAACCGTTCGCCATCGCCCTACTCGTACCAGTCTCCCAACAGCCGTAGCAATGCCGACTTCGCACGTGGAAGCTCCCCCAGCCCACGCAGGGGAAACTAAAAGCAGCAACTTGGGGAGGTAAAGTTGCACAAAGACGGAAAAACGAAAACCCTCCAACGACGCAAGGACGCACCGAACGCCGTGATACACGACGTGCCCTAAGCCCGACGACCCGATCTAACCCGGACGGGACTCCCCAACACGACGACAACTACACGGCGCGACGAGTACCCGACATGACCAAGCCTGAATATAAGAAGACGACGATAACGACGACGCATAATGCCCCACTGCCAACACGCACAAGGCGAGTTACGACGCGCCGACGCACCCGAAACTCGAGGAAAGTGGCGTCCGACGTCCAGTTGTCCATCGACGGCTTTGATGTAGTCGCCCTCATAGACACGGGAGCCGACTACCCAGTAATGAGCAGACCATTTTCGTCTAAGCTGAAGAACGTTATGACCAGATGGGGCGGTGGAACGTGCACATCCTGCGTCACCATAGACGGACCGACGTACCCTACCGCGTTCGTTATCTTGCCTTACTGCTCCCGCGACGTACCCAAGCAGTATATGCATATACGGCTAAGCATGAGCTGTCCATCTCTGGCCGGGTAATTTCTTCTCAGCCGTTGCTCCATCAGAGTGTAAAGCCCATACTGAAAAGTGGGCCTTGGCCGTGTGCTCAAAGTTTCCTGGTGTAAGCTGAACAGCTGCTCACCTTTGACCAAAGCATCGCCAAGGGGCCTACAACCGCCCTTCGGCCGCCAGACTTTGCCGTCGTCTTCCCGTTCTTTTATTCGCCGGCGACAGTTCAACGTTTAACAACCCACGGCCGTTGAACTTTTACAGACGACGGCTATGCATCCTTGGTTTGGGGCCAGCCGTAAACCAGAGCCGCTCAGCCGTGGTTGAACTTTCGCCATGCAACATGCTCGTCTGGCCGTTCCACTGCATGAAGCATATTAATTGTGGTGCTGTAGCTTTCATCCACCACTAGAATGGGTATAGTGGAGCTGTTTCTACACCCCAGTGCAGAATTTATAATCTCGTAACCGCAAGCATTCGTGCTTTTAAGGAAACAATTAAATTCAGCAACTGACAAAGACTGTTGATCACCAAATCTGGTGCAGATTAATTTTCTCAATTGCTTCTCCTGCTTCCATTTGATGCAATCGCTACTGTGGTCATGGACAGAGTTCCAATGGAAACCACAGCTGCCATGCTCAGGGGCACCTGCAGCACAAAACAAAAAGAAAAAAGGACAAGTTAAAAATCTGCAGAGCTCAAACTGTCATCAAACAAAGAAAGGCAGTTCGAGGCACCTACAGATATTTACACTGCTAATGTGCAATTTATCTTGCTTTAGAGGACCCTACAACACTCTTGGAGCAGTGGAAGTAAACCTGCACGACGTTTAGATTACACAGCCAGGAATACCTAAGCCAAATATTACACGTGCACGTGAACCGGTGGGCGCGCAAATCACTGTGAAAGACGTGCAAAAACCAACCGTACTCTCTTCAATTTTGCTCATTATGCACCCCTGGCATGGCCTAAACAACACACATACGGCCATGGCTGTCCTATTCGCTGTCGCTGGTCAACTTAACAGCTTATTTCTTGCATTTCCTTTTCGTCGGCGCTGTGTACCAACCTCTTCTAAGCGTTAACCTGTTCGGTTCTGTTGTGTGTGGAGTGCCCAAGGAGTGCGCAAGGAGTGACCGACTACATTGTCCCCATTCAACGAGATCACTCGACAACAAACGTTCATTACTGTGAAAACGCTCTTCCCGACTGAGCACGCGCTTGCGAGTAGGCTGCGATGCCTGCTCGCTGCCGACGCCAATGATTGCACCGTCGGCGACGTTTTCCTTTCGAGTTTGAAGAACTTCAACCGCGGTGTCTCATTGGCTAAGGCGTAGTGCTGCTGAGCACGATAACGCGGGTTAGATTTCCTACCACGGGGCCGCTTTTCTGATGTACGCGAAAAGCAAAAACGCCCGTGTGTACGAGATTTAGGCGCACGTTAAATATCCTCAGGTGACCAAAATAATTTGGAACCCTTCACTACGGCTCGCCTCAATGCCTGCGTTGCGTGGGCGTGTTAAACCCACAATCAATCAATCAAAAAATGTGCGCCAATCCACCCTGTGAAGGTGGTTGTAAAGCGAAGACTACAATTATCCATGCGACATCACGAATTCATGCATGTTGCTCTTAAAAGAGGGAAACTAGAGACAAGTGAAATGCACTTAACTACACCCTTGATTACCAGATAGATATCTTTGCGTCATTAGATATCTTTGCAATAAATGAATGTACCATTCATGAACGATGGTTAATTTAGGTGTATTGGTGAAGCACATTATCGGAAACCCCTTTTTATAATCTTAAAGGAAGCTCAAACCCAGTGTATGGCGATCTCGTTTCTTATCCGTCTCTGCCGCCGCCGACAGAGGCGACCAGATAAGTGACCGAGACGAGGAGAAGTGAGACGTAATGCGATGGTGTGAGCTTGCTTTATTTTTTATAACTCCTAGCGCCTGTGCAAGGCGCGCACACTGCCGCTACACTTGCCGTGGGCTGAGCGCACAGCGGCGCGATAGCTCACGCGGAGCTATAGCGGGGCATTCGGCGTGAAAGCAGTGGTCAAATCCCGCAGATGTGCTCAGTGAGTGCACCGTCGGTCCCGCCCTTGTTTGCGTGTGGTTGTAGCTCAATCGGTAAGACAACGGGCTCTCGCTCCGTTTCTCTATTCGTTCCGGGTTCGATTCCTGGCGGTGCCGGTAACTTCTATTTTTTGGTCGTGCAGGCTTCCTGTTCACGCCAACGGTCGCGACAGAGCGCTTGGTAAGTAGAGGTAAAAGGCTTCATTTTGAAATCGAGCTTGAAAAACGGGTTTCCTAAAGAATAAGGAAACGGCATGCTATCTTAATGATATCACTCCAATATGTGTGGTTAAGGTTAAATGAAACACGAAATTCGCAGCGATACTTAAGAACATCCTTCGGGGCAATTTGATAACTACTTGATAACATTATTATGGGGCAAATAAAGACAGGCACGTGGAACCAGAAATGACAAGCAGTATTCACAACTAGTTGCAATGACGTGCACAACAGTGATACAATGGGTTCGCATACACCGCGCAGTCGTACTTGAGCTTTCGCCCCGTCCCATATAAGCAGTAAAAGAGGGGTAACGCGGGCCAGTTGGTACATAAGGATACTAGAAGAAAACAGCGCTGAAGAGAGGACAGCATGGGGTCTAGTCTCCCCTTTTGTCCTTTCTTTAGCGCTGCTTTTTCTCTTTTAGAATATAAGCAGGCTTGGGCGTCCTCCGCAATTTTTGTCCCGTGATTGAGTAATAACATTACGCCGCTTATCGCTCACTGCTTATGTCGACGCCTACAGAACTGCTCTCGTTTATTAAGCCCGCAACGCATATATGTGCATTGCAATTTGCTATCACACCAGTAGGGCAACAGTCCCGTCCAAAACTGCCAGTGATTTCCTGGTTCGATGCAAGTGATAATAATTCCGCCGCGGTGGCTTAGTGGCTAAGGCGTTGCGCTGCTGAGCACGAGGTCGCGGGTTCGATTCCCGGCCGTGGCGGCCGCTTTTCTGATGGAGGCGAAAAGCAAAAGCGCCCGTATGTACGAGATTTCGGCGCACGTTAAAGATCCCCAGGTGGTCAAAATTAATCCGGAGCCCTCCACTACGGCGCGCCTCATCGCCTGCGTTGCGTCGGCGCGTTAAACCCCACAATCAATCAGCAAGTGATAATAAGCGCAAGAAGTATTCAGAACATTGGATTGGGAACAGGTGGGAGTAAGGGTTAGTGAAGAATACGTCAGTAACCTCAGAGTTTCTCATGACGTTGCCTTGCTGAGTCTAACAGTCAACAGTCAACACACAACCCGAAGGCAACAATATTCTAGATGTTCTTGTTTCCAATACCGAACTAACCAAGCCCCCAACATGCCTACCAGGTCTGAGTGACCACTGTGTAGTATCATTTATTCTCTGCATCCCCATTCCAGCTACCCAACATCCCTCAAATAAATAAGCGACTACAACAAAGCTGACTATACTGCAATCACCTACGAGCTCGAATCCTTCCTCCAGCTCTTCCAGCTGGATGCCTCTCTAAGTACTGTAGACGAAAACCGGATGCTCTTCAAGAATAAGCTCCTATAGTTGGTCGACGCAGACGTGCCCCTTGTCAAAAGTCGTGGTGACGCTAACACCCCATGGTATACCAACTCCCCCAGGAAGCTGGTACAGAAAAAAAAATGCCTGTTTCGAGCAGCCAAACAATCGCAACTACCTTCAAAATGGGCAAAATATCTCTAGTGCCAACCGGAATACATTAATCAGTTAAACCAAGCGAAGCAGACGTTTTACCACCCCTGAGCACGAGGTGGCGGGTTCGATTACCGGCCGCGGCGGCCGCTTTTTTGACGGAGGCGAAAAGCAAAAACGCCCGTGTGTACGAGATTTTGGCGCACGATAAAGATCGCCAGGTGGTCAAAATTAATCCGGAGCCCTCCACTAAGGCGCGCCTCATCGCCTGCGTTCCGTCGGCGCGTTAAACCCCACAATCAATCAATCAATCAATCAATCAATCAATCAATCAATCAATCAATCAATCAATCAATCAATCAATCAATCAATCAATCAATCAATCAATCAATCGTTTTACCACCATGACCTACAAAAAAGTCTCAAAACCAACCAACATAAATTTTGGAAAATTATACAACGAAAAAGTAACTCTACCCATTAAATTTCCCTCTTCTTCCCATATGGCTGGCATGTTTCACTTGAGCAGCGCGCCGACGTCATGAACAAGTATTTTTCTTCTGTTTTCACCCGCGAACACGACCTCGATAGCTCCTTCCCTTCCAGCTATAAAATGCCTCCCGTCACCGTTACTCCCGAAGGCTTAATGAAGTTAAACGATCGTTTAAAGGTGTCCAGTTCTCCATGATCCGATAACATAACTAGCAAGATAATCAAAGCCATCAAAATAACCTGTAGCAAGATTTTGCACACAATCTTTGCCCAATCGATAGCTACCAGAGCACTTCCGAATGACTGGACGCTTAACAGAATAGTTCCGGTTTCCAAATCAGACGATTACTCTGATCCTTGCAACTTCCGCCCTATTTCGCTAACATGCATCGCGTGTAAATTACTAGAACACCTAGTATATTCCCCAATTGCGCGTCACCTCGACAACAAATTCTTCTTCCCCAAACAATACTGATTCCGGCCCGGGCTTTCATGTGAAACCCAACTTTTTGAGTTCACTACTCACCTTCATCCTTAACCTTGACTCTTCAGTTCAAACCGACGTAATTTACCTGGACTTTACTAAACCTTTTGATCGTTTTCCCCATCAGCGCCTACAAGCAAAACTTTCTAGCCTTAACCTTGACTCCTTAGTACTATCATAGATTCACTCTTTTATTACTAACTGCTCCCAGTTCACTGTAATCAGATCCCACCACTCAGACTTAACCAAAGTTATCTCCGGAGTTTCTCAAGGCTCGGTACTAGCTCCCCTACTCTTTTTCATTTTTATAAACGACCTACCTAACAGAATTTCATCGTCCATTCGCCTCTTCACGGATGACTGCGTTTTGTACCGCCGGATAAAATGCAACAGCTATGCAGAACTACTTCAACATGACCTAATAAAATAGAAAGGCGGTGCTCAAAAACTTTAATGAAGCTAAACATTGATAAGTGCAATCTTATAAAAATAACATGAAAACGTGCCAGTATAACCAATGCTAATACGTTAGGCTCTTTCACCCTCTCTTCAGCAGAATCGTACCGTTATCTCGGACTTCTCATCACAAGAAGTTATGATCTGAACACATCGAAAAAATGCTGCTGATGCATCTAAATCTCTCGGCTTCATCAGAAGATCTGTTGCTTCATGTCCTTCATTTACCAGGCAACTCGCCTACGAAACGTTTGTCAGGGGCAAACTGGAATATGCATCACTCATCTGGAACCCTCACCAAGCGTACTTATCAACTCCTTCGAAACTGTGCAGAACCGTGCCGCTCGCTTTATCGCTTCCTAATATCGCTTCCCTTACCATAGATTAAGACACATCAAAGCATCCTTTGGAATCCCCGCACTGGTACTCCGCCGCATGATTGCTCCAGTTTGTCTCTTTTATTCGCTTTTATTTATATTAATTAATTTTAATTTTATTTAATTTATTCATGTAAGCTGAAGCGCTCAGTCGGCGGGGACGACGACGACGACGTCGCGGACACATGTCCGTGAAGGTAGTGTCCTCGTTTCGGCAGGGCCGAAAAAGAAGTGGCAGGCCACACGAGCCGACGACGGTGAACGCCAGTGGACTATGTGAGCCGGCCACGACGGAGCGGGGACGAGACCAGACGGGAACGAGGAAGGACGGCGATTCCAGTGGAGGAGTTCGGAGAGGACGGCTCGATGAGAGCGGCGTCCAGGCGCAGATCGAGAGCTCATCGGGTCTCCGGGGACCCAAGCTCAGAGGGATCTACCTGACGCCGAGGCCTCCCCTGACTAGCGTCCTATTCCCCAGTGTACTGGCCCGTGGCAGGCACACGCGCAGCGGCGTGCCCCGGTCCTGAACGACACCGGCCTGGAGATCATCGTCCAGCGGCGGCTACCGGATGCCGACTGGCCTTGGCCTTCTGTGGCGTGGTGCCTGGTGGTGACCAGTTTCCGGTCACGACCGTTCCCGCAAATACCATTCCTGGAAGAGCAGCGACGAAGCTGCACCGTCAACGGCCCAGCACGCGAGACTTTCCGACGCGGCCCTCAGCGCAACGCAACGATACGGCACGTCACGGTGAAATCTTTCTGAACTTTTCTGTGGCGCTTTTCTGGTGTTTAGATCTATAGGCTTTTCTGTACATTAGTTAGACAGTTTGGGTTTGTTGAGGTCACATTTGTAGAATAGTTATTTCTTTTGGATTTTTGTTAGCTCTCTTATAGTCTATCGTCTATGTATTATTGTCTGCGTCGTGCTTTGTTCTAGAATACATGTTTTCTTTGTAACCCCTCAAAGCGCCCTCGTCAGATTAACCGGAGACTGTGGCTACCGCTAGTCGCCACTGAACACATCCTACTCAAGAACCTGCAGAGGGGCTTTCCAACCCACCTCACAACATTTTTATTTTGTAACTCTGGTAACCTTCACTGGTAACTCAGTGCTAATCACCTGGCTACTCAAATATGGCTGGGGCATGCGCTGCCGGGTGGTTTTTAACGCCTGTGACGGTTAATTCCTCACTGGCATTTGATTCCTCCTAGAGTGGCCAGTGGCTAAAGAATTGCAGCATTTGTTATTTTCAAACCTGAACTTGAACCTGAGTTTCTGATTTTTTAATCCTATTTTAATGACAACTGAATATAGCTGAATATACATATTTAATTACCCAGACTTCCACACCACACTCCTGATTCCCCCCCCGCAACGTGTTCATCGCGGCGCCTTTTTAACTGCCACAGTATTCAGCGCTTACATGGCACCGCAAATTCTTTTAACAAATCCTTCTTACCAGCTGCAATGTAGGCTTGGAATGCCATACCCGATGCAATTGGAAATGAGCGCGATTCACAGAATTTCCGGGAGCAATTAACCAATTTTTTCGGGTCTAATCAGACTTATTCTCTTCTTCTTTGTGCAATTGCTTATAGAACCAACACCAGGTATCTAATTCGCTGCAATACTTATCTTCAAACTTTCCTTGTATAGAAATTATCGCTTAACATGTGGAAATATGCCCTTTGTATGTTTATGTGTCAATACTGTGTAAAAGGTAAAAATGTGCCCTTTGTGCTTTAATGTGCAATCATGTATGTTTTATAACCATGTTTTATGAACTTCCTTGCTGATCTTCCGCCCCCCCCCCCCATCTTATGTAATACCCCGAAAGGGGCATTTCATGAAAACATAAATGATGATGATAAGGATGAGCTCGGGGGACTAACTGTAAAGCACGCTTACCGCACTGGACAAACAGAGTAGAACCGTGGACATGAAAATAATACGAAGAAAACAAAAGTATTGATCAATAACCTTCGAGAAAGCACAGCGGTTTGAGATAGGTGGCGAGGCAGTGGAAGGTGTAAGCGAATATATCTACTTAAGCCAAGTTGTAGCCCCGGATCCCAACCATGAGGCAGAGATGAATTAGGATAAGAATGGGGTGGAGTGCATTGGGCAGGTATTCTCAGATAATGAATGGCAGCCTACCATTCTCCCTGAAGAAGAAAGTGTATTTTAAAAAGCCAACTCAAAACAAATGCAATGAAAACAAAAACCGCCTAAAAAGTGGTTTCCGGTTGCCCTAGTCTGTGTGTTTTTCTTCAGGGTCGTTGCAAAATGGCTTATCCTTGCAACGAAATACAGAAGCCATGTACTGTTTATTGGGATAGAGCTTGCGATAGAAACATATTGCGATAGCAATAATCAAGGGACACGGCCAGAGAAGAGCAATAACTTAAAACATCAAAATATAACCTCAGGCGGGGAGACGTCAATTGAAACACAGAGTTAAAAAGTGTTCTGCTGGCTAGTTTTGAACCTCGGACTTTAGATCAGTGAGCGAGAAGGAAACCTCAATTCTATGGGAGTAGAATTCAGAGAGGTGTATACGCATGTCTAAATATTTTAGCTCGCACAGCCTTACTAAGCCCCCTTTTCAGTGAACTACTTGTCTGCGTGAATAACTTGAAGCACGGCGTTTCTTGTGTGTGCGCGTTCATGCGTGCATGCGTGCGTGTGCGTGTGCATGTGCGTGCGCGTGCGCGTGTGCATGTGTGCGTGCGTGCGTGCGTGTTCTGTGTATGAAAAGTAAAGAAGTGAATGCTTTTATGCTGAACAAAAACTAAACATTCAGTCATATTGTAGATGACGATGATAATAATTTTGTTAATTGATTTTTATTTGCTCTTGCATAACAACGTACGACAAAAAAAGACGTTGCTCGCTATTAACAAATATACTTCTTTATATACATGGGTGCTATTATCATTCATTCATTCATTCATTTATTTATTTATTTTGTCCGTCTTCTGTACAGGAATAGTTTTCTGGTCAATCTCAGCAGTCAATCCAACTTGGTCAATCCAACTTGTATGTACGAGATTTCGGCGCACGTTAAAGCCCCAGGGGGTCGAAATTAATCCGGAGCCCTCCACTACGGCCCTGCCTCCTCGTCTTCGTTGCGTCGGCGCGTTAAACCTGACAATAAATCAGGTATTATCGCCTTTAACAAAATGCTATAAAGGCATCTACCTAGTTTGCTTGAAGGCTGATCATGGAATAGCTGCTATATATAGCAATTTGTAGTAATAAGTCTAGTCTAGACTAGCATATATGCAGTCAGTGCCGTCAGTGCGGTGTGCACAAAAACGTGGTAGGTTCGTTGTTCCCGGCTTTGGTGGTTTGATTTCGATTTGGTGGGGTTACATGAATTACTACGTGCGCCTCCTGCCGTAATATTAGCGGTTAGTGCTCTTGGGCCACCTGAAACGTCGTGAGTGCTGGCTAAGCGCTCGTGTCGTCGCCGTACCACGCTGCTGCAATAGACGCACATCGAGGTCGCCATTTGACAAAACACCTCACAAGTTGTGTGTTCGTACGTGAATCAAGAGCTTTTACGGCAAGGTCCAGGCTGTCGGCGCGACGTGTGAAAAATGCTTCGTGTTCTGCAGTAAGTGATCGTTTATCGTGGTGCCTGTTTAAAATTTCGTCGGCGTTGCCGTAGCGCCGTTTTGTTAAACATGTTTAGTATTTTGCTTGGTGTTCTGCTCGTCACGCTCGTTTTATCGTACATTACCGGTGCATAGGCGCCGTGACATGAATGGTTTTCTAGAACCGGCGGCCAATATGCTGTGCTAGTGATTGACCCCCTTCCGGTTGCCGGAAACGAGAATGTTGTCATGCTGACGGCCGGGCGGCCGCCGTTTGGGTTGATTCGGCCGGTCAAAGTTGTTGCATAAAAAAACGAAAACTGCGTTAATGGTTGTAAAACAAGGCGCCCACTCCCTGATATTGTTTTTTGTATGAGGAAGTTCACCCACAGTGCATTTTTTAATTGACATAGGCACCTTAGCAATGTTCTGACACGGAGTTTCCATTTACGGGCAAGTAAATGCAAGGAGGCTGCATTACATTTGTAGTTATAATAGGTGCGAATTGTACATACGTTGAAATCTCAACATTAAAGCATTGCTTGCAACTTTATAAGTAGTAGCGCAGCACTGAAGTTCTTTAGGCAGTGAACATTTGACCTGATGCTTGATTCGACGTCGCAGCCTGAAAGCATGCGCTTCCAGCATTCATTGCAGGTGCAGTCACAGGGAAGCTGTCACTGTTTAAACGCAAGATATTTTTTTACACCTTGCTAAGCTCAACCAGCAAGGGCACAATCTAACCGAAATGCTTTATTTGGTGTGACGTTATTTGTAGCTGGCTTGCATAAACTGCGTTGACCGTAACGGGTAGAGCATGGGTTCAGGGTTTTGATACTTACAATTATGCATGCGATGAGGATACAATGACAGTGCGAAAAAAGATTAAACACGGTGTGGGCTTGCCCCTGTGATCCTTCGCCGTCCCTTTTTTTTTTCGTCGGCATTTCAACTTGCCTACCCGTCGGTGGTATTGGCACGCTCAGACGTTCACGATGTGCCTCTGAGACCATTTTAAAAGCCTTAACCACCTTTCGCACCCTCTGGACCAGAGAATGTGATTGCACAGTCGAAATCTGGGGCCGCAGATTTATACCGCCTAGGGATATTTATTGGTCTTAGTTCAGCATTTGTTCAGTGTTACGTTGCTTCTGTTTCTTTAAAGCATGGCTGATAGCTTTGTAAGGATTGCCATTCATATACTTATTTTTTAGCCTGAAACAACTGAAGGTGCCTTTCTTGCATCTACCAAAAAAGAAATTGTGTCATGCTCTGTCAGAACGAGCATTTACGGCGTCATAACACTGCGTTTCTGCAGCTCCTTTGCTACTCGAACTTCATTTTTTTTTTGTAGGGCGAGGTGTTTTACATGGAGCTTGTACGCTGTGAGCTACTCAAAAAATTGGCTGCCTCCTGTTTCGATCTATCCTCCACTACCTGTAAGTGGAGTTTATTACAACTTTGAAATGCATGAAAATCTCCTTTTCGATACCTGAGGGAACATCAGAACAGGAAAAACCATTAAGGCATCCTTGTGATACCTTGGTGAAATTAAGATATAAGAACATTTCACAGATGGGACAAAAAAATAAGGAACAGATGAGGGTAATAAACTTCCTGACACCTTTCTTTTTTTGTCCTAATTAATAACGACTTTTCCAGCTTTCGTCACGGTGGTAGTTGGTGTGGTGTCCATAAACATTGTGTGGAGATTTTTCTGATGCCACCTATTACACATAAACTAGATCTTTAAACGTATAATATAAAGTCATATTATGGATTACATTACATGAGTCAAAGAATCCCATGCCCCAGAAATAAAATTTAGGCAAATTCACTTCAAAGTCCTATACGCAACTTGTGCCTAGAAATGAAAAGGGTCTATTCCATGCCTTTTCGTCACATTGTTTCTTGTAGTGTAATGCGTCTCACTGGCAATTGTACCCCCCCCCCCACGGCAGTTATTTACTCTAGCATATTTGATGATGGTCCTAATTGTATAAGGGTACTCCGATATTGAAGGAAGAGCTTTCGGGGTTCTGGTTTCTGTATAATACTTTGTTTAGAATATTGTTATGTAGCCACGGACAATGCAGGGGTTTTGTAGAAATCGGACACTAGCGCCACGCCAAGGGCTTCGCGCTAGTTCACTGCGGAGCAAACTTGTGCTCCGCAGTTACGTTACAAAAAACACAAGCTTCGAAGGAGCCACCAAAGACACGTGCACGGATGAGAGCTGGCGAATACAATGCCACAGGGTTTCTTTTGCACTCATCCATTTAGATCGAGAACATTTTCAATCAAACAGAAGAAGCTCGGATAGGGATCGCAAAGCAATACCCATTCCATATCAAACAAGACTGCTGGTGCAGCATACAAAGAAAAAAAGGGGGAAAAGACGCTTCGCTGAAAAAAGGATAAGACTGCAGCGCTGTGGCGAGCTGCTTGTAACAAAACATTACGTAAACAAATGAAAAGGCGTCGTTTGGGTAAATATTATGATGGATATAGTAGGAAAAACCTGCATTATTACTCAACAGTATGAATGTTCTGCATGCAAACTTACGCAAAAACGCTTGTGTGTTTTTAGCATGCGAGCTCACGTTACAGAGTAGTCAGCTCAAGTTACTCACCGCAGTAACTTTCCTCATGGCCGAGAAGCATAAACCCTAAAATTAAATTTGGTGCTAGTCTTGCATCGCTTTACCCTTTCGCTGTCACTGACGTACAGGTGCGTTTTCGCATTTCCCCTCTGCAGTGTCACTGACGTACCGGTACCTTTTCTGTTGTGAGTTGAAAAATTCGCGCCATGGCGCATAGTCGGCGCGCATGCACTGTTTGAATCGTGAATCTCTCGAATCTTTCTAGTAGCTTGTATTTTCACAAAGTACAGAGCGGCCGCACTCCCCTTTCGTTGCTGGGGGGGAATGGTCGCTCCGTGCGCTGTGTATTTGTCGGGATGATTGACCGCGTGGGACGCGTGGGATAACGGGTGCAAGGGTGGTTGCGCCATCCACCACGGGGTTTTAGGGTTTTTTTTATTTCTGTATCTGGTACGGCGCGCCAGGTTATCCCAGCGCCCAACCTCGTGTCTCAGCAGCACATGATGTTGTCGTATCATGATTGTATGTTCTTTTAATCTCTATCTGCCATCATAATTTCACAAGACTTCATTTCTGAGCGTTGTGCGTGCTGCTGAAAGTGCTCCCTCCATGCGCGTGATTACTTTGGCAGGGCTGACCGCGCGGGGCCATCGACTGCGGACAGCAGCGATGGTTTTTTATTCCGATTCGAATACGAGCTGAGCTCAGATTTGCATTCTGAGAGCTTCTGATCCTAGCAAGGGGTGCGAGATCCACAGCGTCAGCTTTTGATGTTGATACGATGGGTTCATTGTCCAGGAAGCGTGCATGGCACACTGAAAATATCTGGAAGAAAGGCGATTTCTCACCCACAGTCTTTCCTTTCTACGCGTTCTGTTCAAGATGCTGTTGCAGTCAAATAAATCAGTATGTTCTTTCCCTGATATTCCGGAAACCAATCCGACGCTAGGAGCGCGTCATTGCCAAAACCCCTTGCAGTGAGCTGGTTAATACCAGGGACATACCTGTAAATACTTCTACATGTATACGAGTGCGCCTTCTGAACATTCAAAGGATAAATTTATATTTGCATCTAGCGATAATTATGGAATTCCCAAGGGGGGTGGGTGGGGTGTACACTTCCTTCTGCTTTGTTTAGCCATGTTCCGGCGACCCATTTTTTGATTGTAAGGAAATATAAAAAGCGAGGAGCACACCTAGAGTTTGGTCAGTTCATGGTGATGTGCGTTTCCTCAACTCCGAACATTTTGCTTTTTGACAGCAAGAACAGTGGGCACGAAAAACAAACTAGATTATGCAAGCACTGTCTCCTAAATGAACTTCGCAATAAAACTGCTGCATTTATAGGTTCCTCAAGAACACGTAAACTCAAGCAACTACTAGTGATGACAACTGATCAATGCCTTGTCTTGGCATGTTCATGCTGTGTTATGTTACCTTCTCCTCGCCCCCTTTTATATTGCTTTGTTCCCACAGTGCCACTGCAATAATCTAATCCTTCAAATGTCCTTGCGAGGCTGTATGAATGCCTCTCATTAGGAGGCCATGAATCTAAAGAGTACTTAGTTCTCGTTTATGTTGCCTCTTTAACAGTATGTCATAATTGATTTCCGTAAGATCAATAAATAATTTATTTGCTCTATATTTTGTGGGCAATATTACAACCTAGAAGTTGTACCTTCTCTTTCAGATACTTGCTTTAGTTTTGTATGGGAATGCTCCCGCATGTTTATAAGCATAACCAGCAGTGTTCCAGGGACATGTATGTTTAAACCCCTTCATTGCGATCAATGCGTTTGTCATTTCAGGTTCAAGCCTGGCAGTGACTATCCCATCCTGTGAGGGGTAAAGATGAGGAGACACCTTGTGTGGCAGGCGGCAGTAGCAGTTATGGATCCAACCAGAATAAAATAGTCAGGTTTGCAAGTGTCATATGTGGTTCATGTGATTTTCGTCAGGTTGCCTTTACAGAAACAACTACAGCATGAAACAGTGACTGTGAAGCTGGCTTACATTTTCCACACGCAGCTGGCTGTTGGGCGCTGTGATTTGACAGCATGCATAGGGCACTTAAAAGGTTGAAACTTGTGGGGCACGCAGAGGACGGAAACATAAAGGATTCTTGGAGGACGCAGGAAGTGGGTGGCCAAATTCAACACAGGGGACACACAAGGGACGAATGCGGTCTATTGCCTTCGAGACATACAGGAGACACACAAAGGCCGTATGGGACTGTTGCCTTTGGGAGATAGACTAGAAGCATGGTGGGCATAAACACAACAGACACTTGGAGGACGCAGAAAGTCGGTGGCCAAATTCCAATACAGGGGACACACAAAGGACGCACACAGTTTATTTCCTTCAGGACGTAGACTGTCTTTTAACTGGACATGAAAGTTTTTATAAAGGGAACGCACTGAGCATAAACCTGTCTCCAAACAGTGCCTCTTCCCTACACCCATCATTCCCTTTTCGGCATCAACACATCCCCCGCGAAAGGATGCAACGGGAAAAAGTAGATGCTTAAACTCTTCCGAATTTCAGTTTCATTTTGACTTTATTGTTGCAGTTGAAATTTTACAGCGCATAAATAACTCTAGGAGGTCCCATACTTATAGACTGGGGAGGGACCTTCTACCAACAAGTACAACCGAAACGTGCACCTGATGCGGGTAACAGCAGTAACAATACCTAAAAAACACAAAAACAGAACATATTTACACAATCGAGCCAAATAATAATACTAAAAATCAACAGTCTTGCACAAAAAGGGTAATTAGAGGGAGATATTCACCCACATACCACAAATAGAAGCACATAATACCAATCGTTACGCCAAAATGATCCGGCGAAGCTGCCTCTTAAAAGTATAAATAAAAAGAGATGATTTCATGGTTGGGGGTATTGAATGCCAAAAATATCGACAAAAAGTTAGCAGTCAGTTTGCCGTAGTTAGTCCTAGATTTCGGTAAAAGATAGTTGTTGTGGTGTGAGAATCGAGTGGCATCAAAATGCGGGGCTTGATCTTCACATAATAACGAAATAGGAAAATTTCCTTGACAGAATTTAGAACTTAGGATGCAAAGAGAATATTTATTTAAATTACCAATTGACAAAAGAATAAATCTTCATGGTAATATCAACTCATTACATAAAAAATTGCTGTAAGTGATTATTCTTAAAGCTTGGTTTTGTGTGTGCTGTAAATGTGCCAAGTGTGTTTGATATGTGTTGCCCGAAGAAAAAATGCAATATGACATTGCTGTGAAGGAATGTACAGTAAAGTGAGACTAATACGCGTTCATTAAAATAGGGACGGGCTCTATTAGTATTCTCACGCCATAGGCCAATTTATGGGTCAATAAAGATATACGACGGGTAAATTTCAAATGCCTGCCGAGTTCAACGCCGAGAAATGTGGCATGGTCAGTACCATGAAACACATTCGGCCCAAGGCTTATGGATGACTTTCCCGGAAGAAATTTAGGCGGTATAAAAAAATCACAGAGTCAGTTAGTGTTATTAATATTCAGCATATTATCACTGCACCATTTAACGACTTTAGCGGCATCACCATTAGGGTGCAATACTAGAGAATCCAAATATGTGTTGTAAGAAGAAATTGCAGTTGCATCAGCGTACAAAATACCACTAAAATGTTTCATTTGGTTTAGAAGGTCATTAATGTATAAAAAGAAATATACTGGGTCAAAAAATTGGACCTTGTTGTACTCCAATGTCGTTTATTCTAGTACAAGAACGACTACCAAAAATAGAGACCACGTGCTTTCGATCACGTAAGTAATTGCGTACTAGGGAAAGCGCTGGTCCCCATACACCTAACGCGTTTAACTGAGCGAAAGTATGTAGTGATTTAAAGAATCAGACGTTTTAGAAAACTCAATAAACAAGGCACCGGCAAATGTACTTCCTCAAACGCTGTTTTACAATGATCAGTTATAGTAATTAGAGCTAAGTCAGTAGAGTAATCATGTCAAAAGTCAAATTGATTAGATGACACAATACTAAATTTTGAGAAATAGCAGGTTAAACGACCAAGAAAAAGTTTTTTAATTAATTTGCTGAGGAACGACAAATTAGCAATGGGGCGATAGTTTAATAACGAAGTTTTGCCACCCTTTTTGAAAACAGGAATAATTTTGTCTCTCTTTAGGCAACTAGGAAAGACGCCAGCTTTGAAAACTACGTTTATTATTTGTGAAAGTGCGGTACTAATCAGATTTGCTATGAGGTTTCTTAAAGTTGTCTAAACCAGCACCTGTATTTTTAGACTCAGAATGGTCATCCGCACATCATCTGGGGAAACAGGTCTGAGAAAAAACTGTGTGGAAGACGACTATAAGCGTTGGCAATTGCAAGTAAGAGATGTGGCTCATCAGGATAGAAGGAAGCCATGAAGGCATTATCACTGGCTGATGGAATATCTAGCTTACCAACATGAATTGCAGTTATAACGGGTTTATTGTAAGAGGATGCCTTATTTATAAATTAGTTAACCACTTTCCACTGTTTTCTGGAATTGTTGTCAGCATGGTCAATTTCTTTTTCATAATACTTCTTCTTCGCGTTTTTAAGTAGCCTACCCAAAATATTCTAATAGCACTGGTAACGCGCCAGCAGGGTCAAATTGAATGGCTTCTGTGTTGCTTTTCATAAATATGATCTTTCCTGCGCACCCATTTTCGAAGACTATCGGGCAATCATGGATATCTAGGTGCAGCAAACCTTTTCTTTTTCGTAGTTATTGTGGTCGACTCGGAAATAGCGTTAGAAATTATGTTACAAAATGACTAAAAAGTGATTTCACGATCATTTTGTGCCGTAACAGGACACCAATCTGAATTGAAAATTTTATAAGAAATGAAGCCTTGTCTATATTACTTTTTTTAACATGCATATCTGGATTTTGGACATTGCATTCTATTCGCGCAAATATTAGGCAATGATCAGATAATAAAACTTTAATGACACCACACCCAGGAGTAAACAACAGGTTGGACAATGCGTGATCAAAAATTTTCCGCGTATGTGCTCCTTTCGTTGCAAATGTCGACAAAAAACGATAGTCTTTATCGACTTCTGCCAAGTAAATGCCTCCTTTCGCTTTCCCGCTCACCCCTAATGTTTTTCCTCTTGCGTCGCGCTCCTCCCAAGGTAAAGACGCCAAAGGTTTGCTTAAATCATTTTAAATTTCGCGCGTTCCACTGCTCCAAACCGGTTGTCTCGATGCCAACGCTGCCGTACGGCGAAGACGCGCGTGAATGGAGGCGCCCTACTTCAACGTTTATAGAACCGCGTTTCCCTACTCCACGTGCGTTGCAAGCACAACATGGAACCTATCTAGTGGAACCTTTCGTAAGTGTTGCCGGTTGATTTCTTAAAATGGCGCCAGAAGCTATATTGGCGCGGGCGACAGCAGGCGACGGCGGAGTGATTTTTTTTTCTGCAGTTGATGAAGTATTTATTTCGCAAAATTCACGCACGCATGATTTTTTATAAAGGAACACTGCAAATATCAGTTCTGTAGTAATTTGTTGTCTTATATTTGCGTAATGTCTTGTTCTTCTTGAACAATGTTCTAAAGTATGAACATCACACCGGACTTGGGCGGGTAGATTTAGCTGTGACCATATAAGGCTATTGCGCAGGGATTGTTTTATTTTGGCCGGGTGGCTGATTCGAGTCACCGACAGATAGACAGACAGACAGGCAGATATACATACAGGCCAAATTTTCTCGGTTTAAGTAGCCCAAGAAAGACTATCGTCTTTAATAATGTGTCCTGTCCGGTAACCTTCCGTGGAGTCATATAGATATAAGTATTTCGAAGCCATTTTCATTCAAAATATCTGTATGAGCAGCATCCAAAGAAATATTCATGTCTAATAGATTGTCTTGACGTCACACATACCAACGATGTTTTTTGTTCCAGTGAGAGTGTATGCAAAACCTAGTTTAATTGTAAACAGAAATCAGAAATTGACGATGAAGGAGAGCGATAAATAGACGAGATAGTTTGGCTTTTGGAATCAATGTTGAAAAATGACGCATCAAGCTCGAGCCACACAGACTCGCAATTTACTTGAATTGTTGATAAGTAATGACGCCTGGAATAATGTCACTCAGTGGAAATGAAAACGGCTGCGCCACCATGACAGCGGCCCCTGCGGTGACAGTATTCTGCTGTATAAGATGAAAAAGAGTGCAGCCGCTTTTCTGATGGACGCGAAAAGAAAGAACGCGCATGTGTACGAGATTTTGGGGCAGGTTAAAGATCCTCAGGCGGTGAAAACTAATCCGGCACCTTCTGCTACGGCGCGCCTTATGGCCTGCGTTGCTTCTGCGCGTCAAAGCCTACAATGAATAAATCAAGAGTATAGGTTGCTATCAGCTTAATTGAGCCGAGTTTCATTGACACATAGGATGGAGAAATGGTGATTGAGTGATGCTAGGAAGGTAGTTATGTAATCAGAACGCGTTCGTAAGCTACGTGCACTAAAATGCACAAGAGACCGCCAAGGGTTTTCAAGATACGAATCAATATCGGATGGTCAAGATGAAGCCATGATGGGACTGTTTAGTACAAATGAACATTAGAAAAGAGATTAGATTTAAGTGAAAACAGAGATCTCAGCTACAGAGTTATGGAATGATCCCGGCTGTCCTAAAATGTGCTAGCGTGATTCGACAGTTCTCTGTCCACAGGAAGCGCCATGCCTTTTCTGTTTTGAGCGCTAAGGCCTGAGCAAACAGCTTCTTGTTGTCGGGTGTTAGGTCCTCATAATGAAGATTGGCTCCTTGTTCTCTCCTGTGAATCCAAGACTACCGACGTCCTACCCAGGATTGCGAGCCTTCACCATAAATTCGTTTTTTCAGCGCGTAAGCAGAACCTACAAATGATGTTTTGATGACGAGACTTAGTGGGAACACGACGCGCCATGTCGACTTCGACCGGAGAAATAGGGCGTGTTGCCTTTTCAGCGATGGCAGTTACAATGGCCACACATTTTCCGTCCTTAGAAAACGGCGTTCCTTTGATTTCAACATTGTTGATTCTAGAATATTGTTCCATTACGGAAATTTGTTTTCACTTATAGTCAGCAATCACTTTTTGATGCTACCAACTCGGCTTGCTGGGTACGCATATTCTCGACAATGTCGTTATGCATGCTCAAGCCGTCATCTATGTCAGTAACTTCATTACGTAGGTTACTGCTATCCCGTCCAGCTTCCTTAAACTTTCTTTTCACGTCATCAGCGAGTTTCTCGACAAGTTTGTTCAAGCTTTCATAAACTGCGCCTTGAGGACATCGTGTCACTTGGCCAATTGAGGCATTAGTCGCCATAATGAAACCAAACAGCAAACTTGCAAAACTACAAAGTAAGCAAGGCCAAAACAACAGCAGCAGCCACAGTTGCAGTCGCAAAAATTCTTATGCTATTTCCATAAAAAAATAGCCCCCAACCTGTACAACGTAGAATAACGGCTTAGGAAATCGCGCACTTCTACCGCAACCGCTACCGCTGTGATGATACTGGACAGCCGACGGGAGCTTTTAAAACCGCGATGGTCCACCGCAGGCGCTCTTAATGGGATGCGTTGACACGCAGCGGAGCCACGACACACCCGGAGGAGGGCCGATCAGTCCCACATGCGGTATGGCGCAGCAAACAGCTTCGTCGGCAAATGATAGCCCAGGGGCCGCAGTTTTCGTGGCGAAGCTCCTCTTGCTCGGGCCCTGTCCCGGGCGTACACGGCACATTCTACATGGCACACTGATGATGATTGTGGCAGGATCCCCCTAGGGATTGATGAACCAAAGATTGGCCGAAGAGGTCATAACGTTCAACACGTTCGTTGCTACCCAACAAGGAGGAGAAGAAGAAGAAGAGGTTGTCGTTCGTCGCCTGCGAGCTCAACACTCTAGCTCAACACTCTTGCTCGGAGTACGGGTGGAATGTTCATTTTTGTGGCTCTCGGCAATGCGAGGTGACCTTCACCGAGCTGCGCTGCAGGGTTCCAAGGCTTAATTTCTATCTGTTCAGATTGGAACTTTCACCTACAGAACTATGTGTGCGGTGCCAGGTCCCCGAAACAATCGATCATTTTTTCCTCGACTGTCGCCGTTTCTTAACAGCTAGACAACTGTTTTTGAAGGAGCCGATTGAGCGGTTGGGGTTGACTTTATCGATAACACTTATATTATCTATTGGCGCATCAAAGCTGGGATTTGCAAGAAGGGATATATATAATTGCATTCAAAAGTTTCTCTCTGCCTCAGGTCGTTTGAATTGCTAAGCGGTGCTGATTGATGGGCAATTCGGGTTTCATTCACATCTAAGTTTCATTTTACAACCTCTTTCCGGAAATAAGCATTTTGAAGTACCACGTTTTTAACCGGTTTAGCCCTGGCCAATCCCCCCTTGTGGGTACGTGCCAAAAAATTTGAGGACATCATCATCATCATCACTCTTGCTCGGGCCGTGGCCCGTCCCTCGTTGCTGCTATACATGGCGGAATGATGATGATTGTGGCAGGATCCCCGTAGGGATTGGCCAACCAATGATTGACCGAAGAGGTCAAAACGTTGAACGCCTTCGTTGCTACCCAACAAGGAGGAGAGGAAGAAGAGCTTGTCGTTCGTCGCCTGCGAGCTGAAGAAACGTACCGGGGGTACGCGACACAAGACGCTCTGCAGAAGCGACGGCCAAGGTGGCTAAAATGTCACACACCGAATTCGCCAACCTACCCATGGAGATTCTCATTGTCCCAAACAAGCCCTACACAATCACCACAAACATCGACGTTGTGGACGGGCTTGTCGACGGAGCGGTGGAAAGCTTGACGTGTCGAGTCTTTATATGATGTGTGGGCCAATGTTTCACGGTTTTACCGGTTAGTATTTTAGCTTTGCCCCTCTCATCATCATTCACTTAGTGGACATGGCGGGTTTTTTTCTGTGTAACGTAGGTTAACGGCTTAGAAAAGCGCGCACTTTAACCGCAACTTCTGCCGCGACTGCAACTGCAGCGCGAACTTAAACAAAGACCAAGGAAGTGAAACACAAAGACAGCCTCTGGTGAGGAAATAAAGTTTAATATCAAGAACACTGAATACAAACACCTAACACAAACTACAGAAAACAAATAAAAACCTTCCGCATCAGCGAAAGACGTTTAGAAAAGCCATGGTTCAAGGCAACTAGATACACGCCGGCTACAGTCAAGGCCCACGCACATATACCATCTCCTTGGGATAAAGACACACGCTTTCTAGGCTGACACACTTGTCTCCTCTTTCCGCTACATGGAGTGCTTGCCTAATTTCGCGGGGCGTTTATTCAGGGTTCCTAAATGAAATGTCAGCGGCAGGAAAATTGGGTTTACAACCACTGCTATAAGTTCAGTTTGAAGAAAGATGGGATGATGAAGGGCCGTTTTATGAGAATTCATGCTCTTTTGAACTCGACGTCCCCGATTGACGGAAGTGCGTGTGCTTATATACCGGGCTCATCATGAGGCATTGACGAATGGAGAAACGATGCGTTCGAACTCGTGTTAAGGGGCGGGGCTGGGACAGCCAATGTTTTGGCGAACACGGCTGCCTGAGGGAGCGAGGGCAAGCCGATAGAGGTAGGACGTGCGCTGTGCTTCTCGTAGCTCACTGAGCGTGTTGTGCAGTCCGAGGCGAAGCAGGAGCTCATTGGAAGTGTAAGTTGCAAGTCCAAGAGAAGCTTTGTAAGTTTTATGAATTACAGCATCGAGCTTCTTGGCTTTCTGGGGTTTTAGGTTTACAAAAACAGTTCCATAAGTTATGCGGCCAAACAGCAGTGCTTGGGCCATGCAGCAGGTATGTTGTTGTTTGAGGTTGTGAGTGGATACACGTATTCGTCGTATTATGCCAGCGACCTGAATGACCGTTTTGTGCAGCTGAGGCAGCAGGATGGCGCCGAACTTTCGTAGTAAATAGGTGCACTCAGTATACGGAGGGTGGGGACTTGGGTAACGGAGAGCCATGGATGGTACCTGGAGGTTCGGGAGTAGCCGCTGCAGCACGACCTCGTGTGCGGGCGCGAAGGACTAGATTGGCCTATTTCTTAGGTTCGCATGTCAAACCTCTGGGGGAGATATAGCCGACAGTTGTGGTGATTGCTTCTTGGAGAGCGTCTTGTTGCGCGCCGCTGGAGCCTTGCATTGCCAAAGTAGTCAGATCGTACGAGTAAATAGTGTTGGAGGAAGGGGTAGCTTGTAGGTGAGTCCGAAGGTGAAGGAGGGCAATATTAAACAATAGTGGCGAAATAACGGAGCCTGGGGTGGGGGGGGGGGGGGTGCCCTCGGCCGGTGTGTGGAAGGGGGGGATCAAAGGGGCCCAAGTCGCAGTGTTGTGGACCAGACCAATCCGGTCACCAATACTGGACGCCCTAGCAAGTCTCTTTCAGTGAGCTTGGTGACACCGCTTGAAGACGGATGCTGATCCTGATTCCTTTTGTCCAGGTTGGTAACACGTATTCAACTTCCTCTATTAGAGATGACTCAGTCACATTGACAGTGTTGCCAAGCCCACAGTGTTTGCTCGGTCTATTGTGTGACTGTTTGCTTGTGATCATGTTATTGGTACTGATATTCGGAGACATAGAGCTGAATCCTGGTCCCTCTTTTTGTGATTCAGAGTCTGAGACAAAGTTAAACAGTCAAATAGTTAAGAAAATTTTGAAAGTGCTAACAAAGACAAAGAAGACTCTGGCTCCACTGACAAATAATTCGAAACATGTTGAATTGTTAGTCGAAGATATTCAATCCAGGATTACTAATATCGAGCAAAAACTGTGTCGAATTGAGAAATGTGAGCACTGGTTTGAGCAAGTGGACAAAGCTTGCAATAACACGAGCAAACTAGTTTTTGAGTTAGCCACGAAGGTAGATGACCTCGAAAATGGAAGTCGTCGCAACAACATTGTAGTATATGGCATAAAGGAAGATCGAGAGAAGGACTCAGAAGAACTAGAGCGGAAAGTTAACGAAGCAATTTTTAAAAAGATTCTCGGTGTTGAAATAAACTTCATGGGGCGTATTCACCTAATCGGCATAAATACGCACAGCGACATCACCCATCATTTCTAGATTTTTTTAACTAAGTAGACAAAACGAAGGTTATGTTTTCCTGCTTCAAAATAAAGGGCGCAGAATTATCAATATCGGACGACGCTTCAAAAACGTTCGGGATATTCGTGCAAAATTATAGCGTTCCGCGGCTGTAGACAAGAGCATTGGTTCTAAGGTTTCGCTTCGTTTTGAAGTTGATGACAGGCTGTACGAATGAGACACGACGCGCAATTGCAGAGTGGAGTTGCCGAAATCTGTTGCGCCGGTGCAACCTGAACTGTCGTCTTATCGGTCCACACGAGGGAACACGCGTAAGTGCGATAAGAAATGACGAGAATTCGTCAAGACGCTCCGACTTCTTTCGTTGAATGCACGCAGTGTGCTGAATAAGATACACAGCCTCGAAGACATATTTCTGACTTCTCAACCACATGTCCTAGTGATCACTGAAACCTGGCTGCATACCGGTGGGCAAAATTCAGAAATAATTCCCCTTGGTACACGCTCATCTGTGGGGACAGGGGGTCAAGGGGCGCCGGAGTTGCAATCGGCATAACAAATAACATTAAATTCACACACCTAAATGACATCGATGATCACGAAAGCATTTGGTGCAAATTAAAGTGTTTTGGTAAAACTATATTATTGGGAGGTGTCTATCGGCCTCTGAATTATCCTCCGGAATACGTAGACTCATTATATGATTATCTATTGCAAAATTTAAATTCGCGTTCAAACATCCGTATAACAGGGGAATTTATCCTTCTAGGAATTAACTTGTGAGCCCTTCTCATGACGGCAAAAATATCAAAAATACTGAATCATCACTACTAACTGCATTTACGTTTTCGTTAACCTTGGTTATTTTTTTAAAATACCTGCCTGTTTTCATGCTTTTTCCCCCTTAAACCCACCCCCTCCGTAATGTAATACACTGAGGGTACCAATAAATAAATAAATAAAAAAACCCAATTGGTTTCCGATGCTACAAAAATTTCAAGCTCTGCTCTACTTGACCTTGTGTTCGCTAGTAGCTCGCTTCCAGATTGCTCCGTCAGAATTAAGGATGGTATATCTGAATTCAGTTACTTTTTCTTGAGTGTCCTATTTCGGGTTTGCAGTCGTATGTTCCATTCTGTAGACTCCGCTGAAGACTGGAAAAGTGAATGAAAAATCTGGCCGCATGTCTGCGGCGGCCTGGCCTTGCCCTTTTGCGGTGTACGTTGCTGCAGTTGCAATCGGCGGCGAACTCACAGCCGCACGGAGAGGATCGTGCGCTCGTTCTCTTTGATGCACCGCGCACTGTTTATCGAAAAAGCGCCGGATCAGATGTGGCCCCGCTGGTGCCGGGTCTTATTTTGCGGCGGTGGTCATTCCTGCCGGCGGCATGTAAAAAAAACATTTTAAACCGATACAGGACCCTTGCACAAAACGCTTCAATCATGTGACCAGTTCAGCTTAGGGCGACGCGTGGTGGAGAGCGGCAACGTTGGCAAAATATGCTCCTGCCGCGGCTCTGAGCTTTCTAGCGCTGGAGCGAACGCCATTTCTTCGACAATCTCAAACATCGGTTTCCTTGGCAACAAGGCACAAACCACTCTAGAAGTCAGTTGCGGTTCCGTGATCCCGGTTCAGCTCGGGGCCCCACCACGCGACATGTGGGCACTGCAGGCGTACCACCCACTCCCATTGGGAAGGGCGAGATGCGTTTGGCATAACAGGAGGCGATGGTGTGTGTTGTCGACGCCTTTTTTTCGCGATGAAATGCGACGTTGTGCTTCTGCGGGTGGATAGTGCTTCCCATGGTCTGGATTATCTTTCTCGAGCGACGTACGACTCAACCTCATATGGGGTATGTGCAATGTGCGTGGGCGAAAAGCCATCTCGGCTTGTGCGCGAGAGTTAAGTGACTTGCTGTTCGTCCCCGCAAACCACGCGCGAGGTGAGTGCCCAATTTACGACGGGCAGGAGGAGGCAACCCATCGTCTGTCAATCGCGGTTCAGACTTGCAACGCATGTTGTGATATTGTGTTTGTTCAAAATGCATCTCTGGATTGTTTTGAAGTTCAATAAAATGTGTGAGTCAAACCAGGGCATTCGGTTCAGGCCATTCTCTGCGATTGCACGAAAGAAGTTCCACGGGGCTTCAACGCTTTCTTTATGGAACGTACTCGGGTAAGAGAATATCCATGTCGTGTTATGGCCGTGTTGCATTCATTTCAAACGGTTAAGCGTTTCTTTACACTTGTTTCGTTTGTCGTAAAATGTCCAAGCACTCCGGCAGTCCACTGGCAGATCAGCCGGCGAGCCGCGGCTGAGCAGACGACTCATCTCGTTGCCGGAAGTGCGTGAAAAAGCCGCCCAATAGCAGGTTGTCTAGCTCATGACGAACATCTGGGAATCGATGATGCAGACATGTGAAGATGGCGTCGTTCGAAAACACGAAGGGAAGGGTGAGAAAAAAGCGACAAACTTTGGAACAAAAGTGTGAGCTTTCCGCTGCGCGGAAAAGAGCAATACTTCGCACAGATGACTTTGACGACCCAATATAACAATTGCGCTAGTTCATTTAATGTGCACAAAACGCCTTTCAGGGCCCCTAACACCTTCTGACACATTTGTAAGAGACTGCACGCATGCGGATGATGATGCAGGTAGTAGTTGTATGGAATCTTTGTTCCCTTACTTTAATGAGACAAATGACGCTAATGAGTTGTGGTCAGAGTGTAAGGACACGGTCATTCATTGTGAAAGCACCTACGTGCCTTTAAAAAAAAGCGCATCAAGAGGGAGTACCCGTGAATGAATCGTGATCTGATACACCTGAAACGCAAGATAAAATGCTCTTGAAAACGTGGCGACAGGAAATAACTTCAAAGTATGGTACGCAATTTTAAAGATACAGTCCGTGCTGCAAGAGACCAGTTCTGAACAGATACGCAATCAGGGTAGCAAAGTGCTTATATGTCATAAATCAAACCCCATTACAAACTTGTGTGATACCCGATGACTGGCGCGCTGAAAGGATATTTTCTATACAGAAGACCGGATCCCCTTTAGAATTAAATAATTACAGACCAGTGTCCCTGACATCCACAACTTGTAAACTCCTCCAGCATATTTTATTTAAGGGAATTATGACACATCTAAAGAAGAATAATTTACTTCATGCAAATCAGCATTGCTTTAGCGCTGGTTTATCTACCACGACACAGCTGAGATAACGGATGATTTTGTAAATGCACCAAATATGCGGGGTCCAATTGACTCAGTGCTTGTGGACTTTTCCAAAGCGTTTGATGTAGTTCCGCATGCTGACATGTTAACCAAACTGCTTTCTATGGGAATTGAGCGCAGTATTATTCGTTCGATATTATGTTACTTGTCTTCACGAAAACAATACGTGGCTGTTAATGACTGCGTTTCCGATACAGTGGATGTGCACTCAGGAGTGCCTCAAGGATCAGTGCTCGGTCCTTTATTGTTCTTAGTCTATATAAATGATATCTATTTATCTGTTCAATCGCCTGTGAAGATCCGGCTATTTGCGGACGATTGTGTTTTTTATGCCGATGTAACTCAACACTACAATCAAATACGACTCAATGATGCGTTGCACTCAATTAGTGTATGGTGTTAAACATGGGGCTTGAAGCTTAATACTTCTAGGACGGCGGCTATTACATTTACTAACAAAAAAGAACCCTTGGAATTTCCTTATACTATTATAATGCTTATATAAGGAAAACCCAGCGAGAGAAGTATTCAGGTGTTACACTCGCAGGCAATGTATGTTGGAAACCCCATATAGAAAACGTTTGCAGCGATGCGCTAAAAGGGGGGGGGGGGGGGGCTTTTTCGAAACGGAATATGCGTCGTACCTCATCGACCGGAAAGTTAAAAGCGTACAAAGTTGTCGTCAGACCAAAATTAGATAATGCGGATCTGATAGGGAGCCCGCACCAAAAATACTTAATCACGAAAATAGAAAGAGTGTAAAATTTAGCCTTTCGGTTTATATACTGCATGTACTCGCGTTTTTCCAGCGTGTCCGTTCTTTCCGACAGGGCAAAATTGAAAAAACTAGTTCATTGCAAAACTGTAGCTCGTAATAAGTTTTTTTATCAGCTGTACCACGATCCCAAAAAAATACCTCGGGAAAATTACTTAACTGAGACACCCATGCGGTCGCATCGTACAAACCGCAGTAAAACAGTTAGGCAACCATTTAGTAACATTACCGTACATCAATATTCCCTTTTTCCGAATGCAATTTCACTACGGAATAAATTACCCGAAGTAGTAGTTAACGCTAATACAACAGAATCGTTTATTCAGCTTGCAAACAACCATTCTTTTGACCAACAAAATTGTTTTCTTTTTTGTTTTTTTACTCTGTCTCAATGAAGGCAGCTGGTTCCTGCATTTGTATATCATTTTATTTATAGTACATAAATTCTTTATGTATTGCATCACCGTATGCGCAGGTTTTTTACTTTTATATTACTGTTGTGTATTGTGTTCCATTGATGTGTGTGCATATTTTATTACTGCTATAATACTGTCGTGTTCCGAATTGCGAAGCACATTTTTCTCTTGATTCAAATGAAATATATGTTAGCCGTAGTTGTAATTAATGATGCTGTACTCTGTATGTACCCACTCCTGATTGGGTCCAAATAGGGCCTGCAGTATTTGTAAATAAATAAATGTTAAAAGCTTTACGAAGTGGAAGGTCTTAATGCCGCAATTGGTCGTAAGTGTTTAGGTTTTCTAAATAGGCTTGATGCGTGACGTTATCGAACGCGCCCTGAAGGTCGAGTGTTAACATGGCCTTAAGATTGGCTCTGCTCAGATGATATTGCACCTGTTCATTAGGTAAATTAGCACGTCTTCTGTGGAGAGATGCTGTCGGAACCCGAACATGGATAGTTGATACATGTTGTGATCTTCCAAGTACGTAGATAAACATTGATGGACTAGGTGTTCAAAACGTTTCCCGAGGCAGGTGTCAGGGAAGACGTCAGGCAAATGGGCCGAATTGTCGAGGGGGAGAGGGGCTTGTTTGGTTTCGGGATGAGAGTGATGTCCTTACGTTTCCATCGTGCCGGTAACCTGCCTTCATCCCAGTGGCGGTTCTGCAGGCCGAGAAGCGCCTGCAGTGTGTTTTCGTCCAGGTTTTGAAGAATGCGATAAGCGATTTGGTCCTTTGTAGTATTGCGCATTAAGCGGGCCAGCACAAAGTGGAACTCGGCCAGCATAAAGGGGCACCCAACTCATCATTGGCCTGGCCGGTGTAGTGTGTTTCCAGGGAGGTCTGAATAGAGCCTGGATCTTCAAAACATTGCAGTTAAATGGACCTCAGGAGGTTTTCAGAAGAGAGCGGGCTGTTCCGGATCAGCAGTTGTATTTTATGGCTTGTTCACCGCCGGTTAGTCTTGTCACTGAGAAGAGACTGGAGCAGATGCCAGGTTTTCTTCGTGTGCAGAGTGCCTAGGAGCATGTTGCAAAAGGAGGGCCAGTTTTGTCGTTGAAGATGAGTGACGTAGGTATCAGCTTGCTGTGTCAGAAGGGTTACACGTTTTTTCAGGGAACTATCGTGTTTCTGGCGGTTCCAACATTATTTTAGGCTTCGACGTGCATCCCAGATGTGCATATGCTGGCGGTCTGCCTTGGTCCCCGAACAAAGCTTTTTTAAGTGCAATGCACTTCTTAAGCGACCCTGAACCTGCGTCCACCGGCGATGTCCGCGCACGTGGAGACGGGCGCGCGCAGCCTGGCCGCTGACATGGCACTTACCCACGTGGGGGATTGGCCAGGAATCTCCTCGTCTTCCTTGGCAACGGGGGGAGATGGGCGCGCGCTGCCTGGCCGCTGACATGGCACATACCCACGTGGGGGATTGGCCAAGAATCGGGCGTGAGAAGGGCTAATGCACCTGCTTAAAGGAATACTGGCACGAAATTTCAAAGCTGAGATCCGCTCTAGCAATTAAGTACAACGACAACACAAATAGGTGTCTGTGAATAAATGCATCTTTCTTTCTTTGTAGTTGTGTGTGTGCGTGTGATCTCTCTTTCGCAAACATTACCTAACCGCGCAAATTCAACTCATGCATTCGCACTTTCACACTCTTCCCCTCGGGGAAATACGGGGAATTTTTTTAGGCTAGGTACTTGAAATCCCAAGAGAGGGAGGAAATACACATTGCGCCTTAGGCTGCACAATACCTTTGTCGTCATATGAACTAAACGTAAAAAATACGCGAATAACTTTGCAGAATTGACGTGCAGGATATTCTGTGATATAATTCTGCACACTCTTGAACATGCATTGTTAATCTGGTAGACACATAATCTATCTCTGATTTGTTCGTGGGTACGAACAATTTTTTTACTTCTATCAGTTTTTTGATCGAGCGTTCCAATTACCAAGTTTATGTCGGCCTTGTTCGGGAACCTAAATGAAAATACTTAAAGACGGCTAGTTAAGAATTAAAGACCAGTTTATGTGCTGAAGCAAAGTGGAAAGCCGGGCTAGTTGAAAATGGTTCATGACTGGAACTGCGCACAAATAAACTGGACCAAGGGAAGAGAACACACACAGCGCAGTGTGTGTGTTCTGTGCGTTGTGTGTGTTCTCTTCCCTTGGTCCAGTTTATTTGTGCGCAGTTCCAGTCATGAATCAGTTTATGTGCCACTGCAGAATTATTTCCACATTCTTCAAATAATGACGTCACGGTGCCATTAAAATTAGTGTTTGATAACAACGAGGAAACTAGTTGAACTTGAAGCGCTCCTCCGAGAATCAGACACTCTCCCCAGAAGGTTTATTGAACTGTGGTCAAGTCTTTCATGGGGCTGAAGCTTTAACATACGAGGCCAGCCTAAAAAGATATGGGACACTGCTATCAAAATAACAGGTAGAAAAAAAATAGCACAGCCGCAATTCACCTATTTAGATGGAGGACCGGTAGAGAGCCTTCAGCTAGCCAACTGTATGAATACTCAATTTATTGATGCTGGTGCACACCCAACACACACTGATAACGGCGGCAGCGGCGTGACTGGAATTCCACGATTTTCAAGCTCTATCTTTTTCTGACCTACGAATAATAGCGAACTACAGGACCTTATCGGAAAAATAAATAATTATGCAGCGGCAGGAGTAATGGGTTTTTGTCGAGTGTGATTAAGCGCGTGGCACTAGAAGTAAGTGACGTGTTAGCGTACATTATTAATCTATGTCTGTCCACCGGTGTTTTTCCTGAGGAAGTTGCTAGAGCGACGCCCATTCATAAAGTGGAGCGCACAACAATGTATCAAATTCAAGGCCAATATCTGTCCTGACCGTTTTTTCCAAGGTATTCGAGGGAGTAGTCTCTATCAGACTATCGACTTTCTTTCTTAATCACAATGTAATTTCGAAGTATCAATATGGTTTCCAAAAATCTAGATCAACAGAGCACGCATTACTGTACATTAAAGATAAAATAATTGCAAACATTGAAAACAGATAGTTCACAATTGTAATGTTTTTAGACCTTAAAAAGCATTTGATTCCGTAGTTCATAATATTTTGCTAAATAAATTGGAGTGATATGGAATGCATGGCATGGCAGGTAACCTTTTAAAAAGCGATTTGACTCAAAGAAAGCAGTTTGTTCAACAAAACTGCATTGCATCAGACATATTAGAGCTAAAACAAGGTGTCCCGCAAGGCTCCAAGTTAGGCCCGTTATTGTTTATAGTTTACATCAATGACATCATAACTATAGAAGGTCCGCAAGAACTTGTAATGGATGCGGATGACACTAACGTATTCTTCACATCTGATAACATAATTAAAATTCACTCGATGGTAAATGTTTACTTGGAACAATTATCCAATTGGTTATTACTTATTAAATTGCATCTTAACGCTACATGATATCTAGATGATCTTACATGATATTTAGGCCGTACAATAAAAATGTCGAGAAAGAAATGCCGATTATATTCAATGGAACGAAGTTTAACCGAGTAACAGAACAGAAGTTCTTAGGTGTTTGGTTTCAAGAACAACTTTCGTGAGGAACGCATATTGCTCACCTGTCCACCGAACTCTCTAAAAGTATAGGTCTCATATATAGAATCGGCAATTTGATAACACCATGGTTCAAACAAAACTTATACAATGGTCTTATTTATTCGAAACTATGCTACGGGAGTTCGGCGTGGATGCCCACAACTAAAACTAATTATAACAGGATCATTCTATTGCGAAAAAGAATTTTGCGTATATATTGAGATTATCATGGCTGGTACGCATATTTGAGGACAAGTCCTTTATTTATTGAATATTGAATACTTCGAGCTGACCAAATATATTACATGAACGTTCTGCACACCATTTATAAGCAAAAGACCCACAATCAAGTCAACGATAAATCTTCTGGCTACCATCTCAGGCATACAATACGGCACACTCCTGAAGTAAGAACGAGCTATGATGACTAATCTTTCCTGTACCAGTCAACTGAAATATTAAATAAAATCTGAGAAAAATTAAACTTCGACGCCAGTGAACTTACGTTTAAAAAACAGGTCAAAGAAGTGTACTTAAACAGAACGCTTGCATTACTGATATATAATTAAGGGTTTGAAGTATAAGTCTACATGTTCCCCTAAAGGGAGAAATTAAAAACAATTACAAATAAAAATACAGTTATACGTAATTGTGTCATAGTAGTGTAACAGATGAAAGGTTATGCGTATGAATTAACTGCGTTTATGTGTACACTGTGCTCCTTCTGTGAATTTTAGACCTATGCTTTGTATAATACATAGTAAATGTAGTAATCACTTTGCTTTGTGCTATTTCTCTATTATGATTGTGCTATTTTGCTTAAATATGTGAACGGACGTCTTAATATGTACGCTGTAAATAGGGTGGCTGAGGCCTCTGTCAGGCCGCCTTCGCCTTTAGTGTCAGCCTCCCCTTGGTTTTGCCAAGAAATAAAACTCAAATACTCAAAAAAAAGAGTGTGCTTGGACTTTACGGTCCGATTGAGGACTTTGTCGTCGAGGTGTTTATACGTTCTGCCCGCACAGGCTTTGTGAGAACAGAGGATGTGGCAGCAGTTTTAAAAAACTCAGTAGAAGTGACCGCGGTGTTGTACCACGTGGCTCTGTGTTGGTCTGGTTGAGGTGAAAGTCCGATACCACTTCATTAATGAATATTTGCGAGGTATTTGCCAATGAGGGTAGCGTAGGCGCATAGGTTTTTGGTGTGACGAGGAGCGAGGCAGATCAAGACACGGGGTGGTACTTTTTGGACATTACGTGGGTGGTGGCTGCTTGCCTGGTGAGCCCCGACGCATTTGGGCTTATTTTTGCGAAACGAATAAATGGGCCATTGAGCGGAAAAGCCAGTGCCAGCGCCAGTGCCAACATAAAAATGGCCCCTCGAACACTTTTGTTCCAAGCGTTCTAAATATCGAGGCATTCCATGTCACGAAGCTGAAATTTGCAGAAGTGGGAGGTTGCTCTCCACGGCAAAACACTACAAATGAAGTATTTGCAGGATTTTTGCAAGGAAGCCGAAGTATTTGCAAGGAAGCCGAAGAACGCAGCTTTGCGAGTGAACCTACAGGAAGCGAAATTTATAAACATCGTGAGATCTCCAAATCCATGGCGACTGGAGCGAGCGGCGCCGCAGTGCCTAGGAGACAGATCGAAGACATTCGAAAGTGTAAGGCGGGAGCGGACTGCAAAGCAAATGGTTTCCGTTGGTAACAGAATAAAGCCATTTTAGAACGCGGCTGGGAACGCGGGCGCCAAGGTCTCTCGGGGACTCAATGAGACAATATTGCTTGTGGAAACACAGCACTTAAGAAGTGCTTGGACGTCCTTAGACATCATACAACAAGTCCACAACACGACTACGTGTTCCGGATAACACGTGCCTGTTGCCTCCTGCTTATACCTAATATTACTCGGAAAACCCATTTCACAGTCAAACATAGACACATTTTATTAGCTTGAGCGTACGTTCGTTCAAAGAAGTTCTATACGGAGTTCAGGCCACACAGTTCCACAAAGCTCTAACTTAGAACGCAGGTGTATACGTCGATCTGGCGAAGTGCAACACGACAGTCGGCCACCGAGACGAGATCTAAACTAGATGGGTCTCACAAACCGCCACTGCGCCAAGAACTCTCTCAAGCGGGACTAGCCGTTAACAACTACGTGCGAGTCTGCCTCGAGCTGACGGGCAGCATTTCTTTGCCCGTGAGTAAACAGCTCTGGGCGAGACCAATCTCACTAACCTAATTACGAGCAGACAGCGCGTGCCCTGTCTCTGCTACCGTTCTGCCTGGCTGCACAAGGTGTAAGGTCTGAATTCTCTCCGACAAAGTTCACCGTATGCGCGGCCGAAAAGGGGGGATTGTGGCCCCGGAAGAGCTGCACCAGGGGCGTCTCTTCGGAGTAACCACCAGTTACCTCGCAACATTTGCCGCTCAAATCACGCAAGGAAATTAAAAGAGCGACTTTCCTCAGAACAGCCACATAGCGCAGTAGAACGCTTGAGCATTCCGAAAAGGCATACTGTTTTTGTTTGTTTTCTGGAGCAAACCTTTGGTCTCAGAATTACAACAGCTTATATTGGGGGAGAGATTTCTGACGGGAGCGCAGTGCATTTGCCGGGTGATCCCCCTTGGCTCCGCTAAAGATTAAGTTATTTAAGCACAACACGCAACTTTGACGCATTCAAACACCACTAATAATTACAGCTACGCATAAATATCAGGAAGTTCCAGTTCAAAAACTGCCTGAATGATTTATCAACACCGAGCAGAAACTGAATGCTGCATAGACTTGAAATTTCCAGATCATATTTCTATCAAGGCATGGCTATGCACAAATGCCCAAACAATTACACCTTTAAACAACGGGAACCGCGAAAATTGTCGTCTAGAATTCTCAAACACCTTGCTTGCCCTTGAGATTGCGAATTCGCTTTCCCCGTCATAATCTGCAGGTGAAAATATGCTAAAGAGATTCTAGTTTTCATCATAAGTAACGACTTCAGTGCCAACCTTTTTTCTGAGTGTAAATTGCTTATTTCCGCGGAACCCCCAAGAGAATTTGCTACTGGATATACCGTCATTCGCCTGTATAACGAAGCGCGTGGAACAGCGATAATTGTTCGTTACACACGCCAGTTTGTTATATGCCAGAGTGCTTCACTGACCCCCTATAGAGCAGATAATTATACTGAGAGAAATAATCACAGTTAAGCTGAAATAGACAAACTAAAGTCAGTTTTATTCTGACCAATATTATGACTTACTGAATGAGCGACCACCGCTGACCTGATGCGGTAAATAGACAGTTTTAGCTGACTGTTTGTGACGGTCCGCTCCGCTCCGATAGCTAGCGGGAGCGCCATTGCGCATGCGTGGCGCGCATGGGCCCTAGCGGCGATACCTGAGCGGGGCCCCGCTCCTCTAACCTTAGCGGACCCTCCCGGCAGCTACGTTACCGTGCGGAATATCAACATGGCTGCCCCGCGATGCGAACGCTCTCCAGCGAACTCCGTTTCCTTAGTTGAAAAGGGAGCGACAAAATCGCGAAAGCTCTTCCGAATAGGCAAAGGTGCCATACTCCTCAACGTGCTTTAGTACGGAAGCCAAAATCGCCGACCGAAGAGCGGGCTGCTTCAATGCCGCGCCGAGAAAGACAGCGTTGTCTTGGCTATTACTAAGTTTATCGGCTTCTTTAAAAAAAATTGGAACCAATATACCGTGTAAGCCACTAAACTGTATTAAAAAGCTACTAAACACTAATTTACATTACTTGAGCGACCAAATTCTAATTCGTATCTTTACATTGCGATGACGTTTTGGTTTGCACACGCACAGTGCACGAACAGTGACGCCAATCATTCCCCGTCGAGGTAGATACGGTTATTGCTTAGCTAAAAGCCTTTCTGCCGCTGACGCTGCGGTTGTGCTTAGCGGGCCGTCGGGAGCATAGCGGGGCTTCAAAAACGGTCAGCTTAAACTCTCTAATGTTCATGCCGTGGTGCGGCGCGATGTCAGGCAGAGACCGGATACAGATCTGAAGCTCGTCAGATGCCGCTACCGCACAGCGGTTAGTTACACAACTTGGTTCCTCTTCGAGCTCTTCATTAGTGCTCGCCTGATAATTTGTGGCGTCCCTTTTCTCCATGATGGCCTCCACGATTCTGTGAGTTGTCAGCAAGACCTGGTCGTCCACCAAGATGAAATCTTCGGCCGTCACAATCCAATGCTGCGCCACAAGACGCACTGTGCACGTTCATCGATCCTTGCAGCTCCGTGGCTCAACTCGGTGACTCAAGGACGAGGCACACCTATGCGGTGCGCGTTTCCACGTGCGCTGTTAGGCGTATTAGTTATCAAACAAGAATTCAGTGATTGCGAACCCATGAGTTTCTTCATTAAACAGGCTAATTCGATGTAGTCTTCGCTGTACCGGCGTTCACAATACATAGAATACTGGCCAAGCAATAAGGCATGCTTCATTGTACAAACTATTTCTTAGTAGAAGCGTTCGTTGTAGTGACGTTTGACTGTACCAAAATGGTTTCTGCGCAAATTTTACCCTATGAACGCGTTGAAACATATTTAAGGATTTCGATCGCACAAGTAGCAGAAGCGAGCGGTACTTTTTCTATTACAGCGCAAACTAAGCAAAAATGGTTAAGATGTCATTTTAGCGGCTAACTCAAAGTTCTGAAACTTGAGACCTCAGCGTTACCGCAATCACTCCTGCCATGGGGTTACAGTTGCACACAGCGAGGTGTTTGCATTACAGGAGTGAAAGGTGCTTCGTTTTTTCTTTCGGAAGCGGTCAATTATCAGCTGTCTAACGCTTGCCAATGCATACCATTGAATTTCTGTATTTGTCGCTAATGACACCCAACGGGGCAAATCTGCGTTTGTGTCCAAATTACGCGTCTTTGGGAATTCAACAACTTGCGCCAGACACGTTGCGATGCCCCTTGTGGCCTGAATTTCCAACGAGACGAAAGATCCATCGAGTCGGAAGGACCAATTGAGCCTGAATGTCCAACGAGATCAAATGTCTACAGGGACGGAAAACTCAGTGTTGTACCCTTCGTCACGTATCTTTCGTCTCTTTGGACGTTTAGACGCTGAATCTTGGCATGCTACACACCCAGAAATCGATGGCTATGCTAGCGGCAAATATTTCGTATAAACTGTCAACTCATAAGATGCCGCATCTGAGACGCAATCGGTGACATATGCGTGTCGTCTGTACTTTAACTATTTCCGAAAACTGAATATTTATTTCTGCATGTGTAGCTTGTGACCAGGTCACCTATTTGAGTTTTCAGCCGAGTGCAGTGCTGATCCTTTTTTAGCAATTCCGTAGATAATGGTTTCTTGTCGCCGCCTATAAACTTTCCAACTGCTGTCTTGGCCTGGTCTGCGCGTGCAAAGCAGCTGTTTCGGCGCTTCTGTGGAATAAAATTTTGCTTTTGTTGCCTACTCTTACTCAATTTGGCATTTGTTATTGAATTTTAATTTTAATTTGCAGTTTAGAGTCGACGTGATAGCATTTAAAAATGCAATGAGAAGCTCAATTAACATCCCGGAAACTTCACTCTAGTGTTCGTTAGCCCGTATTGGGTATCTAGCTCCTGGTCGCTAATGAAGTGGAAATTTTTATATCATGCAGACTGAGTAGCAACCATTTTTATGCAACTTACCTTCCAGGAATAAAGTGAAACACTCGGTTTACGTTTTCCTGAGGTTTTTAAACAAATTCACAGCATATCCACGGGGTGAATGATGATGAGTGGGCGAAGCTCCTGAGGGGAAATCATCGGTAAAACCGTGACTCTTCAGTGAAAGTTCGCCCACTACATCTGTGTCCGAACGTAACGTCTAGAAAGTCTCGCTTAAACCGCGCGTCGGCACCTTGGGGCTGAGCTCGCCTGATGCGTTTTGCAGACGCCTCACGAGCTCTCACTGCATCGGGGTCTGCCTGCCGATACGCGCGCTTTCTCGCCGCTTCCCGTTCTCTGACGTTTTGGAGATCCTCTTCGCGCCGCAGCCGTGCCGCTTCGCGTACGGCAGGGTCCTCGCGCCGTTGCCGTGACGCTTGGGCCTCTCGTTCTCGAACGCTCGGATCTTGGCGGCGTCGTCGCGCAGCCAGACGACACGCTTCGGCCTCCCGCTCTCGTACGGCAGGATCTTGGCGGCGGCGTCGCGCAGCTTCACGGAGCGCTTCTGCCTCGCGGGCTCGCACATCTGCAGCCTTATCCATCGGGCGACTCCGAGCGCGCGCCAACAGCGAACGGATTTTATTACAACGCTCCCCGCCATCTAGTAAACAATCCAAGAACTAAACGAGGCAGCCACGCCATCTAGTAAACAATCCAAGAACTAAACTAGAGGTGGCTACATACATACGTCGAGGATGGACAGACCCACGCCCTAAGGAGCTTCGCCCCTAAAAACACGCCCTTCTTTTCATCACCTCCTCCCTATGATTACGTGTCTGGTTTGAACGAACATACCTTGTTTTGTTGTTCCTTCGGCAGTGTACACGCAGTTTATTTTTCAATACTGCATAGAGGTAGACTAGCGCTTCAGTCAACGGTTTTCGCTTTCGTTTTCGACCTCGCCTGGGTGTATAACACCTTTGCCTATGCAGACGCTCTCGAGGTTTGGTCCCTCACGTTACATTTAAAGAAACGGAGTTCGCAGTAGCGGGCTCGCATCACCCAAAGCAGCCATCTTTGATTTCCGCTCAGCGGGGCCCCGCTAGAGTGAACTAGAATACTTGGAGGTGGAAAAAGCGGCCGCCGCCGAGTGAGGCACTTAATGTCAACCCCACGAGATGGCGCTCGCGTGCTCCGCCCGAGCGCCTTTTCGCCTGGGGAAGCGGCGGCCAGGCGTCGCACTGCGAGGGGCAGCAGTTATTTTTTCGGGTAAATTCATCACCGGTGTGGCGAATGCACCCTGTAAACGAGTTGATGATGGTAATAATATAGCAAGGTCCTTAAAGAAAAGGTAGCTATGTTGTTTGCTCATTTTTCATCACATATGCATTTGGCCAACCGAGCAGACCGCGCGCACGCTGTGCTTTAGGAATCGGGGCTATCGCGTGATACTTTTTTTGTTCGTTGTTTGCTGATTTTCTATCGTGTTGTGTGAACGGAGAAAACAGCGGCGCGCTTTTTAGGCTGGCCAGCGTACGTCAGTGGTTGTGTTTTTTCTTCACTGTTTGCTGATTTTCTATCAAGTTCGGCATACCGAGAAAACAGCGGCGGGCTTTAAGCACGCCGGCATACGAAAGCGTTTCAGTTTTCTTTTTCCTAATTTGATATACGCAGCACACATGACAGATGTCTTTAAAACTTCTGTCAAGTCAGGGAAAAGTATGGAAGTATGGAATTTTAGAGGATTGATGATGATCGTTGGATGTTTATGGCGCAAGGCCAACTGGGGCAAAGAGCGCCAAAACAATAGTCGATGATAGGGGTGAAACCTTAAACACTAAGTAAAATCAGCAAAAACAAAAGTAAAGTCACAAAACTACAATGACCATGGCTGGTGTATGGGGCCAGATTTCATGATGCGTGATAGGAAATGAGGTTTAAAAACTTGACGTCGGACAAATACTCAAACACACGTTTCACGGAAACAATGGCATCATTACCTAGGAAAAACGATGGATGTAGGGGAATATGTTGTCTGTAGAGTTCTCTGAAGTGTTTGTGTCGTGTTGTGTGAAGTGCCTTGCATGTGATTAGTATGTGCACTACGGATAGGGCCTCTCCGCACCTGCTGCACTGGGGTCTAGAAGATCCCGTCAGCAGATACGAGTGAGTTGCATGGGTGTGCCCTATCCGCAGCCTACCCAAGGCGACTTCTGTGTGTCTGTTGCGTGTGTCAGTGGTGTATGGTCCCAAGCGTGGTTTTATAGCGTGTAACTTGTTATCTGTCTGTTCACTCCAGTGTGTTTGCCATGTTCTACGCAAGTGTTGTCTTATGTGTGGCTTGAGGTCTGTATATGGTACGGTTGTTATGTCTACAGTGTTCCTGAGTGCAGCAGCAGCTGCCCTCTCGTCTGCCAACTCGTTTCCAGCGATCCCAGCGTGTCCTGGGACCCAGCAGAGGAGCAGCTGATGGTTCTGCGCATACACAGACATGATAGATTTAAATACAAGATTAACTATGTGGTTTTTGGGGGGTGTATGCGATGACAGTGCGCGAACAACACTCAAGGAATCTGTGTAGATGATAGACTTTGGAATTTGATTTTCAAGTATGTGTCGTACAATCAATAAAATTCCATATGCTTCTGCTGAGAAAATTGTTGTGTGGACGCTCATGGTTCTGGCTGAACTGAAATTCGGACCATGAGCAGCGCAGGAGACCATAGTAGAGGTTTTAGACGCGTCACTGTAAAATTCTGCAAGTGGGTATTTAAACTGCAGAGACAGAAAGTGCTGCAGTATAGCAGCTCGCGGTACCCGATTTTTGTCAAGTTTCATGAAAGAAAGGTCGGAGGAAACAGGACGAACTTTCCAAGGAGGTAAAATGTCTGAAAAGGATTATCTGTACACGTCTAAAAACGAAGCGCTCAGATCCGAGGCTCGCTCTCTCACTCGAAGTGAAAAGGGCAGAGGAACGGATGGGCGATTTACAAAAAGCACAGATGTGGATGTGTCGTTAAAGACAGGATAAAAAGGATGGTTATTCAGCGATGAAATTTTAAAAGCATAAAGTAAGTCCATGTACGTCCGTTGGTTCTCAAGGCTCCACTTATTACACTCGGCATACAGACTCTCGACAGGGCTAGTACGAAAAGCACCCGACGCAAGCCGTAGCCCCAAGTGTAGCACTGGGTCAAGCATTCGCAACGCTGTTTTAGTTGCCGACCCATATACCACACTGCCATAGTCTAAACGAGACCCAACCAAAGCAGTATAAAGCCGTAGTAGTAGTTCTTTGTTGGATCCATATGATTGATGGGAGAGAACCTTAAGTATATTCATTGTTTTCAGACATTTATGTTTAAGTTCCTTGATGTGTGGAATGAATGTGAGTTTCTGGTCAAACACAACACCTAAGAACTTGTGCTCCTTGTTCACAGGAAGCGACACGCCATTGAGGGTAATGTCTGGGTCCGGATGGACCCCGCGCTTCCTGGAGAACACAACGCAGGAGCTTTTTGCAGGATTCAATTTAAACCCTTTCCTGTCTGCCCAGCCGGCAAGCTTCTTGACACCGAGCTGGACTTGACGTTCGCATGTTGACATATTACATGATTTAAAAGATATTTGCACGTCGTCTACATACATGGAATAAGAGATTGTTGGTGGCAGTGCCTTACCAAGAGAGTTCATTTTTACTATGAAGAGAGTGCAACTCAACACGCCACCTTGCGGCACGCCGTTTTCTTGGACGTGAACCTTTGAGAGTGCACAACCAACTCTTACTCTGAACGTTCTCTCCGACAAATAACTTACAAGGGTGTTCAACATATTACCCGAAAGACCGAATGACCTGAGGTCACTAAGGATCCCATAACGCCAAGCGGTGTCGTAGGCCTTCTCGAGATCGAAAAAGACAGTTACGCAATACTGCTTATGCACGAAGGCATCCTTGATGTATGAATCAAGTTGAACCAGTTGATCGTTTGTCGATCGCCCCACCCTAAAGCCTGCCTGGCAGCTCTCGAGAAGACCATTGTACTCAAGGAAGTACACGAGCCTGCGATTGATCATCTTCTCGAAGAGCTTGCACAGGCAGCTCGTCAGGGCTATTGGACGATAACTTGAGGGGGACGACGGGTCCTTTCCCTCATTCAAGAAAGCCACTACAATGGCCTCCCTCCAAGAGTGTGGAATGTGCCCCGAAAGCCATATTTTATTATATAGATGTAGAAGTGCTTCAAGTGTGTCTGCGTGTAGGTGTTGTATCATTGTGTATGTAATGTTGTCTGGGCCTGGAGCTGAGGGTTTACACGTGCTCAGAGCAGCCCTCAGTTCATGTAGTGAAAACAGGGAGTTATAAGAAGTCTGTGATTTGTTGTTGTCGCGTAGGGACTTCTTTTCACAACAGGCTTTATGTTTCAGGAAAGTGTTTGTGTAGTGTGCTGAACTGGACACGTGTTGGAAGTGTTGTGCGAGTGTGTCAGCCTGGTCTTCGAGTTTGTCCCCTGTAGTGCTGACCAGAGGCAGGCTGTGTGTTTGTTGTCCCTTGAGTTTGCGTATTCGTGTCCATACTTTCCTTGTGTCTGTGTAGGAGTTTATTGATGTTATGAATGTACGCCAACTCTCTCGTTTTGCCTCACGGCGCACACGTTTTCCCAACGCCTTGGCCCGTTTGAACAAGAGGAGGTTTCCCGACGTGGGGTACCGACGAAGGATACCCCACGCCTTGTTCTGGGCCTCTCGCGCCCGCCTACAGTCCTCATTCCACCACGGCCTCCTCTGGTTGCGCGGGGCACCAGAGGCGTGGGGAATAGACTGTTCGGCGGCGTCGAGGATGTGCGCCGTGAGGAGTTGGGTAGATTCTTCAACGTGTAGGTGTCCTATGGATGTGTGGTGTAGTTTGGATGTCTCTGTAAATGTATTCCAGTGAGCTCGTGTTTCATTGAACCTATTATGGGAAGATGGACTGCATGGGCCTTTACCTATGTATGTAAGTGAGGTGGGGAAGTGGTCACTGCCATATGGATCAGTTCCCACACCCCACTCGAGAAGAGGAAAGAGAACTGCGGAGCCAATAGCCAAGTCAAGACATGAGTATGTGTTGTGTCCTATGTTATGATATGTAGGCTGTTTATTGTTGAAAAGGCATGCTCCAGAGTATGTGAGAAACCTCTCTATCAGGCGACCCCGGGCATCCGTACGAGAAGAGCCCCAAAGAGAATTGTGAGCATTAAGGTCGCCTGTCAGGATGTATGGTTCGGGCAGCTGGTCAACCAGCGCCTCGATGTCAGAGCTCGAAAGTGTAACATCAGGAGGAATGTATATGGAGCATACCGTTATCAACGTATTAAATATTATTAAGCGTATTGCTACAGCCTCAAGGATAGTGTTTAAAGTGACAGGGTGGCATGCTAAGCATTTCCGGACGATTATGGCCACACCGCCAGAAGAGTGTGTGCAGCCATCCCTGTCCTTTCTGAAGACCATGTAACTATTCAAGAAATTTGTGTGCTTAGCATTCAAATGTGTTTCCTGAACACACATTACACTTGGCTGATTAGCATGCAGTATTTCATACACATCGTCAAGATTTTTAAGAAGGCCTCTACAGTTCCATTGAATTATGTTTTCTCTTCCCATTATTTAGTGTGAGAGCTACTGGAGTGTGTGTGTTTGTTTATGTGTCGTCTTTCGGGGCTGTGACTCTCGCCTTTTTTGGCTTGTCGGGAGGCTTTGGCGTCGAGACGCGTTCCTTGCGCTGCGTTGCAAGCAGGAACGGCCCGACATCCATGTCGTCGTCGGATGTCCGAGGGGTGCCCGACGGACCGGGCCCCCCGGACGTGGCCCCCCTCGGGAGCCCTTCGTTTGAGCCGCCACCGCCGAGGGCGTCCGGGGCGCCAGAGGTGGCACGGGCGGTGCGGTGGCGGTGGGAACCGGTGCGGGGCCCGAGGTGTCCATCACCTCGGTACCCTCCAACGCACTGGAGGACGGGGATACAGAGGCGGGAGCGGCACCGGTCCCGACGGAAGACGTTTGCACCACAACCGCTGCTGCCTCAGCAAGCGGCGTGGTGCTGGGTTGGGCTGCCAGAGGCAACCCAGGGGGGGGGGGGGGGGGCGGGGCAGGGACCAGGTCAGACTCGCTGAACTGAGTCCCTGTGGACACCAGACGCCGCTCCGCCCCCCGGCAGCCGCGTCGGCGTACCTCCCCAGAGGGAAAGAGGCGAACCTCTTTCGCGCCTCTGGGAAGGTGATGTTCTCAGTTACCTTCACACAAATGATCGCCTTCTCCTGCTTAAACTTCTCGCACGTTCGAGAGTAGGCGGCATGGGGTCCCTGCAGTTGGCGCAGGTGAGGGTTGACGATGGACAATTATCAGATGGATGATCATGCTGAGCGCACTTTGCGCAGGTCAGACGACCACGGCAGGAGTTGGTTCCGTGCCCGAACCGCTGGCACTTAAAGCAGCGGCGCGGGTTCGGAATGTAAGGACGAATGGAGCATCGGATGAACCCTGCGTTGATATGGTCAGGAAGTGAGGAGCAGTTGAAGGTCAGGATAATGTGTTTCGTGGGGATTATCTTATCATCTCTACGCATCGTGATGCGGCGCACGGCTGTGACACCCTGATCCTTTAGACCTTCAAGAATGTCGGCATCTATCTGTCTCGTTAAGAAGATCTGCCTCAGAGATCACACCCTGCGAGCTATTCAGGCTGCGGTGGGGTGTGACCCTGATGTCCAGATCGACCATTTTCGTCTGACCAAGAAGTGTGGTTGCCTGCTGCTGGTTTTTTACCTGGACGAGCACTTCGCCTGTGCGTTGTTTTTTGGCATTGTAGGTTTTCCCAATTATTCCATCAAGGTATTTTGTAATCAAAAATACTGATTGTGAAGCAAGAGGGCGGGCTGTGTCTAGAGATTCGGTAACTAGGAAACGAGAGTATTTGTCTGGCTTTGGGAAGCTCATGCTTGGAAGTGGAGGGAAAGATACTTCGGTGCGGCCCCTTTTCAGGGACCGATCACGTTTGGGGGGGGGGGGGGGGGGTTGAATTTTCCATACAGCATAGAAAAAAAGCAGGGGACGGGGGTACTTTCTTCTCAAACCTTACCCTGATAGCCTGAAAGGTCCCGGAGCTCCCTGCCTGGTAAACAGACAGGGAGCCCATCCGCCGGAGCTTGACCTGGGCTCCGACGGCCACCGTTTGAGGCTTCTACCCTTCACCTTTAAACACATCACCACGGTAGGTTACAGTTTATGTTGGGGGCTCGGGGTCCGCGGTGTCGCCAACACTGTCACCATGAATACTCAAGGTGCCCCGTGCGGGGAATTTTAGAGGATTCGCAACCGCAATTATCACCAAGTCACACGACATCATTTTTTTTATTGCGGGATCATTTTAAAACTGTACACTTCACTTAACACCCAAAGAAGTAAAATAATGGCAGTGTCTAGAATTACGTCCCAGAAGTCAGAAAATAGAGTTATGTCCGACGTAATTTCACCCAGAAAAATGAAGTTACCTCCGGCCCGCGCGGCGGACGAGATCAGTGCGGAGGGGAGTTTGCGTCCGACGTAGTCTACAGTCAAAAATCAAGTCAAAAATCAAATCAAGTCAAAAATAAAAAATCAACTAGAAATTACAGTTAGCTGCTTTATTCAACTAAATGAAAATTAAAGTTACGTTTGACTAAAGGTGAAGTAAAAAAGAGGGTATGATGGAACCGCAGTACACCGCGCCATAAGTAATTAAATACGCAGTCTTATCGAAATGGAATGCAGAAGGACAGATGTATAGCCGAGTTGGTGATCTAGCATCAGCAACTCGACGCACTCTTCCTCACAATATTACGGTTTCACTTTACAATGCGTGAAGTCCTTCAAAAACAACACGAAATTCCTGCATTACGTAAGGACAGGAGTGGCATTGGTAAATTATGGTAGTACCAGAGTCCTTCAAAGCCTTTCTGGTCATCAAACTTTGCCGTCACGCTACGGGAGAGCTTCGTACGCTGCCGCGCCGCGGCGCTGGTGTTGATCGGAGGGCAGCCGGGGGCGTGGTCAGAGCGCGTTTGGTAGGGAACAGACCAGGGAGGAAGATAAAACAGACGCTCGCCGCCTTATCAACAGTGCGCTTACGCTTTACGTGTAGTGGGCTGCTCAAATGGACTCATCATTTTGTGAGTGGCGAAAAAATTTGGTGCGTATGGCATGCTGCTACTGCGTTCCTGCCTGCCGCCTGACTACAGAGCAGCGGCGGCCGCCCGATGCCCTCCGATGTGCGGTGGCGCCCCTCGCGGTAGCCTTTGTCCCCGTACAAAACTTGGCCGGGAGTTTCATGAGCAGAGAAGCATTGAAGGACTATGGTAGTACCCACATCATTATATCCCCTTATGGTCCCATTATAATCAATCTCATTAGATATGGTCGATTATGGTCCCATTGTGGTCGATCTCACGGACTTCAGCAGCGGTGTGGGTTGGGATTTCGTAGGGTGCGTAGTTTCTTTCTTTAATCGAACTATTTAAAATATTTATAGGTATGCACATGTAGTTCTTCGTAATGCAACGCACAATTATAGAAATGAAAAAGAGTGGAATTACAAAATAAGACCTCTTGCCGCAGGCGCAATGCCAGTTTTGCGCACGTATGTAGCAGATACCAAGAACGAAGTTGACATTGCTCAAAACAAGAGGTTTTTCACAGACACAATTAATAATTGATTAGGAGTAGTAAAAGGGATGCTTTTTTGTGTAAATTCATCACTGGTACGTGTGGCGAATGCGCGCTGTAATAACGTTGAGAATGCTATTAATATAGCAAGGTCCTTGTAGAAAAAGTATATAGTTATGTCGTGTGCATTTACTGTTTTCTCATTTTTTATCACATTTGGCCAGTCAAGAAGACCACGCGTTTCGTGCTTTAGGGATCGAGGATAGCGTGTGAATACTTCTTTTTCTTCATTGTTTGCTGATTTTGCTATCGTGGTGCACGTGTTAACCGAGCAAAGAGCGTCGTGCTTTAGGCAGGACGACGTGCGCAAACATTTCTGTTTTTTCTTGTCAAATTTGATCCATGCTAGATGACTTCACAGGTCACAATTTAACTCGACAATATATTTAGATAAAGCCCGAGCCCGGCCCCTGCCCGACAGAATTTAATACAATAAGCCTGAGCCCGCCAGACTGTCTTTAAATTTCTGTCCACGTGCGACAGCCTGAACGTGAGCCCGAAAATGTACCTGTTTCTAACCTAAAAACGTAAGCGTAGAGCAAGTATATTGAATTTAATTTTTTTAAAAACCTCGACAGAGCTTAGTACAACATAAATATCCGAGCTGACACAGAAGATGAATTTTAGAGAATATCGTAAAAATATTTTTTAACGGCGCCGTAGCGACTTCTGTACTTCGCTTTTTTTTATTTAACCTAAACGATCAATGACCAAATTTTTTGGTATCAGCAATTGAGAATTTGCCATACATGACTTCCGGGACTCAGACACTGCATTAGTGACGCTAGTTCTACCTGACCCGGGCACTTGCAGTGCACACAGCACACTCGACAGGCAAGTTTCTAAAGACTTTAGTCGAGTCGGCGAAAAGCATCAGCATTCACAACCGGAATACCCAGAAAAGCACAACATGGCACATTTTATAACGCGATCATTTTAAAACTGCACAGTTCATTGTCACGCTGGTCATCTATTAACATAAAATAATTACCGCATCACAAAAGCACAGGTTCATGCAATTTACTGCCCACGTCTTGCAGACGTTAGATAATTATGAACAGTGAGGAACTCAAGAAGTCGCAATTATAAAATATTTAGAGCAATTACAGTCAAACCCGTTTATAGCGAACTGCAATATGCACCGTGATTAGTTCGATATATCCAATAGTTCTATATAGCCGAACCTGCCTATAACGAGCTCATTGTTACGAGTTCACAATCCGCGGGAGCCCCCCTCCCCGTCCTCACCAACTCCTCCATCGCGTATGCAGAAACAAACACAGTACAGTAGCCATTACCACACCAAAATAATCCATTTATTGCAAGTAATATTGCTGCTGTCCGCCTTAACTGCCCCCGTTGCAAAAAAAAAAAAGCGTGATTTTTGTTTTCACTTTCGTTTTGGCGGCTTCAACTAGCATAACATTCTCTACACGAAACAGTGTTTGCACCAGTTCGAGTCCGCGTCCTCAAAAATCTAAGAAGCATTGGCGGAGCACATCGACTGCCGAAAGCACTTCATTATAACCGTCGGACGGATTTCACTCGCGACATCATCGGGAACGCTGGCGAGCTCTTCCCACAGTTCACCGATGCTCCTGTCTTGGTCCGGACTCACTGTCAGGGCGGGTTCCGTCATGAGTCCCGCGCGTGAGAAACAGTTACGGAAAGTATTGCGTGTCCCGTCGCTCAGTGCGAGGCGCAATGTCTCAGTCGCGGCTCTTCCTTCGGGGTCGCCGCCAATCCACATCTCAATCGCCGCTCCGAGATCATGCATTTCGGCGGCCATTCTGGGCGCCAAGAGTTCTATATATCGGATGTGAACTTTGTTATAAGGAATATGTTTCCCATGTATTTCCTTAACTGAAATATTTTTGTTCGATATATACCATAATTCGCTCTATCCGGGTTCGCTATAGCCGGGTTTGACTTACATCGGTGCAGTCGCACCCCACAATATTGCACAATTGTTTCAAACTGCATGAGGCATGGCCCTTCGGCAATTAGAGACCTTCGCAAGCATAAAAACCTCTGCGTATAAATAATAAAAAAAGAATCACCAACATTTAAGGATAAGTGTAGTGCCTGCTAGGCTCGTCTAGTAATTAAACACAAAAAATATTATGTGCAGTGGTTAAAAAACATCAAAACACAGCGTGAATCACCAAACAGCAGCATAGCGGCGCCCTGCTCAACGCGCACAGCTTCGGGATCTCCTCGGGCGGGGCACACCAGCGCCACGCGCGGCGGTTAACACGCCGGGCTTCAAGGGCGCCATAGAGAGCAGCCGCCGCTTTTTCCACTACCCAAGTATTCTAGTTCACTATTCGCCCCGAGCGCGAACACAGTAGGCCCCTGGCGGCGGCGAGACGAACCGCTCGTAGTGTGGATGGCGCTCTCGCGTCGTCTGCTTTTTCACGTTGCGTGCGGCGCAAGACGCGAGCTGCACACGACAAAACAACCAATATGTGTGCTCGTGTGGCAGTAAGCAATGGCATAGTTACCTCCGCTTGCGCATTTCCTCTAGAAACGCAATAATCAGCGGCCGTTGAGGGTTTAATTGCGCTGGTTTAATTCCACGAAACATCTTCTCTCTGGTTGCCGCTTGAGTGTGAAACGTGTTATAAACACTGCTTCCACACATTGCACTTTTCTTATTGTTGAGTGCAGTCGTCTGCCGTTTCGGGAACGTCGAAGGGTACTTTTTGAATGTGGCGTGGTGATTATTTAAATGATAAAAGTTTAGTACGCGAAACGAGTAAGAAGCGACAAGACCTGTGCATACGCGTTCCAATTCCACACCCTTGTAAAATTGCGCTGTGTCCTTATAGAAAGAAGAAACAACCAAAAACATTTGCACTGCACAAGACCCGTGCGCTATCGCCCATACATTACCGGACACGTATTTTACACCCGCAAGCGCCTGTGTGATCGTGTCCCTCCCGTACCTTTTCTAAAATAAATACCATTTTTGGACAGTCGTTGTTTATACGGAGGAGGGGGAATAAACATTTATTCAGCTGTATCCAGTTGCTAATTTTACGTATTACTTAAAATACGTTTCTATGTATTTTTGGTAAAATTAAGCAGTTTAGAGTTTGCGTCTGTCATGTGGCATTTCGTGTGTCATTTTGATATATATCATTTTCAAATCCGACATGAATCAGCTTGTCCAGAAACGTGTCTCACTCAGCATAACCAAATGCCCAATATGGTCACGTCTTAACCTCTTAAGGTGCACCTAAGTTTAAAGAAAGAAGAGAAAACGCGTAATATAACGCACGTTGTTGACCACAAGTGTGAGGGGTGCGTGCCATGACTCGCTGGGGTTTTTTTTTTTATTTTTTCCCACAGTGCTTGCTTTCAATACAATTTTGAAAAAGGCGAGCCATAATTCCTGGACAATCTCGTACCAAAGGGGGGTTAATATGTTTTGAAAATACGTGTTAAAGTACTGTTTTTTCACCGTTATAGAACACGACGCCTGGTGTAGTTTTGATTGTAAGTAATACTGATAACCATAGTGTGGCTTTTCGCGTTGCACGCGTTCTCTTCTCGCTGCTCTTGCAACGTTGGCAGGACCCCCCCCCCCCCCCCCCCTTTCCCGAAAAAAAAATGAAATGCACAGCATTTCATTTTTTAACCAATCCTCAAGAATTAAATGCCAAGACAAAGGCGATATTCAGTTTACAAAACAAAGAAGTTACCGGGAACCCGTTGCTCTGATTCACAACGAGAAATAAAAAGGAAATGTTTTACATCTGCAACAGTGCAACTTCATTTATTTCCATCTTTAGGGTGCGTAAGCGACCTTATAGGCAAAAATGCAAACACATCTCGCTGTTGCAGGAACCTGTTAGAGTTTAAAAGGAACGCAAATGGTCAACAGAGCAGCCGTAACAGATAAATTTGTGCTCACTGTGAGGTCCTAGAAGCTTGGTTTGCACACTCAAAACCTGCTTGTCACTTTGCGAATACCTAGCTAAACATGAGATGTTGATTGTAATGCGTGCGTTGACAATTGAATTCGCAAGTTCACTTGCGACGAAAGCCGTAAATAAGTGATCTGAAACCGTTATTCATCAAATCTTCCTTCAGAGTCGCTAAAAAGTCATTTAAAAGACCCGTTAGAGCGGTTACATTTATATCTCTGCGCTGATCAAAATTTAGTAATTTTATGTTGCCTTTTGAACGCACAAAAATATCGTAAGCTCTTAGAAAGAATTTCGGGGCAATTAAGTAATGTTACCATTTCAGGGCATCCCACAAATGCAAGAATGCGTCATGCTTCCAGTGAAAGCGATTGAGATTGTCGTTGTAAATTGAATTTCAGAGATCGAGGCTTCCTGATTTGTTTCTATTTATGCTTTTATTGAAGGCTCAAAGCCATAGTCTGGAAAGATTGAGCTTGCTACGAGCCACAGCGTACAAGTTCATTGTCACGATGACGGCCATTCTGAGATTCCCGATGAGTAGTCGCTTTTTTTTGGCGTAGTAATGAAAACTGACTGCCGTTTCCATGCTATACATTGAACGTTGAGGAACCGAACTACAGCATACCACTCTTGTTTGCACCTTTCGTGCGCACATACGGCGAGAAAAAGGCACGAAGCGCGCCCAAAGTGTGCATTCTTACGGGCCGCTCAGTGGAGCATCCACACTATCAGCGCGACGCTGTCGCCACCTACATGTCGAGCTCGCGGCGAATAGCCCCGCTCCGGTAACGCCGCTTGCGCCGGAGTGAGGCAACCATGCGCAATGGCGCTTCCGCTTGCTATCGGAGCGGAGCCGACCGTGAAAAATGGTCAGAAAAAACTCTCGGTAATTTATATTTAGTAAAAGCGATACGATACCTTGAAGTTAATCTCGACCTCAGGAATGCTTGATATACAGGAAGAACGTAATGCGATGCGGCGCCGTTGTACTGTGACGAGAGACCACAGATGGAAAGCGTTTGTTGTAACGTGGCGCCATTGCGGCTTAGTCAGATATTACTTCCTTGTTGACAACATTTTGCACTCCTTTGTCACTTTGTGATGGACGACGCCAGAGATGTCGAAGAGAACATTTATGCAATTCTTTGGGGCGTCTTCGTATTTTTTTTTGTTTTGCTTGTTTATGAGCTCTGTTTTTAGCAAACGAAGAAAGCTCAGTTACGTTTTGACAATCGCTTACTGGTTTCCTTCTTGGGCACCTTATTTTACGCTTAGGTTGTGCGAGATGACGAGTAATCCTGGGGTTTCGTATAGTTTTTACTTTCTTCTGCACAGGCACAAACGCCCTGACATAGTGCAACGGTATACTTTTGGTAATGGTCCGCGCAGACGAAAACAGGAAATAAAAAGAACGAACGACACGCACTTTTGTGTCGTTCTTTCCCTTCTTGTCCCGTTTTCGCCTGCGCTGAGTATCATGAATGTATTGCAACTCTCCCAATTCGCTACATTACTACTATACTTTTGAACCTTGTTCACAAAGTGTCGACGTCCTCCTCCGAACACAAACTGTCTAGATGAAACGATAGATAATCAGTATTTCTCGTGCCATCTGCATTTGGAAAGTCCGGAATATTACCGATACCTTTTCTAATTTTTGGTTGGTGGAGATTTATTTTCAGGTAAAAAGAGGAGCTTATGGTCAGACACAACGTTTACCACTACAAAATCATAATGTTAAATTCGGCCACCAAGAAATAATGAATCTAGTACAGATTGTGCAACTTCTGTTCCATGTGTTTTCTTTAATGATTTGCGTTAGGTCAGGACAGAAAGCCAAATCAAGAACACGTTCCCTGTCCGCCAATTGGCATGAACTAGGGCTAAGTGTGTACCAATATATTTTTGGGTCTAAGCGTCCCTTGTCGCGCGGTATATAGTTTTAATAAACGTCCGGCCAGCAACGCACTGGACATGTGCGATGGAATTACTTGAGCGTGGAGGGAGGCGGCGGCTGCACACATTGTTTCGTGGGTCGATGTGGCTAATTGGGTGCCGCTCCGGCGGCCTTCAACAAACACTGCGCTGTCCGCCAGCCGGTCCTCCTAAATTTGTTCCCAAGCCGCCTCCCCCTTTACACTGACGCTCGAACGCTGCTCCCAGCGAGTCCATTAATTTACGCCTCGTGCTTACAACTGCTCCTTGTTACCATCCCACCCTTAAGCGGAAGAGTCTCGAGGGATGCTGTGAAACGGGGCACAATTCAACGAGCAGTTCATCCTTCGCTGTTTCTTGAAGTTGGGGCGGCTGCGTAGAAGAGTATAATCCTGTTCTGTCTCTATGAGTTGGTTCATCGAGACATAGCAGCTTTGTTTTCACACAGCTGATCATGACTTCGTTTTCCTAAACTCTGCACGCTTCTCAGCTCGTTCCGGCCCGTGGGAACCCTATAGAAACCCGGAGATCTTACGTCCGGCAGGGGTTTATGCACACTTTTGCTCAGCATTTGTCACGAGGCTCAGCGACATTGTTTCCTACATAACCGCCGCTCGTACACTCCTTAAATATTCAATAACAAAAAGCGTGGAAATTGCAAGTTTAAAAATCTTTGAGCTGCTTTCAGGATGTTTTCGCAGACCGCCATTTTCTGGACCGTATGTGGTGAATAACAAACACGGCGCAGCAGGGATGAAAATGACCTGGTGAGTCACACAAAGAATTTTCAATTTTGTTTCCTCCAGGAAGACGTTCGGCAGTGGCTACAAAAATAATTGGACATAAATGGCCAGTTTGTCATGGCGCAATCGAGAGAGGTAAATTATTGTTTTCAGTGTCCAATTCTATTTATTAATAACAAAACTAGGGGATCGTTCGACGTACTTTCGTCGTTTTAACATCTGATTGTGTGTATCAGTGTTTTTTAACCAGTTCAGATAGCGCCATCTTGTACCTAAACGTGGAAAAGGAACATAAAACAAATACATTATATTGCTGTAACAGACTCTGTTGGTGCTGTGCGACATTTCCCGCGATATTCCTACAACCGTAACTTGAACCTCAAAGGTTGGAGCGCATACGGAAGTGCATAGAGCGCGCGCAAATATGACCATCGTTTCTCGAAGCTGAAATTGATGGGTAGCTGTTGACCGAGCGTAGCTCCGGCTCGCGATCGCGCTTGCAGCTCCACAAGCTAAGTGTAATGGGCGCTGCACAGCACCGCGTTTTCGCCTCGGTGAGGATTTATTTTTTTGCTATGGCCTTGAATGAAGGCTTCACCATGAGAAATTACTAGATAAACTAGCAACGCTGTTCTGTCGTGTAGGCCGCTGACGCATGTCGATGGCTCGAAACGAGCGGCCCCCTTGATTGACACGACCATAACCTGCGCAGCGAACCTTCGAAGTGCCGGGACATAAACTCATGAGTAAACAGTCTGAGGGTCACTTGAGTCTGCTGACGTGCCTCGAGCGCGCAAGAATGAAGGCTTCTCCTGGGAACAGTTATTAGGAACTTTTACTGCGAGATCGCGTTTGCACCTATTTCAGCGTTGTTTTTACTGCGAAGCAGTATATGTCTAACCCTCAGTTTTTATTTAGGCGAAGCCGGTGTACTCTGCGCGGCTGCGGAGCTCCTCCCCGCCACCGCCGACATTTTCACAACTGTTATTCCCCTGGCCACCACCAATGCCTCTTTCACAAGTTGCGATATGTGCTGACAATGGTGGTAGCGCCCTTATCAACGTTACCAGAGCAACTTGCCCGCTTTGAATGCATGAAAGGCTTTCCGCACGACGTTTTCACTCGTGTATTTAACTCCCAAGCACGCGCCCATCATCGGTCGCCGGTTAATGCGTGCACTGGATGTGGGCGGAAGCAACGGTGCGTGCCTGCCGAGCTGGCCTTCATGCCGCTACCGATGACATGCGCGTGGTGGTGGAGGGAAATTTGAACGTGGGAGTCTCGCGGCTACTGCGCCCTGTCAGCTGCCCTCAATGGTCGACCGGTTTGTGTTTGGATTTGCGTGTTAGGGCACGTATCGAATATGCGACGAAAACACGACCAACAACGTCCGGCGGCACGCGTCGGGCATGCGGCCATGTAAAAAAAGTCGTCCGCGGCCGATCTAGCTGGGTCAGAAACGTTCGTCGGCGGCGAAGCGGTGGCGAGCGGCAAACAGAAGGAACCAATCAGTTCTACCGATTTCCCCTCCGTGGCGTTTACAGGCCACGGACGGACGGCCGCTTTGGAAGAGCTTGAAAGGTGTACGTTTGGCTCGCGCCCACTTCAGCTAAAAAAACGGATTGTAATTCTGAGATCGTTTGAGGTAAATAAGGTGAACAAATGAAGTTCACGCGATTATGGGAGCTGAAGCCTCCAGCGAAACACGGTGCCGACCCAACTGCCGTAACTAGTGTCGCCGAGGCAGGTATGTATACTAGCTTTTGGTAGGTTAAATACAGGTGACCCGGCTGAATAACGTGCATTATTTGCAGCGTGAATCCCATCTGAAAGGTCGGCGAGGAACATTGCAGGATTCAACAAGGTGCAAGCGTACTTCTCTTGCATGTGAAAAAAATTGTTTTTTTTTGATAGCTCACTGAAGGACGCCGCCCACGTCCAACGCCGTATCCGACAGCAGCAGCTATTTACTATTTGATCATTGATTCGTCAGCAAGGTTCCTCGATTTAGAGCAAGATCACACTTTCATAAAAAGAGTTGCGAACTGCATTCGATACTTTCGGTTAGAGGATATATGTGTTCTTTTTCAAGTTCGTTGACTGCGTTTACGGGAGCCCTCAGCGACCACAATCTGTGGGTGAGAATGTAATGTGTCAAGGGAACGTGCGTGAGAATGTAACGTTTTATTCTTATACTACAATGGTACGAGAAGAAACGTTCTGGGGAAGTTAATTCCGAAAATAAACCAAGAAAATGCCGAGCGATAGTGGGTGTATGCCTAGCGGCGACCACGCAGCGTCCGCGGCAAGCGTTTGTCAAGCCCGGCTTACACACTTGGGGGATTGGTCAAGATTGTAAAAAAAAAACTCCTGCGTTCGCAGTAATCGTGGCAACGCTTGCTCAAACGAGCGAGACTCCGGCGTTCGCCGTAATCGTGGCCACACTTGCCCGGAACGAGAAAGACACGTCATAGAATAACTTCTTTCAAAGTGATGTCCAATGATTATCACTTCCAAAAAGATGAAAAAAGCTCACACTTATACTAACAATAATGGAGTAAAGTTCGTTGCGGCAGCGAAAAAGAACCAAATCGGCTGCAATCGTGGATCTAAACCTTCGTTACTGTCCTGAAGGTTGCGTTCAGCTTCGCTACCTTCAAGTCCTACGCGTTAGTGAGAGCTGCCTTCAATTTTTGTCATGATGTTTAATATGTACACTGTTTTATTTCTGTAATCGGTTTTAAAAAATATGCTGTTTGACTTCTGCAGTATGAAGGTACTCTGTAACTACTGTTGTGTTTTGTGTTTTTGTGAGGACAATTTGTCGTGATTGGTTGCTTGTTATTGGTACCCAGAATCCCGATAAGTTTCAATAACGCAGCTTTTCTTCTCACACCGGTGTTTCAGCTCTTGTGAGATGAAACAACGCAACTTATTAAACAATGTGATGTCAGTTAGTTTACGCCATTAATACTTTCGGACAGATGAAAAGTATTTCCACCACATGCAGTTCACAGAGCGGGAGAATAAATTTCTTTATTAGCAAAAAAATCTGAGAATGGTGCCCTCATTTCAGGAACCTATTCGTGGTGCCAGCTGTGACAGCCTTTCTATAAACCAATGCTGGTCGTCCGGGATCCCATCAGCCTTGTAATAACCTTGGTTTTTTTTTCATGCAGATCGTAGAGCATAAACTGTGGAAGATGATCTGCGTGCTTACTTAGACGCAGAACTAGTACATTTACTTCAGGGAAATATAGGGTACTCCCTCTTCTCTACGCGTTTCGTCCTCAACCAGTTCTCGTGGTAAAAAAAAGTACATTTTTATTCTTTTCCTCGCCGAGAGCCGCGAACAGGGTGGCCAGGCCAGCGATTTGTCACAAAGTTGGCGACTTTTTGAGCCTTCTGGCAACAGAAATTTGCGTGCCTATTTGGCTGATTTCTGACTCCTTTGGACATTACAATTTTATATATTTCCGGGCCCTTCTCACGCCCCACATTCCACAAAAAGGGTCTTCGATGACATTTCAGTGCACTTCACGTGCACCAGTCGATGCAGCGGCGGTGACCAGATGCAGCGGTCCAGCAATAACAACGTGCTTCAAAATTTGCAGTACCGTGTGAAACAAGTCCTTTCATCGAAGAGGCCCCGAGCATTATCTCTACGACGCACGGCACATCGAAGATTGGTCCATACGCCCACCTGCAAAGGACGTCACCGACGGAGCATAAAAGGCCCAGGCTCGGACAGACCACACGCATTTGCACAGCGGCGTTGGCGAGATGCTTTAGCGGTCCAGCAATAACAACGTGCTTCAAATTTTAAAGGTTGGTTTGAGTTACACTTGCCTTTTTTATTGCCTCATCGCCGCCGCCGCCGCCACTGTTGCCATTGCTGTGCCATTGCTGTGACATTGCTGTTGCCAGTATGGCAACGCCTGACCCTTTCTTTGTTTGTAACGATCCCCTCCCTGAAAAGGGTTGTTGTGAATGTAACAGAGCGTACCATATTGGCCCGTGCTCGGGCCTTTCTAAGTCAAAGAAAAACTGGACGTGTCATGCATGCCTTCTCTTGGGAAACTGGAACGGCTGTGTTGTTCAAAAGCTAAAACGTTACCAAGAAGCCTTTGGGAGCATGCTGCTAGACATAAACAAGAAGCTCGCAGAGCTTCCAGAGATTAGAAATAAAGTTTCCTGCTGGAACTGCAGGAAACTGTAAAAGACGTGAAGGAGTCTATGCAGCTTATGTCAAACACGTATGCTGACGTGCTGAAAGGGATGAAAGAGCAGTCCACCGAGATCGCTATGCTTAAGGCCAAAATACAGGAAATTCAAGCCGGTAATTCTCGCCTTGATGTACTGAAACTGCAGCAGAAAATCAACAGCTTAGAGTAATGCAGTAGACGTCAAAACAGAGATTCATGGGCTGCCAAGAAACAGCAAATGAAAATTTGGTGGACAAAATAAATGCCCTCGCCGCTGATCTGAAACTTGCGCAGTTCACTGATTCTCACATTGAAGGCGTTCATAGGTTGCCGCATAAACGAGACAGAATTGCGGCTGTGTTTTTTCGTTTGGTATCGTGCACAACTCGCGATCAATGGATGGCGCAAATCGGCAACATCAGGGCTGCCAAATCGGCTGTTTACTTTTTTGATAATGTGACGACCCAGAACGAGAAACTGCTATGGATGATGACGCAAAGGTGCGCTGAAATGCACTATGAGGATGCCTGGCAGACAATGGTAAAAATCTTGCGCGAAAGGCCGATGGACAACGTTCGTATCCAGTGTGAAGAAGCGGACCTCGATAAGATTTTCTGAGCAGGAGCACTGCGCATCGCCGTCTTCTTTCCTTTTCTATCGACAAGCCTCGTACATCTGGTATTACGATGCAGAAGCGTTTATCCGTCACGTTCACTCTTAGAACGTTAGAAAAAATGATAACTTTGCAGTTTTTTATGTTAACATTAGAAGCCAGGAAAATAAAACATTCGAGTTGACAATGTTTTTCAATCCCTCAGCCACAACTTCGACGTTCTGGCTTCTACAGAGACATGGTTCTACAACAAGGATGATGTTTTTTTGCACGGGTATAACTCTGAAGAGGTATATTGAAACAACGAAAGGGCAGTAGGAACGTCTGTTTACAGTAAAAAAGGGTTAAAGAACGAAATGTTATCCGAGTTTTCCAGAGTACGCGATCATTATGAGTCCATTGCTAATGTGTGCCTTGATTCAAAGGAAATGTCAGTTTATCGCACACTGTCTGGCGATACAAAAGAGTTTATGCATTATTTCACAAGTGTATCTGAATACTCCCTAAGCCTCAGTTTACCCGTTATCTTTGTTGGTGACCATAATGTTGACATGCTTGCCCCTAACGCCCGATGTCAAAATTTTCAACATGTTATTAAAGAATTTTTCTGTCGGAATGTGATTCATTTGCCAACAAGAATAACTCGCGAAAGCCAAACCCTCATATATATGTGTGTGACTAATTTTGAACCGAGTACTGTCACTGCAGGCATTCTTACAGTCAATTTAAGTGACCACTTCCCATATTTGGTTTCTTTAGTAAAATTATGAAAATGAAATGTTTGAGGGACCATCCTGTCCTATGTCGAAATTTCAATGAGCCTGCCCTTGTTGCATTCCGGGTTATGATTGGAGGGACTAAGTCGGATGATGTGTACAGTTGTGAAAACCTTGATGAATCGTACGACATTTTCTTAAGGAGGTGATTGACTGTTATGATAATGCGTTCCCTTTAAAGCCGGTTAAGACATATCGACGATCCCGAAAACCGTGTGTTACTCGAGAACTTTGTAATAGAACTAGAGCAAGAGATAAACTATTTGAGAAATTCATTTGCCGAAAAGACCGTAAAATGTTCTCGGAGTACAAGCGCGTAAGAAACACGTTAAACTCGCACCTACGAAAAGCAAAGATAAGTTAATACAAGCTGAAATTTGCTTCCACATCTAACGATCCTCAGAAAACCTGGAACAGGGAAAATAACAGTATAGGTGTCCCCAACACCTACCTTCTAAGTACACTAAGGATTGACGGTGTAAAATATAGTGATTAGGCATTAGCTAAAAACTTCAACCAACACTTCCTTACTTCTCGTGCGCCATTACTGACACATTCTTCGTGCGTAGGATTAGATGAGGCTACGTTTCCAGAAACTGCAAGCACAATTTTCCTTACCCCAAGTACAGACGTTGAAATAACTGCTTTTCTTGAATATTTACCTAAAACCACCGCACCTGGTTATGACGACATAAAAGCTGAGCCTATCAAAACTGTAGCCTATATTTTGAGTTCGCCCTTCCTGCATAATTGCAATACCACACTCGTCACTCGAATTTTTCCAAAAAGAATGAAAATTGCCCTAGGGGTATACTGCATAAAAGTGGCCCATTTGAGAATAATAATAACTTTCGGCCAATATCCGCTCCGCCGCTTTTTTTTTCAAAAGTTCTAGAACATTTCTTCAAAACGAGGCTAACTAACTTTCTTGATTCGACACATGCTATTGTAAACGAGCAGTATGGCTTCCAAAAAAAATATCAGCTGGTATGGCACTCCGAAATATTAAAGAGAAAATAGCAAACAATTTGGAGCAAAATTCGTTCACCGTTGGGTTGTTCCTTGATTTTAGGAAGGGCTTTGATTCGATTCGACACGATTTATTGTATCATAAACTCCTCCTATATGGAATACGTGGTGTTGCATTAAATTTGATCACCAGCTACTTGTCTGACCGCTTACAGTTCACTTGCCCTAATGGGTATGGATCATTGATGAGACAAATTATATACGGGGCCCGCAAGGCTCTATTTTGGACCCATTGTTTTTTCTGCTTTACATAAATGACCTTGACATATACCTTTGACTCCAAACATTACGATGTATGCCGATAATATGAGTGCATTTTTGTCTTGGAGATGTTTGCGTGAAGTAGAGTCGTCAGTCAATACTTAACTTCGCGAAATGTCAAGTTGGCTAATCAGCAATCATTTTCAGCTGAACGTTAATAAGACAAATTTTGCGGTTTTTAAGCCCAAGAATAAAAATACACCTGACAACTGCAGTATACCCCTAGAATTTTGTAACTCCGTAATTGAACGTCTGTCCACACAGAATTTTTTGGGTGTTCTCTTCAAAGAAAATTTAAATTGCACATATCATGTACATAAAGATCACGGTCTATGGGAATGTTATTCGAAATCCGGTGTCTGATTTCTACCCGGTTGATTCGTCAGTTATACCGTGCTCTTGTGCAGTCGCACCTTCATTATTGCCTTTTAGTTTGGGGTATCACAACCGTAACAAATTTTGACAGGCTGCTAATTTTACAAGAAAAGGCAGTTCGATGGATAGAGAATGTGCCCTGCTCCCACCACTCGAAGCCGTTGTATTTGTAACAACTTGCTTAAAGTAACTGAATTGTTTGAGCTTAAGCTTGCCGTTCATATTCGCTGCACAATGAATAGAGACGCACTGTTTCTTCATCCCTACACTCCAGTTAACCCCGTTACAGTCCTCGACCACTGGCTCTTAAGGCCCCGTTTATTAGAAGAAACTATGGTGTACAATAAGTACAGTATAATTCCCATTTTCTTGATAAAAACCCACTCAGATTCGACATAATTCTTCAATTCAGCTCGCTGCTCAAACTTAAACGACATATAAAGCGACATTGTTTTAGTTAATTGTCTGGAAGTGTGGACTGTTTTTCTTTGTTTTTTTAATGAAATAAATTTATGTGTCATGTGTTCAGTTTCCTACTTCTGTATTACACTTGATGTTCTCTATGATGTTCCTGATGTCCTATGATGTTCTATGATGTTATCTTGATGTTCTCTTTTTCTTGTAGACATTGTATAACAATGCTTTTGCTGGCATTTTTTTTCCTTCGTTTTTTCCTTTCTTATAACCATTGCTGATGATGGTTTTTTGTAGTCATTCTATACCGCTGTTCTTTTTGAAATTTATTTTCTCTCTGTCTCCCTCTCTTTTTTCCATCTGCTCTCGTCATCAACACTTTGCAATGACGACTGTAGGGCCAGCAGGCCGTCTAGCTTTTACTTCTGCCTTTTACTTTTACTTCGATCACGTACATCTGCCTTTTACTTCTGTACCCCAGGCTACTTCGGTCTCAATAAAGTCCACCTTCCACTTCAACTTCAACATACTGAATAGAACAGAGCAATCGTTTAGGCAGATGTCGGTGATCGAAGTTCCAAGTAATTACTCACTTAAACACGCCCCCGTACAGTGCTACTTACTGGCACAAAAAGAAATTTCTCCTGCTCTTTTTTAATATCCGGCCCCTGATGTCGTATGAATAGCGCCACAACCTCCAATCATAACCGTCCGTTTAAAGTGTAGTGCTTCAGTAGTTTACGGGATCTTTAAATTTCATTCAGAGTGTTAGGAAGTGTGTATGACGATGTATAATCGGCCCTGGATTGTAAAGAGGCAGTGAAAGGGATAAAAAATATTAATAATTTATTCACTGTACACATGCAAATACATGATCCAGCCCGCATAAGCGTGTGGGGGTCGCTTGTGTGCGTGGCTGCGCAGCCCAGCGAATCAGTTTGTGATTGAACATAATAAATATACATATAGCCATGTAAAACCAAGTACTAGATTTCAAACATAAGAAAACAAGCTCGATAAATGAGAACACGAGTGGGAACATACAAGACATGCGAACACACTGCAATTAAGGAAGCTTCGCAAGAAAGGAATAATACAATCGTTACATAAAGGAATGCAAGCTTGGTGTTCAAACACAGTAAGAATTACAAACGGAAGAATGGGAAACTTTATGCGTCTGTGCTCAACCACTGTCGAAGCAAGCGTTTCACTGTGGTGAAGTTAGGGATATTGGGGTCAAAGTGAAGTTTATTAAATTAAAATGGAATATAGAAGCGGCGACTTCTTTTACCGAAATTGGTGTACACACGAGGTAGGACGAATCGTTCAGTGTAAAGTAGCGGCTTTACTTTAATGTTTACTATTTTGAATGAATCACCAAAATAATTTTTCATTATTACATCAAAAATACACTGCTGGTGCACAGACAACGTGTCAAAGAAATACATAATTGATTGAAGAT
>NW_027526361.1:168738311-168903311 GCF_048455015.1 Haemaphysalis longicornis | reverse complement strand
CAAAAACCCCAACTTTGCTGCTGGACCGTGGCCCTTTCAACGCAGCGGGTGCAGAGGGGGGATGGGTACAGGGAGGGGTGGATGTGATGCAGGATGGCTCTGCTTGGCAGTGACTCCGTTTGCAATTTACGCCAGAGGCGTTCTTCCTGTAGAGTGAGGGATGGGTGGGCGGGGGGAAGCTTGCGGCGGGAGAGGCGGTAATTCTGCGTGACCACTCGGAAGGTCAGGAGACTATCCCTGGGTAATCTGGCTCCATGGAGGGTAGAGTCCACATCGTACGCCCGGGTGGCAAGTGCTCGGGCTGCCGTGTGTGCCGTCTCTATCCCTCCAATGCCCGTGTGAGCCGGGAACCATTGGAGTTCGACCGTGTGGGCTGGCAAATTTAGACAGAGAATTTTGTGTGCCTGGGCCGAAATTAGACTTTTGGCGAAGTTTTGGACGGCCTTTTTCGAATCGCAGAATATGATTTCAGGGGTGGGCCTTTGTGTTAATGCCAGCGCGATTGCCGCCTGTTCTGCTAAATGCGGGTGTGGGCTACGAAGAGTGAGGGTAGAAAGAGGAGGAGATGACGACCAGTTAATAAATGCGATAGCGAACACCTCTTTATGGCTATATTCTGCAGCGTTCACACAAAGGGTAGCTCTAGAAGAGGGATATTTTCGAGCTAATGACATGGCTCGATGCGTCCGCCTTTCGGTATGGAATGATGGGGCATATTTTTTGGGATGGGTCGAATGAGGATATAATTTCTGATTGATGATTTAATGCTGCACACCAACGCATGCCCTTGAGCTGGGGCGATCCCAAGTCTTTCTAGGATGAATCTGCCCGCGGAGGAGCGCGCCGGGTGGTTGACTTGGCCAGTGCGGTGGCCTTCTATGAGTTCTGCTGTCGTGTTGTATGCCCCTGTTTCGCCAAACCTGGCAGTAGAAGCGTTCGGCGGGTAACTACAGAGTAGCTAGGAATACTTTGCGAATTAGGCCATCTACTTTCCTTAACTCGATGTCGGTAAGGGATAGATAGGGAAGAGCGTATGTAATCCTGCTGATTAGGAACGCACGGACAAGTCTCAGGCTCTCTTGCTCTTTGAGGCCATGCTCTTGAGCAACGATCCTTCGGAGCAGGATGATTATCTGGGTGCATGCCCCGAAAGCTTTTTGAGCACCTCCGTGTTGCGCCGAGTGCTCTGCAGTGTGAGTCCTAAAATTTTGAGGATAGTTACTCGAGGTACAGGCTTTCCGTCCACTGAAACCTGGATGGAAGGTTCTCGCGAAGGTCCGGATCTTTTAGCGGGCAGAACTAAAAGTTCTGACTTTGTTGGGGAGCACTGCAGACCCGCTACTCGTGCTCCTTGTACGGTGGCTCTAGCGCCAGCTTGAAGGGTTTCTTCGATGGAGGCATCACTTCCCTTAGTGACATACATACTGCGTACATACTGTAGTGGAGGCAGGGAACTCGTTCCAGAGTGGAGGCTATGTGTCATACTGCTAAAAAGAGAACCAACGCCTGTGGTGTGCCAGAAGATGGAAGACGGAGTTCTGGTGATTCCAAGTCTCCCAGCCTTAGCGTGGCTGTTCTGTGAGATAAAAATGTGCAAACATAGTTGTACGTCCGTATGCCCTGTCATACATGCTCCAGCCCTGTCAAGATGGCTTTGTGAGATACTTTATCGAATGCCTTTGTTAGATCCAAGGCCATGATCGCTGCTGTGTCTCGCGAGGGGGGGTCTTTTAGCAGATCGTAATACAGCCTCAGGTAGACATCGTTTGTCGCAAACCCGACCCTGAAGCCATACATATTGGGTGACAACATTTCCTGTTCTTCTGCTAACCTGTTCGAGTTAGAATGATGCGCTCAAATATTTTTATTTTTCGTATGAATGAGGTGAGCGATATCGGCCTAAGATTCTCAATCGAAAGCTGCTTGCCCGGCTTGGGGATTGGGGTTATGTTACCATGGCGGAATTCTTGAGGAAGAGTGCCCTCCATCCAATGCTTATTAAAAAGCTTAGTGAGGTAGGCGATCGAGCCGTCGTCAAGATTTCTCAGCATTTTATTTGTTACGCGGTCTTGCCCTGTGGCGGAAGACGTTCGCACGTCCTACAGCGCTCCTCTTACTTCCGCCTGTGTGATTTTCTCGTCCAAGGTGGGGTTAGGTGGCCCGGAGTAACCGGGGTGCTTTTCCTGTTCTCTGTCTGGTACGTATCTTCCGATGAGGTCTCGAATTGCCCGGTTCGGATAGGTCTTGAGATGTCTGGTGAGCTGGGTAATTCTGTTGGCATGCTCCGTTTTAGAGCGTCTTGGATCAAGGTGGTGCCTCAGAAGGGACCAAGTCCTATTCATGCACCCTGTAGCCGATCACATAGCTCTTCCAATCCTGATCTGACTAGTTTTGCAGAGTAACATTGGATTTCCTTGGTTAGGGTGGCTATCCGTTTCCTTAGGCGGTTGTTGTGCTTTTGAGTGCGCCATCACCTTTTGAGGCTTTTAAGAGCTTCCCACATAAGCTGCCATTCAGAGTCGACGTGTGGCGTCGGTATTTCCGGATTAGTTCTTGTTTATGATTTCTTACGTCCCCCAGAAGCTGATCCGTCCATTGATCTAGGTCAAGCGTCGGAGAGCGTGCCTCCCGGAAAGCGTGCCAGTGTGTGATGACCGTCTGCATGCGCAGTGGTGGTGTGGGGTGTGTGACTGTCGTGTGCAGCGGTATTATGTGATCATCACTGCCTAGTTGTCATCTAGCCTTCTCCATTCAGTGTGGCCCACTCTGTAGGTTAGGGTGAGGTCCCGGGTGGTGTCTTGTTCTACACTTGTTCCCTCCACGGTTGGTAGGTCGGGTGGAGTTTCCAGCGTCAGCTGCTGAGAGTGAACTACATCCCAGAGTTAGCTGCCCTTTTTGCTATCCCTAGGATAACCACATGCCGTGTGGGGAGTATTAAAGTTTCCAGTAATTATAAGGGGTGCGCCCGAAGCGGCTGTTTTGGGTGGCCAGGATGAGTGATCGAAAATTATGTGCGTGTTGCTTGGGTCTACTGTAAATGCTTAGTATGTGAATGCTCCAATGATGAAAGCTTCTAATCACTGATCAAGGCCTCTAAAAAGGGAGTTGTGCTCTCGCAGTGGAATTGTCGGGGCTTTGTTCGGAAACGGGCGGAACTAAAGCTACTGCTAGAACAAGTAGATAATCCCCGTGACATAATTACGCTATAGGAACCTAGAAAGCGGGTAAAATGTTTAGGATACCAGTCCGTGCAAACACAGCACGACACTAAAGTACTAGTACAGTTAACATATCTGCCAAACACACGCACTCTGATAGCTGTTTGATCTCTTTCGAAGATCCCAGTCAGAGTAGTGATGATGTCTGTCGCTGCAAAATCGCTAAATCTAAAAATCGATACAAATCACGTTGAAGTGCCTTCGCTGCTGAACAAGGCGAAGAAGATTCAGCTACACTGAGTCGAGACTAATTTCTTGTCATGACAAAAAGATATTACGGACATCAACAAAATAATCACGGCAGTTGTAGAAAAAAGTGGCTCCTTCTGAAGAATGTTCTCTTCCCGACATTTCTCTTTCCATTTCTGAAGCGATACGCTGTGAAACGAATTCTCCTACGCGTCGCCTCGAAAAACTCGAACATAGGTCAGGTTGTGAAGACCTAATGTAGAAAGGTTCCGTCGCGAAAACTTTATTCGGCCACAAAAAGCGGTTACTCTAAAAAGGGTCGCGCTAGTGCCTGCATTCATCGGATGCAAAACTCAGCGCCAGAGTTATCTAGGTTTTTTACATACTTTTGGTTTTCCTAGAAAAGCAAACTTCTGCTGATGCGTGAAGGAAAATTTGACATCCACCTGAAACGCAGCCGTGTCGCTAGAATTTTTCTTTACGGAAACTTACTCCACCAGGGATTTCTATAAATCTGGTCGATTAACACCGTTTTGCTGATGTGTTTAGAGACTCCTGGCCGACAATGCCTATTCCTTACAACTTTCGCAGAACAGAAAGTATTCAAATAAGGGGCCTTACAAACATTACCGTCTAGTATAATTTTATGTTTTTTTTTAATTGTTACTTCACCCCTGGACGGCACAATTCCTCTGCACTGATGGCGCAACCTGATTTATGTTTTGTCGAAACTTTTCAAAGACAGCACTCATCCTCTTTGTCGTACAAAAAGCCGGAAACTTGAAAATATCTGGAGTTGATGGAAACAGCTTCTCGCTCGCTGCACATTTCAAAAATTTTCTGCCGAACTACGCCTCTGAGTAGAAAACGAGCTGGATCTTCGAGGTATTCCCTAATGTTAATATATCATAAAAAACGGAAAAAGCAATAAAATGCTCCTGTGCACACATGTTCATTCTCTCGAGGAATCACCCAATAGTTGTCGTTAGAACCGGGCGGCACAGCGTGATTCGGCCGTCGCAGCAGATACGCCTTCTGTTTCTCCTTCGCTATTGTTCAATTTTGTAAAAGTGGCTATAAAATTAGATTATTGCTGCAACCGAAAGGAAGCCGGCCAATAGGCGCTGCATCACCGTTATGAAAGAAATCGAGACTCGAAGGAAGCGATGATCGTTAAGGAACTTTGAGCCAGATGCTGAAGTTATCTGATGGGCAAAATTAAGTAATCTTGGGTGTAGGGGCTTTGTGGCCAGCTATTCGAAGTACTGAATATTTTTATCGACAAAGCTCGTAAAGACTCCCGTATTTATAAAAAAAGTTTCGAAAAGTGTTGCAGGCTCACTTTTCTATAAGATTGAAAATCGCAACATCGCATTGCGACTTTTGCAATGTAAGATGTTGTGAGAGAGTGCCGCGTAGACGTGGTAATATAACAATGACAACAATATTGACATTATTAAAAACTTTCGGTTCTATAACTGCAGACGCAGAAAAAGGAACGACGGTAAGAAAGCCGCAGCCCCTTTCATATCAGCAAAAGCTTCGCTACAAATCAAACAACTTTGTCAGCAAAATTACCAGATCGTTGCAGCATGTCGTAGATAATATCTGCCGCTCTAGTTCAAAAAGGCTTAATTTTTACATAATGGAACAATCACACGACGACAACAGCGTAAAGAAAAAAGGACACACGAAACGGGAGATACGCTGTTGTCGTCGTGTTAAGTTCAGCGCTGTTGTTCCATTATGTACAGATACCAACTAACCCAAAACCAAGCTTTATTGAAGCTCATTTTATAAAAATTAGCGAATATATTTTATGAATATATGGGCTGTGTGAAGAGAACTGGATTGGACTGGACTGGAAAAAACTTTATTGGTTACGTCATTGAATACAATGAAGATCCTGCAAGAGAATAAAGACCCTTGCTGAAGTTTTATGAATGAATGAATGAATTTATTGTAAACAAGGAAAGGAAAGACCACCAGCAGGCGTAGTTTGTCTCACCTAAGGGTGGACACCGGAACGCCTGCTGGTGGGGGGGGGGGGTGTGGGGAATGGAGAAAACAGTTGTACAGGAAAGGGAGGATAGAGAGAAGGAGATGTTACATATATACAAATATACAGGTCTAACAGGACATATATGTACAATATATACAAGGTAAACACTAAAACACGAAGATAAAAAACACAATAAATAAAAACAAAAACGAAGCACCCCAACACACACTGTTTAGTTTATGTGGGGAGAAGGCGGAGAGCCGGGAGGAATCTTGAGGCATCCAGGTAGGACCCCAGGGCCTTATGGACTCCTTCCCGCTCTCTGGCACGGCCTGGCGGCCACAGAAATTCTTCGAGGGGCCGAGCCCCTCCCCCGAAGGCGGCCAACAGTTGGGTCCTCCCTGCCACAATCTGGCGGCACTCCAGGACCAGATGTGGCAGGGTGTGGACAGCCGCCCGGCAGTGCTGGCACGACGGGTCATCGATGAGTGCTAGGCGGTGTTTTCGCTCGGCTGTCCACACGCACCCCACGCGTAGGCGCAGGACAGCCGAGCGTTGGTGTCTGGGCATCCGTGTGGCCCGGACGGGTGGTGGGGCCTCTCCAGCAGCCAACCTCGGGTCCAGGTGCTGGGCCCGTACATGTCGCTGTATCAGCAGGCGGGCGTCATCCGCAGCTGCGTGGGCTGCAGTGGGCGAATGGGGCAGCTCGTCGGCGTCGGCGGCCAGTTCATCTGCCCTCTCGTTGCCCTCCAGCCCAATGTGGCCTGGCACCACTGCAGCCGCATGCGAGTACCCCGCTGTGCCAGCCGTGCCACTTTGTCCCGCACGGCCCGCACCAGGAGGCAGCGCGGGTCGCCCTCCTGGATCCGGAGTACGGCCACTCGAGAATCACACAGCTGGGGGCAGCACTCGGAGGGCGGCTCCAGCTGCAGTAGAAGGTCCAGGCCAAGGCTTACGCCCACCATTTCGGCCGTGGCGGATGAAATGGCGTAGTGCAGCTGGGCCTGCCTGGTGGCCTCCCCCAGCACTGCCACCGCCGTGGCCGAACCCTGCTGCTGCCGCACAGAACCATCCGTGTAAACCAGGGTGTGGTCCTCCAGGTCACCCCACACGACGCCCCGAGGCAGCTACAGCTGCCCGCAGTGCGACGTTCGCCGCTTGCTACGCAGTCCCGGAATGTCCGCGTGCACTTTGGCCTCCAGTGCAGGGGGGCGGATAGAGGGAGGGCCTGCTTCCACGGCGGCCACCACCTCCTCGTACAGGGCCAACATGCGCCCCATGCGCGAGTGGCGGTGTGTGCGCAGCCGCTGCAGCAGGGTGCTGCCTCACACAGCCCGCCGCAGCCGGTCAATGTGTGCCCAGGGCGCGCTGGTCCGCCGTCATTTGGAGCGTCCATGCCCCCGCCTTCGAATGCAGCCGCGGGAGTCGCCGGCCCGCTCCCTACTGTCACCATTGCTTTTTGGGGCCCGTTCACGACTGAGATTTACCGTTTGTAGGCGTTGGAAATACATTTTTATGTGGAGCAGTCACTCTGTTCGCAAATGTGGTGTGTTTACGAGAGTGTAAATGTGTGTGACGCGATCTTAGTCTGGTACATTCGGTCTGTACAAGCGCAAAGTGTACGTCACAGGTCGGCGTCGCGAAACCGGGATATTCATATGGAGATGATTGTGATTCCACTGCCCTGAAATTTACTAACAGTGTCTCCGTAAGCATAATATGCCCAGATGGTCATGCCATGGCTATACACTACGATGTAAATCAGTTTTTTGCGCTAATATAACCTAGTGGAGCGCTCATACTTGACAGCACGCCAGTTATGCTTGCCAATATCATACCTCAGATATTGATCACTACCCTGGACATAAATTTCACGAACATAATCCAAAATTATACCCGAGATCAGCGCACGACAAAAAGTGCTGGGGCGTCTTGTCGTGAGCTCGTCCGCAAACATTCATATATGTTACATATATCCTCCGCGAGCAGGCCGGAGAAGGGCTTCTACAGTAATGCCCGTTCGGGACTAAACGTTTCTTCGAAGCATAGCCATATGACGCAGGGAGCCTGCAGAATCTAGCGCAAACGGAAATCAGAAGGCCTTATCAGATATCCCATTCTTCTAACGACACCTTTTATCTGTTTTGAACTTGTATACATAAAAAAATGCGTTTGCCGAGGGACCAGCTGTTATAGTTGAAGTCTAATAACCAAAGTGACGTGAACGAGTAGCTTGTGTGTGTGATTACTAAAACGTTCTTTCCTTGATTTCGCTCCGCAATCGTACACAACGATACGTAAGCGTCCCCCTCCTCTCCCCCCTCCCTATGTCTCGCGAAATATCAGTGCATTTCGCACACTAGTTGGTCTTGTAAGTCCTACCTGGCTTAGTTTATACGAACGTCTTTAGCATTTCAGAAGCTGCACTGAGTTTTCTTTTTTTCATGTCTGTACGAGCTATTTTGTCTCTTCCGGACTTGCAGACCATTATTTTTTCAGTGGTTTAATTCACTTTTCTTGGTTCTTGCTATAAGGCATGAGTGCACATCTTGCACGACGCAGAGCCTTGGAATATACTTAACATTTTCGTGTGGCTTATATTCTTATAAAAGGCACAAGTTATTATCAGGTATTGGGTAATCGCATCCCCGAAATATATTTTTATACGACGCATATATTCGTAATGAGGCCGCATTCGTTGTCGGCGCCGCAAAACAAAACTCACCTCTCACTGTGCCAGTATCAGGTATAAACGAGGAGACAATAAAATTCACTTGTGCCAGACGTATTCGGAGGTGACAGTGGTTGTATGCTGGTGCAATTCGCCGACGCCCGTAACAGCGGCGGAGAAGGACGCAGAGCCGCTTTCCCGGATAGCTATTGTTGGTGTTTGAGCACCCTATCAATACGCAGCGGCTTTTGAAGTGACCTAAACGTACTGTTTACTTACAGACGTCACCATAACAAGTTCTTTTAGCGCTTGGAAGGGCAAAAATAAGCGACAGAGAAACAAAACACTGCATGAGCCCCAATGGGCCGCGCAGCGTTAATCCCGTCAACTCCGCGGAGAAGCGGCAGCAGGCGGCGCAGCGATCGCAAAGCTCGAGGCGTATAGTCGCAGGGCCATTCGCTGCAAGCAGCCGCGGTCCCGGGCAGCCATTTTTCATACGGCCGTGGTGGCCATCTGTGCCCTGGCTCGGAGCTCCCTGGTGACCTGCCGGAAGTTGACGCAGTGGTCCAGTGTGAGCCCCAGGTAGCGCACACTGGACTTCCAGCTGAGCTCCTAGCCATCGATGTGCAGGCACCTGGCCCGGCGACGGGACTGGGCATCCGGGTGGACCAGCATCGCCTTTGTTTTGCTTGCTGACAGCTGCAGGCCAACATTGACCAGCTTGGCCCGCACCGCACCAGGGCCGCCTGCAGCTGCAGCACGATGCTTCAGCAGCTCCCCTTGGGGCCCAATACCCACAGGGCCACGTCGTCGGCATACACAGACATGTACACGCTGTATGCCCCTCCTCTCGGCATGCAGTCTGGTAGTGTCGCCATGACCAGGTTGAAGAGGAAGGGGCTGACGACTGAACCCTGCGGGGTACCCACGTCCACTGGCCGGGGCGCCGACAGGGCGCTGCCCACCTGCATCCGCGCCGTACGGCCCGTCAAGAACGCCTCGACGAAACCCCGCAGCTTGCCCACGATACGTGCCTCCTCCATGGCCAGGGAGATGGCAGGGCGCTGCAGGTTGTCGAAGGCACCCTTGAGGTTGTTGAAGGCACCCTTGACCAGGCCACCTGCCTGGTGGCCTGGCCATGCTCCAGTGCTGCCACCACGTCGGCAATGGAGTCCGTCGCAGCCCTATGCCTCCGGAAGCCTGTGACCTGTACCGGGATGAACTCCTCCTCCGATGTGATGGCCTCCATCCTGCGCAGGGCCACCCGCTCCAGCAGCTTGCAGCCACAGGAGGTGAGGGCAACGGGGCGGTAAGCCGTAACTGCCCCCAAAACCACGGCCTGGCTTGGGGAGGGGCCGCAGGATGGCCAGCAGCCAATAGAGAGGAAGCTGCCCTGTCGCCCAGATGCGGTTGTAGGCTGCCAGAAGCCTCGCGAACCCCACCTCGTCCAAGTTGCGCAGCATCTGGTAGGTTAGTCCGTCGGCCCCTGGTGCCGACTTCCGCATGCAGGAGCGCAGCGCCGCACGGAAGCTCGGCCAGCTCCTCGTAGCTGGCGTTCCTTCTGATGGCCAGGGCTGCCAGGGGGTTGCGGTTACCACGGGGCTTGAGGACCGACTGGAAAATGCCTCAGAGGCGGCGGCAGCGTGGTTCGGCCTCCGAGCTAACATATAGCTCGGCCCAACGCTGCCTGCTGAGGCAGTTGGAGTGCCGTCGACAAGCCGCGTCCACACGGCGGTATGCCGTCCAGCCAGTCCTGGCTCCGGTCCACTGCGCCTTCCTCTCAGCCCGGTTCGGCTCGGCTCGCAGCTGCAGCAGCTTTAGGTCTGGCGTGGTGGCATCCTTGGCAATGGAGCAGCTACGCGTGGCTCGCTTGGCGCAGCGAACCAGGCCCGCGAACATCTCCTCTCCCTCCGCCAGGTCCTCCTCAGCAAGGCAGCGCCGGAAGTGGTCCCAGTGGGTGACGTGGTGCCGTGTGGGTCGCCTGTCCGGCCTGCCGGTTGGTGCGATGTGCAGCGGGTAGCGGTCTGAGCCCCAGGTGCTGGGCTCCCGCCTCCAGGTGGCCTCGATCCCGGCTGACATCAGGCTGAGGTCAATGACCGTGGCAGTGGTATTGCCTCGCCTAAAGGTGCACTCACCGGTGTTCAGCACAGTCATGTTGAGGCGCAGCGTGGTGTCCCACAGGTGTTCTCCGCGTGTGTCAGTCCGGCCATCTCCCCACATAGTGTGATGTGCGTTGAAGTCACCACAGAGGAGATGCCGGGCTGCGCAGAGGGACACCAGCCGATCAAGGAGGCTCGAGTCCCAGTGTTGGTTGGGGCGCACGTACACACTGCACACAGTCACGTCACCACCCGGCCCGAGCCGTAGCGTCACTGCCACACACTCCTGCACAGTCGTTGTCACCGCACCGGTGTCCAGCACCGTGTGCTGCACGGCGCTGCGCACGAACAGTGAAGCCCGCGAGGATCCTGGGGAGTGGGAGGGGTCGCCGCACACCACAGCTGCGCACTACCTGCTGTCACACGCCGTGGGACTATGGTAGCTCGTGGATCCCGTGTTTCCGGGGGGTACATTCTTATGAAGCGTTAAAAAGCCCAAATATTCACATATACCGTTTTTTTTTGTGATGCGCAGTAGTTTCCCCAACAATCTCGCCGAAAGGTAGCCCAAGAAAGTGTTTGGAAGTTGAAAAAAAAGCAGACCACGCACCTAGATTATAAAAAAAGCATGTTGTCGGTCACAAAAGGTCCTCTCAAAGCCTTTTCACGGCATGCTCCGCCGGATATAGGAGATGCACTCGAAAGCCTTCAGTTTGGCTTGTAGAGGCTGTCTTTGCTGTCGCGCAAGCTAGCTTCGCAGAAGTGCCTAAATAGAGTCGTCGGTGGCATTCTGCCTTTCTTGCAAGCGCCTCAAGAACAGTCAAAAGCGGGGTACGTAATTCCAAAACGTGAAAGAATAGTCAGTGCCAGCTTTCTATACGTTTTTTTCCTCGTGGCAGCCATCATTCCATCGAAGCCTGAACGGAGGAGAATGAGGGAAAAAAGAAGGCCGTGTGCATACCACAAGTTGACTAGAGCCCTGTATAAGTTTGCGCAACACCATTCATAACAAGTAGTTTCTATCTGTCTGGTACTTCTTCCATGGCCGGGGTTACTAGATGCTCCAACCAAAAATAGCCCAATCATTAAAAGTAAAACGCGCCTGGAAAAAGTCAAACGCGCGAAAAGTTGTGCCGTTGGGCCAAAAAATCGCCCTAATTTGTCGAACACATAAAAACGTTTAGTTAGGCTTCAAATTTATGAACATTAAGGAAAAACACCCGGTACTTGCGTTACAGACAATTCATCTAGAAAAATAAAATACTTGGACGATGAGGTACACCGTAGTAGAAGGCTCGTACGTACGGGAATTTCCATTTTTTGACCTTATATGAGAACAACACCCGCTGCGGGAATCAAAACGCCTTTTGAATGACTCATTATAAGACGCAGTAGACACAAGTCCATAAAACCGACGCAACAGCCAAAGTGGATAGCAGCACAGAGGTAAGCAAGTTACTCAGTAAGGTCACACGGTCCGTAGAAAAGACAGGATTCAATACTTCACTTACTCCGAAACTTTTTCACTTACTCCGAAACTACCAGCCAATGGTCCTTTCGTAGCGTGCGGTGCAACAAACTCCATACCCGGCGAAGGCGGCGGCGGGGGAAGGGTGGGCCGGAAGGTTTTACTCACGGAGCACACTGTAGATAGCGCGCCTAATTTGCCCAGCTTTCCCCGCGCGTAAGTTCCTGCTCGCCGGCGGCGGCGGCGGCAGTACGGCTTTGTCGTCTGCTTTAGCGACGGTTGTGTTGGGCCTTTTTTGGCGCAGCTTCGCGTCGATTGCGCGCTGTCTTCGCACGGCTTGAATAATTTTTTCGACAGCACCTCCAGGGTAACGCGCACCCGACGGAATTAAGTGGTGGTACGGCAAACATACGTCACGTATTGGTTTGCAGGGTGGGAAAACAAAACATACAAACCACGTACAAACATCTGGCTGCTAGAGAAACGCTACCTTTTGAGCAATGCATGCCATGGCTGGGACTCCATTTTCTGAATTTGTGAATACCGATTCGGTTGTGTTTTAAGAGGTATTACCAAAAGCGAAAGTAGCAACTGGTTCTGATAAATAGCGATTATAAAAGTTCGATAAGCTGGCACCATATTCTCAGACTTACTAAACTCACTAGTTTAAATCGGCATAGATGGGAATCACTAAGATCACATGCCGAATTGTTTTGGTGTGTACGGTTGGGACGCGCGGCGGTGTAGCCCCAAGCTAGCACATTAGGATGGCTAGATTCCGCTGTCTCACCCATCGAAAGACGCTCCTCTCCGCTTTCCTTCTCCCGACAAACGGCCGGACTACAGCGGCGGAGTCCGCCGCTCTAGCCCAGCCATGGCCAACGCTTCTGCTGCGTTAGGGACGCCGCCCCCGCGAGTTTTAGGTAACGGGTTGCAGAATCTCTCGTTTCACTCCTTGTAGAGCCACGTGTGTGAATTCAAGTGACGTCGCATGGGCGATTGTTGTGGGTGTCGCTTAAATCTTTGGTGTCCAACCACCTTTACAGCGTGGATTGGAGCCATTTTTTTTCCTTGAGTCCTTATTTTTGTCCCAAAAGCCAACGCGGATAATGAGGTCGGATGTTAGGTTAGTCTGCGTAAGGGCGCAATTAACAACCCTGATAGCGGTTGATGTGCTAGTGTATTTTAGCTTGCATCCAATTTCAGCAACCAGTTGCGAAAAATTTCCGTCTTTAGCATTTCACGCGCCAGGTATTTTGACGCTGTTCATACGCGAGCACTTGTCCAATTCTGCCATCTGTCTTGTCAAGTTGATGTTCGAAGCATTTGGCTCCGTATTAGAGGCTTTACGGGCCTTACTTTCTACAATCATACTGTGATGTTATGCTTGAACCTGTCGCAATCCTGGATTAAAAAGATCATCTTTCATGGCTCCTCCAAATTCGGATTGATAGGACGCCATTTTTTTCGGTGATATTGAATTCTGCGAAAAGTTAATCGACTAGCTCCCTGAAACGTTTTCTCATTGTCACCTTCAGCAGCCCTATCACCTCATCACCCGATCACTTTATTCAGCAGCCCGCTCACAAAACGTAAACAAAGAGGTCCTAGATGGGTACAGACAATAAATTAGACGCTTGCCACCTAGTGCACGTGCCATGGGGATGGTACACTTGGATAATAATGCCTTCGGGTTTACCAACTCATAAAAATTACTCCGGTTTTCCCGCAGCTGCCTTTTTTAGCTTTAGTTAGGTGGTTTCTTTACTCTATTTTTCTCATATTTCTGCAGCTCGAAAGAAACATTTACGCTCATTCCGTTTAAACACGCCTGCATTTGGCGGCTTTGGAGTGCTGTGACAGCTTGACTGGTTACAATTTGGCCATTTCCTCGTCTCTCAGCTGGCTCCAAGGAATGCTCGGCTGCTTACTCTGTTTTGTATGATATCACTTGGCGCAGACTTTGCGGATGCATTGTTTCCCGCAGTGTTCGGTAAATGGTCTTCCCGGTTAAGGCAAAAAAAAAATGCACACAAAACTCCGGCACGCCAGTGCGCGCGCTCTTCTCAGATCACGGCGAATACTGTAGTGACACTCATGTCATTTATCACCACACCGCAGCCGTCTTTCAGGCGTTCTGCGGCACGTTCCTTTTTTTGTTTTTTCCTTGCGTGTGTCTCCTATTTTCTGTGAAGGGGATTTGTACTTTTTGCTGCTGTTTTTTGTCTAAACCATCAGTTTATGTGGGGGCTTAATGTGCTGGGCAGCGAGTGCCGTGCAAGTCTCATACCACAAAGGGGGGGAGGGGGGTGGGCGGAGAGCGGCAAACAAAACAGGGGAGAGAGAAGGATGGTTGCGGTTCCCGGGGATATGTATATACGGCTCAGTGTCACCTTGCATACTATCTTCCCTTTGTAATTCCATGGTGCATTTATGACTTTTTTCTAGCTGTTTAAGGTAGGCACAAAAACAAGAAAACGCCAATTTCCTGATGGGTATTTCTGGTGGCAATGGGATTTAGCCTATTACAAGTCTTTAAATAGCGCGGGATGGCGATTAAATGTTGTATTCTGATTACTGGGAGGGTGTAATCGTTTGATAGAATAATCAGTTGATTTGGTTTGTGAGCGAAACTGAAAAAAATGCATTCTGATAAATATTAATAATATTACTTTTCTAAAGGAATATCAGTATGCTGCCAGGCTTGTTCACGAGCATTCGAGGAGAGGTAAGCTGATGGGAGATAACCAGAAGACAAAGACGATGGTCTCGTAACTGATCTGGTCATGAGGCGCATCACTGCGCTAGTCTTTCGCACTATTTTTTGGATGAAAATCATCGGCACTCGCCGTAATCTTTGGGGGCACGAAGAATAGCAGTTTGCTTACGAGTGCCTCTGTAACGGTAACGCGGTGTGAACGCCCGTTGGCAGGTCTCTTTTTTTTGTATCGTGCGGATTTGCATTTGAAAAAGACATTTTCCCGTCTATATTGGGTATCCGCATGCGGTGCTCATCACTAATATCTCTGAGAATACTAGCATCGTTTCTGCTTTGACGTAGGGCGGGTTATTTGAACGCGAGTATGAGCCTCGGTGTGCTAGCGCAAGATGTTTGCATGACAGTCTTCGTTCAATTTGCTCACATGACTGCAGCGGATTAACCGGTTAAAATAATTAATCTCGACTAAAGCGTCAATCGATTAATCGGAAAGTTAATCGATCAATCGCTCACCCCTACTGACCCAGGAATTATTGCCCTTTTTTCGGGCAGAGCGGGTTATTTGAGGCTGCACATTTGTCCAATCTAGTTACGGCTGGTGTACGCTGTAGCAATGTTAGGGTAATCGCGGTTGTACAAAGCAATGCAAATGAGCCATAGCATTTCTCGTAACATTTACTGTCATGCATTGGCAGGATGCTGCATATAGCGATGACATTTAGGAGTCATACACTTAGGAAACGGCAGAAGGAGACGCCAGAGCGCTGCTCGTTTCGGCTGCCCGTTCGTCGATGGTTCCGCTTCTCAAGGAAAACCGCTTAGGCGCAGTCTATCGTTTTGCTCACCGCCGTAGCCCGCGGTTTTTGAAAAAGAATGTGCGCGGAAGTACTTGGAGTATAGTGCAAAAGTGTTGGTGAGCTATGTTGCTCAGAAAGCGGGAGTCGATGGTGAACAAAATGGCCGACAAACGCCACAAAAAATGAAGGACTGCTGAAAGAAGAAAACGCGAATGATAACTCAGGCAGCTTTCCTAGTGCAAAAAAATACGGGAGCCCCAGAGAAAATGCAGAAATTCTCCTTTGGTGTTATTTCGCGCTAGTCAACACGTCGCAGTTATCCCAGTACCAACTTGGCCAACCTTCCGAACTAAACCGCAGGTGGAATATAGCTCTGAATGAGTGCTCAATTTGTCAGGAAAGCTGTAATGTTCAAGGTAGTTTGAAGAGATTGCGGAAATACTGCGCTCGTTAATAGCTAACCAGCATCTACAGAGTGCGCGATAAGCACAGAATTCTTAACCGCTGGAGATATTTTTCTTTGTTGTGAAAGTAGAACCATCCCTCAAAGAGATAGCGAGCAGGTGAGATCAACTCAGGTCTTTGATTGCCACGGACACCCCTGCTATTCTGTCAGGTAACAGGTATTTGAGAACTTACTTTCTTGCAAATTCATGCATCGTGGAGAACTCGACATCAACACCCTGCATAACGAGCACTTCGCGTATCTTCCTAACATGTTCCACAAAATAAAAGCACGCTTAACTTGCATCTACAGAAGCCTTGCGTTCAGCTATGCCACCCCGGCCAATTTTGTGCTGGGAGAGAAGAAAAAAGATTTGGTAAGGTGTAGTTTGAGGCGCGATAGATAGATGCCATACCACATAAGGTTAAAGGGAGGCGTATTTAAGAGTGCCCTAAAGGGCGTCCGAATATATGAGGACACGTTCAAGGTGCTGTATTTTATTGTAAGCAGCAGCATCCAACACAACAGACCAGAAGAGAGGAGCGTCGGCGCCACACGTAGGCCAAGTTCATGCCAGCTTGCCTTCCTTCAATAAAGTATGTAAAACGTCTGGATCCCGTCACCCGACACCTTGTAGGACTGCCGTAAGGACCTTCGTAGCAGTCTCCCGGGTTCAGTGTGGCCCGTTCGTGGAACGCCTGTTTCCCCGAGGGCGCTAGCGCATGATTGTTTCGCATGTACTGCAACCTGCGGGGTCTCGTGTGTGTGTTGTGCGCGGAGTGTTTCCGTGAATGCTAGGAAATAAACACGACGCTCCATCTCCGCTGTCTCCAAATGGACTCTTGCGCTGCGATGGATGCCTGCAGCAACCGTACGCATTCTTTTCTTTGTATATACTTTTTTCCTTCTCTCTAGATTCTCCCAATAAACTCAGTATGAAAACGGAACGCAAAGTCGACGCATCTTCTGGTTTAGCCTCCTGCAGGCATGGTTTCGCCACCGCTGACGATACGTGCAGTACAGTGGTAACTTGTCTCCGGAAAGATCATGCCTCTAAACAATTTATTATCCGTAAGCTCGTAAGAAGCAGCTACAAAAAAAACTGCAACGTTTTCTGGTGCCGGTACCCGGGAAAAGGGACTTCAAAAATATGGACGTCCGCCGGACCGTGGTCGAGCACAAAACACGGGGTCGAACACATCGATATCGCCGTGAAGGAGGACTCTGCATCAGTCGGTGAGCTGGAATCCAAACTGGACCTTCTCTCTCCTAAAGAAAGATCTCTGAAAGAACTCAAATTTTGAAGTAATTGAAGTACAAGAGCTAGAAGACGATGTTACAAGCTCCGAATCCAACGGTGACAAAAAACATTACGCGCACCTCCCCTCGCGGGAACCCAGGTGCGATGCAACGCATCTCAGGGGGGGTTTCATTGGCGTTTTCCATCGTATTGATTACGCTTATAGCAGGGATTCTCACGCGAAGGGGAGGTGGGCGTAATTTTCCATTTTCACCATGCAATGCACATGCAGTACACGTATGCTCAGGTACGGTCTTTATTGCAGACGCGAATGAGTGCCTTGTGGTCCGTAAAGTGCACAGTTAGGTGCTCGACGATTGCTTGATGCAATCGTCGAGTACTGCGAGAGAGTGCAAGCGTAATGCGGACGACCGTCGACTGAGACCGCAGGACAGGGCTGCCAACCTGCGAAGTCACTTTTACCCTAGCTCAGATTAAAAAATTCCCTAGATTTCCCTAGATTTTTGCTGAATGCGGTTATCATATGTTTTCGCTCAGGTATTGGGTTCTAGTTCTGCGATATGACTGCCGAATTTACTTTTAAGGCATAATTATGAATTCGTTGGAAACCATTTTTGAAGTAACACAGACGAAGGCGAAAAAATTGTTGGCGCACAATGTGTAATGATTTAAATATTTTATTTCATCAAACCACAAAAGTAATAGAGGGTCAGTACGTGGGGGGCGGATGTAATAGTGAATAATACATATAAAAATTACCTTGAAAGTAAAAGCAATCGCTCGGCGCACACACACCAATACGACATTCCAAGAAGCTCTACGTGTTACAGCGCCTTGTACATAAGCCGAAGACGCGTTAAATGATAAAAATAACATAATAAAGAACCCCGCAATTTAATGCAAAACACAAAAATCTTGTACTACGACACAGAGCACTTGTAATAGCATCCAAGTGTATGTGAAAGAAGGATAATAGGAACGAGCACAGACAATGCGCAGTGCATGAGATATTCGAGCGAGCAAGTTTATGAACTTCATCAATCGTGTTCTTTTGCTATTTAAACCAGCAGTGTCAAACTTAGGAGCGATATCTTCACTCGATGCACATTAATGGGAAATAGATATCTGCGCTTCGTCCAGAAACTGAAATGCATAGGTACATAAAAAAATAATAAATATCCATTACACGACTAAAGGCATAAGTCCATGTGGACACAAAAAATTCCCTAGATTTTGACAAATTTCCATTTTCCCTAAAGGCAACCCAAATCCCCTAGATCTAGGGAAATTTCCCTAGAGTTGGCAGCCCTGCCGTCGGAGCGCGGCATGCAGCTTTATATTCACAGCGTCCGAAGGAGAGGAGAGCGCGGAAAGAGAGAGTACTTCACATGCGTAGCGCGCGCAGCGCCGAGCGCAGCGCCGCGCACCGGCGCCTAGCAACGGAGTGAGAGCGCGCTGCGCCAACACGCAGCTGTTTGGGAGGGAGTGTTCGCTATCAGAGAGAGAAGAGGAGCAGAGGCGCAGCTGTGCGGACAACGCCGGCCAGACGCAGGAAGGACAGAGGGGTGAGAATGAGATGCGTTGCATCTAATATCGCAGGCAGGAGAGAAGTTAAAGCTGGATAAGAGATTTGAAGACCTCCAACGAAGAGACAGCCGCTACTGGAGCAGCGCCTCAGGCAGATACAAGGCAGCAAGCAGAAAAGGGCATGACTCCGGAAACCCCCCTCCAACAAAAATTAGAAATTTATAAACTTGGAGGTGAACGTAGATTTTGTGGCCAATTCAAATCTACTACCCCGAGCAACCCAATTTTGTCAAAAAGTGACAGGTTCAAGTATCTTGTCGGCGATAGGACACGATAGGCAGCCTGGGCCATAGCAGGGCTTGACATATTACAGGCAGATTATGACGTAGCCCTTATCCTCTTTCAGGAAAGATTCGGCCGAAAGGAAACGAAACGCTGGAAGTTGTGATTCTCGAATGTCCGTTTTAGAAAAGCGGGAAGTTCAGAAGCGCGAAAATTGTTGCTTTCGCTGCGCGAAAAAAGGGCAAAGTTTTAAAGATTGTCAAACAGCCACATGGTTGAAATGCCCACGTTACGCAGAAAACATCTGACCACGTTGTGTGATCCCAACAAGTCGTGCGCTCACAACACACAAAAAAAGATTTTAACCCTAAAAACAGCGACAGAGCCAAGGAAAGTGGCAGTCGTCGCTGGGTGCTTGTAATCGCGGGTCCCAGGTGCTTCTTCAGACAGCGAAAGCTCGGGCTGAGCGCCAACAAAGGCGGACACTGGTGAGAGTTCTCCCGGATGGAGGTAGCCAACGTACGTTCATACTAAGCGACCTGCCCAAGATTCTGCAATTGAAGGTCATGGGCTGAATGTTTTTATTGTCGGAGGGACAGAAGCTGCGAAGCATAAAAAGTCACGTCGAGTGGAGCTCTGGCTCCGTAGCCAGCATGACCGAGCAAAGTTGCGGGTTGAAGCCCTGCATATGTACAGATTTCGTGCCAGCTCCATCGGGCGCATTCGTTTTGCGAATGGTGGAGTAAGGTATGAATATAACAGACCTTTCAATGGTTATCGCAATAAGGAGGGGATACTTCTCCTGATTGGGGCTAATTTCTATTGAGCAGGGGTCACGGGATCGGTCAGGTGAGTCGACCCCAAGCTCATGGCAGTGGACAATACTTTTGTATGAATTCTCCAAGGCGAAGTTGTTACGGTCCGATCTGGGGCGATTTGTTTCGCTGCGATAAGAATGATGACTGCGAACGTAAGTGAAGAAAGAGACAAGAAGATAGCCTCACAACTTCGGCCATTTTGCAGCTTGAGCACCTTGATATCTCCGAAACTAAACTAATATAAATGTATAAATGCAGCTCTTAGCTCTTCAGCATCATAAAGAAACGGCCCGGTTCGACGACGGCCCCTACAAGGTATTGTTCCCGTGGAGGCCAGCAGCAGCGGAATTGAACGACAACCAAGAATGTGCTGTCAGGCGTCTAAAATCGCCCACAACAAGCCTAAGCAAGAGTGAGCACGTAATCCACGAGTACGATGCCCCCATCCATGACAACATTGAGAAAGACTCTGCTGAGGAGTTAGAAAAATTACCCCATCTCCCCGAACGGATCTATGTGGTGATGCAAAACATGGGGGTTCCGTGTAGGTTCCACACTGGAGCAGAACTGGCGCAGGCGGTGTCTCAGAGCAGGCTGAACGCCGAGCAGCGCGTGCACCTGCTTTTATATAGCTGGAGGAGAGGAGAATGGAGGAGAGACGCGCATGCACAGTGGGGGTGTGGACGGCGCAACAACGAGGGAGGGATATAGCCCCTACCATGAGGTGGCTCCTGGAGCGACAGTGTCGCCGGTGTCTTCCTCGGCCGGCACGAGACGAGCACGCTTCCCTTTTAAGGGCTACTGGAGCGACAGTGTTGCCGATCTCTTCCTGAGCCGGCACGAGACGAGCCGAGTGCGAGGAGGACAGCTGGTTAGGGCTCCTGGAGCGACAGTGTTGCCAGTGTCTTCCTGAGCCGGCACGAGACGACCCGAGCCGCTGTTCGGCTCGTGCCGAGCCGCAGCTCGGAGGAGAGCGGCGTTATCACAGTTGGCGTAAGAGGGGGATGAGAAGGAGAGGTGCGGACGCCGGACGACGGAGGATCGACTAAGAGATGCTCTGCATCTAAAAAATGTGGTTGATGCCTCTTTCATAGTAGTCGCTAAAACACGAAAGTAAAATGTGCCTTCACAGGAACAATTATTGTGCATCCATATGAACTTGCACATCGCTATTTATAATACGTCGGTATGGCACCGTTTGACGTATCAATGTTACACACTGGATTGCACGCGCTGGGACACTGCAGAAATCCGACTGAAATAACAGCCCCTTGAAAACGATGGGAATGAAACGGAACCGAAACCGAAAGCACTAGGTGGCGGCGGGTGCCTCAATTCACCCGCGTCCCGCGTACGCGAAGACACTGGCATCTAGGCGCCCATTGTCGGCGCTCATTTGTGCCATGATGAACTACTTCGCTTCCCTTCTCCTAGATGGCGGCATTTCCTAGAAGGCATCTGAATGAAGAAAGTAGTGGGGACGTCATCAGGCGCTTTTGTAATCCGACTCACGCTTGAATTCGTAGCGCAGTAGGCAGAGAGCTGTGTAGCTCCCGTGGCGGCGAGACAGCTCCTGGCTCCAAACCGGCCGGAGCCACATCAATGGAACTTTTCCTGGCGACGTATGACGCCGGTGAGACGTGCAGTCCGATGTGTACCCGGGCATAGAACATTCGTGTTAGAAAAAAATAACACCATCTTCCCGAAGGGGAACCTGCTAAGCATCCATGGGGTCGATTCTAGTGCCCATTAGTTTTCAGTTCGTCCTTTCCGTTGGGTTGAGGTACGTAGCTACCGTTATATTTACAGTTTGGTTTGTATGGTAACTACCACACTTTTCACTTACCGGAACTACGAAATGGGAAATTGCGTAGAGCCAATGGCTATTTCGCATACTACTCAGGGTTCCCCTACGGGGAGATGGTGTAATTTTATGAGATGCGATGGGGCTATGTCCCTCCCTTGTCGTTGTTGCGCCGTCCACACCCCCACTGCGCATGCTCGGCTTGCTGAACGCCGGGTGGTGTCTTACCTTTTAATGGCTCCTCGAGTGACAGTGTTACCGGTGTCTTCCTGGGCCGGACCGAGATGAGCCGAGCATGCGCAGTGGGGGTGCGGACGGCGCCACAACAAGGAAGGGACATAGCCCCGACCATGAGATGCTGCAGCGACAGTGTCGCCAGTGTCTTCCTGGGCCGGTACGAGACGAGCACACCTCCCCTAAAGGGCTCCTGGAGCTGCAGTGTTGGCGGTGTCTTCCTGGGCCGGTGGATGGACGGACGACGGACGGCAGACGACGGAGCCGAGAGCACGAGATGCTTTGCATCTAAAAATATATATAAGAATGGATGTGACGTAGTCTTCCCAGTGCCACTCTATAGAGCTCTGTACAGCAATGGTCCAGGACAAGGTGTGTTAAAACGAGTGAAGCGAATGGAAGTGTCACCTGGGGCAAAAACTTTCTTTTTTAAATACACACGGGTACACTTTCAGTCGCAACTTGGATGAAAGAAACGGGGCTTTCAGTGCCATGGGGAACAGACTGTCGTATTTGCAAACTACCTGAAACTGTGGGGAACGTTTTTCTTTATTTTTGGGCCTTAGTGTTCATTTGGATGTCCTCCATTAGTCACTCCAGAAAGATTTTCCCCTTAGCCCACACGGCATACGTTTTTTGTGCATTGATAGAGAGGACGGTGTGCCATTTTACAGTGTCATGTTGTTGGGTCTGTTCAGCATTTGGCGTTCGCGCATGGCTTGGCTGCATTGTGATGTAGACGCGCGACCAACGAGACCGTATTTCAGGGAAAGTGTGTCACAGTATGTTGAAGTTCAGAGAGCGAAGAACTCTCCACGAGAGTGGTTGTCTAAAATTTAACCCCTAACTACGCTTAGGGAATTTTAAATGACAACACCGGCTCTGGGGGGCATGGGGGCATTACTGTGATTTCTTTGTCACTTCACCGGGTGCTGGTGTTGCTGCCCTAGATTGGCCATAAAGAAAAAAAAGGGCGTGGCTGAGTGGTCTGAAGCGTTAGGAATGTTATTTTGAAAGTCGTAACGAATCCCCGAGGGTACTTTCTTTTTTTTTTAAGCTAATTTTTTAGATGTGACGCATCTCTTGCTCTGAGGCATGTCCCTCCTGCGCCGGCGTCGGCGGCGTCCGCACGCCACCTGCGCATGCGCGACTCTCCTCCGCTCTTCTCTCTGACAGCTGTGTGTAACACTCTCACTCCGTCTCATTATCATAACAGCAGTTGCGTGCGCGCGCTTCGCTCCGCTCCCGTCTGCTCCGGCGCGCAAGTGCGTGCATGCGCGACTCTCCTGCGCTGTCTCCTCTCCTTGAGGCGCTGCGATATAAAGCGGGTAGCGCGCTGCGGCGGTTCAGTCAGCGCTCGCTCACGTTCGACTCCGCGTGACTTTGATTGATGACTTCGTGCTTGGCTTGATTCTTCCAATGAAGACGTGATAGAAGCGACGGTCCGTTCAGCGAGTGCATTGACCCAATCCAATACCAGCGTCACCCCGAACGCTCAAGGGAACGTTACGACCATAGATAATCAACGAATGGAAACGCCAATTGAACCCCCCGATGCGTCGCATCACATCAGGGTTCCCCTCGCGGGAAGACGGGCGCAATTTTTGTTTTCGGCCGATGTTTTCTATACTGAGATCACCATTTTTCGGCCATAACTCCACGAGCGAGTTCGGAGAACGCGCGCAGACTGGCACGGACGCGCTAGCGAGTTCTCGTCGCCGTGCTGTAGCCATGAGTACCGAATGCTAGCGGGAAGTGGGCACAGGCCAGAATCAGTGGACCCTTGGGTTGTGCGAACACGCTTTGCACGATACAGCCATGAGTGAGCAAGCTCCAATAATGGGGGAACAGCGCACGGCATTTGAGCGTCCGCGGTGACGCGCACGGCACTCATCCAGTGCGTAGGCCTCCGCTAGTGATTGCTACGATTCCAAGCCGTCCTGGGAGGCTTGTCATAGGAACTTTACAGCCGAAAACATGGCAGAAGCGTGGAGTGGCAATTATTGAGATATCGAGAATGCCCGTACAGCGATTGCGTCGGATGTCAAGCATGTTTTTTATAGAACGGAAACCAAAACGTCTGTATGGTAATTCTCGACATCGTCCATTCACGATGCACCTCCTACCCTTGTCACAGCCGCTAGTTGGTGCGGCCGCCGCAGACCACACATGGCAGTTTTTCTTCTTTCGGGCGTTATAAAGTAATTACCCCCTTATTTGCCACATAAATGATGAAAATTGTGTTAATTTTGGGCTATCCTACGCAGTGCAAGCAAAAACGGGACCTCGACAAATTCACTTGAGCGTTCCTTTAAGCTCATCGGAAGGTAAGTTCTGTTCAGCAGCAATACAACGCCTTCAGACATGCTGCGGCCTCAAAAGTGTTTGGAGTGGGCTGAAACCCCTTAAAGCGATGTGTTCGAATGCAGGTTGACCGCTCACATCGATTTCCTCTCCGCCTGAATAGACAATAAATGCTTTGTACTTCAAGTGTCAGCGAGAATTTTCGACCCATTGGGACTGCTCTCACCCACCACACTGAACGCCAGAATGATGTTCCACAGTCTGTGGGAAATAAGAGTTAAATGGGATGGACCTTTGCAGAGTACATTGCAGGCCGAGTGGGATCAGTGGTGCAGCGAGCTTCCGCTCGTGCAACAGATTACAGTACCACGCATGATCGCCGGTAGTTCGGGGACGACCAAATGAAACATGTGCTTCACGTTTTCTGTGACGCAAGCCCCAAGGCCTACGACGCCGTGGCATACATTCTAACTACATCGATGGCGGAAGGGGTAGGCGTGAGGTTGATAATGGCCAGAACCCGAGTGGCACCTCTAAAGCGACTCTTTTTACTGCGACTACAGGTAATGGGAGCCATAATAGGCGGGCGACTGTGCCAATACCTCGCAAAGACATTGCGCTTGGAGCACGCTGGGGTGCGACGCTTGGCGGACTCTACAGTGGCTATGTACTGAATCTGGGGTTTTGCGTGCCAGTGGAAACCTTTGTGGGTGACCGAGTTGCAGACGCTGACCAACCCTGAATATTTGGGCATTGCCCTGACGTGGAAACCCTGCGTATCTGTTAACTTGCAGCATTCTGCCCTCGGCGTTGGTGCAGAGCGCACTATGGTGGAGAAGGTCCCAGTGGCTGCTAAGTGTTAAGTCATACTGGCTGATGCTGGGGGATCAAGCGTCACAGCAAGCGGATTCCTACAAAGATGAAATGAGGGTGGCTGCTATGCCAGAGATGTCTCGATTGCATGACCCGATCCTGAATCTCAAGGATCATAGTTCGTTCAACAGGATCCTTCGAGTGACTACTTGGGTCCTCCGTTCTGTAAACAACTGCCGGAAGAAAGATGAAAAAAGGAGGGGTCACTAGCAGCTGAAGAAATAATCGCCCTTAAAAGGTACTGATTGGCGACCTTTCAAAAAGAAGCGCTTCGCGACGACATCTCGAATCTGCTCTCTCAAAGACCGCTTTTTAAGAAATCTCCTGTGTCCCTACTTAATCCGTACTTCCATAACGACGGGCTCGTGAGGGGTTGGGGAGAATACAATACAGCCAGAACAGCGAAAGTTGCAAGCATGCAATAGTGCTTCCCGGCGACCACATTGTCACTTACCTGCTTATAGAGAGAGAGAGCACCTGCGGCTGCTGCGCTCCGGCGGGCAGGACACCCTGACTCAATTAAGAGAGTCGTACCGGACACTCAGGGGGCGGCAGATTGTAAAGAAAGTTGAAATCAGTGCCTGAGGTATCTGAAACAAAGATGTCTCTGGCATCCACAAAAGTGGCCAAATGTCTGTCCGATGGAGTCACACAGGGGAACCCGTTTGATGTTGGAGTTGACTTTGCTGGCCCACTAATGTAACGGGAGAGCGGTGGGATGAAGAAATGTTACATCGCCCTGTTTACATATGCTATAACGCGTGCAGTGCACCTCGAGCTTATCAGCGATCTTTCGGTTACCGCCTTTCTATGGCCTTTAAGTGCATCGTGGCACGTCGAGGAATGTGCACTATGCGCTCACATTCAAAAGATCTTCAAGACACATCAAGTTGATGTTCGACTCACTGCAGTCGGAAGAAACGCTATATTACTTCGTCAACCACAGAATTAGATGGAAATACATGGTTGAAAGGGCCACTTGGTGGGGTGGATTTTGGAAGAGCCTGGTGAGATCGGTGAAAGTATCACTCCGTCGGGTGTGGGTCAGAGTAGCCTATACTCTGACGAGTTGACAACAATTCTCAACAAGATGGAGGCGATAATTAACTCGCGTTCATTGACGTTCGTTTATTCTGACGCTGAAGAGGCTGAGTCGCTATCACCGGGTCACTTCGTCATGAAACAAAACTCATTCTGCTGCTGCCGCACCGTCTGTCGACCGAAACGCCTCGAGGCGGCCCAGCACTTGTTCGGCGCTGGAAGTATCGGAGCACCACAGCGGACAATTTCTGGCGAAGTTGGCGTAAGAGTACCTGTGGGCTCTGAGATCGGCACACCTGAGCAACCCTACAGTGTCAAGTGGCCTACAGGCAGGTGACCTGGTGCTCTTAAAGGAAGGCCACGTGATACGGCATCTCTAGAAAGCTGGTTGAATCACGGAGACCGTCAAAAAAAGAGATGGCCGCGTACCGTCTTGCAAATTCAGGCTACCCGGGGGAGCAGAAGTGAGACGGCCCGTACAGTTGCTGTATCCCTTTGTGCTTAAAAAAACCACGAGCTCAAGAATACACTCACCTGAGGGAAATTGTTTGTAGTGACCAAGCAGAGACTGCTGCTCCAAGAACAAGAACGTTTATTAAAGCGATAGCGCGGCTTAAATAGTTCAGCGCCGATGCTTATCGGCGCTCGCAAAAAGAGAAGGAAAGGCGTATGCTCGCCTGCCCGTCCTGCAGGTCCCCGCACGACGTCACTTGGCACGATATCACATCCCTCCCTCCTAGTCATCTATGCCGTATTGGTGCACTGGACGACGCTGGCGAGAAGAACGCCTCAATACGGGAGTCGAGGCCGCAGGTGACCTCGCCCCCAGACTTGACGGGCTCGGAAGAGAAGCCCCGGCTTCCAGAGGGCCAGGCTTCGAACCGGGCGTTTCCGGAAAGGCCAACGAAGCTCTTGTCCCGCCAGTTGGAGTTGTTGGTTCCCAGGCCTTTCGCACGTGGTTCTGATGGCGCCGATGGATACTCCCGTCGGACGTCTGAACCTCGTACATGACGTGACCCCGACGCCGTAGCACACGAGCAGCTAACCACTTAGGACCTTGGCGAAAATTCCTTGCGTAGACAGAGTCACCGCACTGAAAACTTCGTTCTGGAGGCTGCCGGCTGCATTCCACGTCCATCGCATCGGGGTGAAGTTTTGACAGGCCTGAGCGCAGGTTCCTGCCCAGCATAAGCTCTGCTGGGGTCTTGCCTGACTCGGAGTGAGGCGTGGAATGTTGCTTTAACAAGAAACGAGACACTTTGCACGCTAGAGAGCCTTGACTCTGTTTTCTTAGTGCACATCTAAGCTCACGAACCATGCGTTCTTCTCTCCCATTACTTGCAGGGTGGTAGGGAGCAGTATACATGTACTCAACGCCGTTCAACTTCAGAAATGACTGTATGTCCCGGCTGGTAAACGCCGTGCCATTATCTGAAACAATCAAATCTGCCAGTCCGTATGTTGCAAACATCTTACGCAGCCACTCGATTACGGCAGATGAGTGCCTTGACGTCATTATTTCCACCTCAGCCGAATTCGAGAAAGCATCAACTACCACTAGGAAAACGGCACCATCGACAGGACCCGCAAAATCGATATGCACTCGGCTCCATGCTCGCTCCGGTTTCGTCCAGAAATGTGTAGGCGCTTTCGGCTCACTTTGCCGGTTCTCCTGGCACGCCTTGCAGTGCCACACAAATTCTTCGATCTGCGCATCCATCTTAGGCCACCAAACGTAGGACCTCGCGATAGCTTTCATTGCAGTCACTCCCGGGTGATTAGAATGCATCAAGACGAGGACACGTTTTTTCAGCACCACGTTGGTTTCCCCAGACCACATAATCCCGATGCACGGACAGTTCTTTCTGTCTTATCTCGTATGCGCCGTAGTCTTTCGGTACCCCTTCTTTTGGGCAGCCGTCGATGATCCATTTCCGTACTTCCGATAGCCGACTGTCTTGCGACGTGCAGCAAGCAACTTCTGCGGCGGTGACTGGCGGGTACTCGGCGGCTTCGAAGAGCAATACGTCGCCTGGCGCTTCTGCCTCCAACCGAAATGCTGAAACCGGTAGCCTGCTCAAGCAATCCGCGTTCGCGTGATCCTGAGTTTTGCGGTAGTCAAGCTGGTATTCGTACGCCGACAGCATAAGGCTCCATCGTAGCATGCGTGGCGACAAAACATCTGGTATTTGTTTCTCGTGCCGAAATATTCCTAGCAGCGGTTTGTGGTCTGTGAGAATTGCAAATTTTCGGCCGGCTAGGTACTGGTGAAAGTGACGCACTCCAAACACCACGGCTAATGCTTCTGGGTCTATTTGAGCATAATTCCGCTCAGCCTTCGTTAAAATCCTTTATGCATAGGCAATGGCTTGCTCATTTCGCGTCTCGTCACAGTGAGCGAGTACAGCACCCACACCCACCGGAGATGCATCACAGGACAGTATCAACGGAGCACTTCCGTTGAAATGCACCAGCAAGGACTGCGATGTTAGCAATTGTTTAGGCCTTCAAACCTCCGTTGGTGCTCTTTGCCCCACTTCCAGGTAGCATTGTCCTCAAGCAAACGGTAAAGCTTCTCGGCTATTTCGGATCTGCCCCGCAAAAAAATGGTTATAAAAATTCACCATGCCCAAGAATTCCTGGAGTTCCTTCTTGTTAGTTGGGGCCGGGGCTTTATGGATGGCCTCGACTATCGCCTCGGAAAGGTAGATGCCACACTTATCAATGCGATGGCCCAAGAACTCGAGGCTTTCCTGAAACAACTCGCATTTGTTTGCTTGCACTCTGAGTCCAGCCTTAGCTAGGTGGCCGAATATCTCTGTGAGCTTGCGTTCATGCTCCTCTGCCGTTTCGCTGACCACCAGGATGTCGTCCAGGTACACAGCTACTTTAGGTAGTCCAGCAAGGATAGTGTCCATTGCCCTTTGAAACAGTCGCGGTGCCACAGATACGCCGTACGGTAGCCGGCAAACTTTGTAGAGCCCTTGTACCGTGTTTATCGAGAGCAGTTCGCCAGTTGTGTCGTCGACCACAAGGTGCTGGTACGCCTGTGCCAGATGAAGCTTCGAGAAGAACCGCCCCTTTCCTAGATTAGCGAAGAGCTCCTTGCTGGTGGGTGGAGGATATACATTGCTCATTACTGCTTGGTAAACTGTGCTTCGATAGACTCCGCAGAATCTGAGCGAGCCATCCTTTTTCCGCACCACGACAATGGGTGTTGCCAATTCGGAGTATTGGGTTGGCTCCAATATTCCTAACTGCACAAGCCTATTCAGCTAGGTCACAGCATCATCTTTCAGCGCAAACGGAATGTTTCGGCATTTCAGGAACCTTGGCAGGGCGCCGTCCTTCACCTCGGTGTGAAAGGGCGGTAAAACAGCGCCAGGTAGAGACCCTCTAAACACCTGCGGAAATCGGGCAGCGAAAATTTCTCGGCTCCTGAAGATGGAATAAAGACCCATTACTTCTACCTCTAGAGGTCCGGACCAATCGCGGCCAAGCAAGGTGTTCCCGTCATTCTTGACAACCAGCAGCTGCAACTCGCAATTTCGACCCTTGAACCTCACTGGCACCACGGCTTTTCCCAAAATCTCTATACCCTCTTTCGTCCAGGTTACCAGCTGCGTGTCCGGCTCTTCCAGTTTTCCACGCTTTGACACCAGCAGTTTTTGAAACTCCGTCTGGCTGATAATACATCGCGCTGGCCCAGAATCCACTTCCATTTTCACATTCTCTTCGCCAATCTCGACATCAACTACGTACCTCAGGACAGCGCTTGCTCCTTGGCCGATGCTGAATAGGCTATCGTACTCGCTTCTTGCGCCACCTGTAGTCTGAGCCAGCTGATCCTGTGCTTGCGTCTTATTTGTTTTGCATGCTCTTTCTATGTGTCCTTTTCCGGAACACTTGAAGCACTTGGCATTTTTGAACCTGCACCGCACAGTTGCGTGGTTGCCCAAACACCGAAAAGAACGTTGCTCACCCTGCTCACGCACCCCCGCGACACGTTGGCTTCCGTGGTTTTCCGCGTTCGGCATTTTAGCTCGCGAGCCTACTTCCGCGGTCATTTCTAGCTGAGCTTCCGCTTCTCGTCGTCTTTCGCCTATAGCTTGGCGCTGCTTAGCTGTAGCCTCTACCGTGACTGCGAGATCGTACGCTGCTTCGAAAGTCAGTTTTTTTTCCGCCAGTAGCCGTTGTTGCACGACTCTGTCGGTGATTCCGAAAACCAACCGGTTACGCAGCATTTCAGTAAGCGGAAACTTGTCCCTGCCGAACCCACAGTTTCCAGCTAACCTTCGCAATGCAGTGACGTAGTCGGCCAGAGACTCGCGAAATTCCTCGTCCCGTTTCGAAAACACGTACCTCGAATACACCTCGGCCGGCTTTGGCTGAATGTGGTTCTGTACGGTGTCGATGAGGACCTGGTATTCCACGTTCGGCGGTCGTAGGGGCTTGACGAGCGTCGATATCAGGGAGTACGTTTCCTGCCCGCAGCAACTCAGCAGCACCGCCCTCCTGTCCACGGCCTCCGACACCTTGTTGATGGCACAGTACAGTTCGATGAGCTCGACGTATTCTTCCCATGTCAAATTTTCATGCACTTCAAACTCCGAAACGCGGCCACCCAACGCCATCACGCCTGTTTCCGGCAGCCCGCACGAGCCAGACCGTGCCTCGTCGCCAATGTAGTGGCCAAGCAGAGACTGCTGCTCCAACAACAAGAACGTTAATTGAAGCGATAGCGCGGCTTAAATAGTTCAGCGCCGATGCTTATCGGCGCTCGCAAAAAGAGAAGGAAAGGCGTATGCTCGCCTGCCCGTCCTGCACGTCACCGCAAGACGTCACTTGGCACGATATCACATCGCCAGCTTGTCGCTTGTTCTGCACGTCACCGCACGACGTCACTTGGCACGATATCACATTGTTGTACTTTATTGTAAGCAGCAGCAGCCAACACAAGAGACGAGGAGAGAGAAGTGTTGGCGCTGCATGTAGGCGAAGTCGAAGTAAGTCAGATTGCCTTGAATGGATTACGGTCCTGGGTCCCGTCACCCGACCAAAGGTCGGCGAGCTCACTTATGAGTCGACTCACTTATACTCATTTGGTCTCAAACTCAAGCGCGAGTTTGAGTTTGAGTGAGCGCGAAGCTAGTGTGGCATGGTGAGTTTGAGCTTGAGTGAGTTTGAGCCGATTGAGCCCGACTGAGTTTGAGTCCGATTGAGTTTCAGTACGCCTGAGACCTACTGAATTCTAAGTCCATTTTGAGTTGTGAGTACATTTTGATTTTGAGTGCATTTTGAGTTTTGAGTACATTTTTAGGTTGAATACATTTTGAGTACTGAGTACATTTTGAGTTTGAGCCCATTTTGAGTTCTGAGTACATTTTGAGTTTGAGTCCATTTTGGGTTTGAGTACATACTGAGTTTTGAGTACATTTTGAGTTCTGAGCACATATGAGTTTTGAGTTCATTTTGAGTTTCAGTACATATGAATAGCCTAGCAGGCAGCTATGGTTGGCTGTTAAGTTTCACGCGTCGCCGTGGGCTCGGAATTCAGGTTACCTGCGGGTACAGCACCATTCGCGATCCGCATGATCGGTTGGGAGGGAGGGGGTGTCTGATTTCTTTTAGTTTCTTGTTGAATTTTCATGACCCTAAGCACTTCCTGTATACCGAGTTTTCGCGGCTGAGCCCGTGAGTGATAATTGACTAGTGAGGTCATAAAAATGGCTGTCATAACTTTTCCTCCTGATGAATCCACTAAGAGGGTGGAAAAGGGTGGTGGGAAAGCACACGGCGGCGCTTTCTTGCTGGTTCTTCGCCAGCTACAGTTAACTGCTTGATATACTAGGGGTCACAAAGGAAGAGGTGAGAGCCCGGGGAAAAGGGGGCGGAGGCTGTCCCTTCTGCTGTTTCAAACGAATTAGCTGAATTGACTGGGCAACGCCCATTTAAACAGAATAATGACGGCATTAGATTGAGTGAAAAGTCAAACTTATGACGCTAATGCGTGTAAGGTATCAAATGAAAGGTCCCGATAAACGGAATCACGCTGGGTAAATAAAAAATGCTTCCTGATTGTAGTCATCAGGCAGTCATGAATCCTACATCGGGTTAAAACTTAATATGACGCTGCGAGGGCATGTGGGGAGGGCATGTGGGGCATGTGGGCTTGTACTCGCGAGTCAAACGGCTTACCCCGTCGCCTGTAACGGAGCGGAGCACCTTAGGACCATCAATGTCCGTCCGCGTCCCTCCGTGCGCCCACCACCATCAAGAGAAAAACAAGCGAAATTCGATTTGAGCTATGAGTTGCATTTTTATTGAGGGAATAATCAACGTGCAACCCACGCCTACAATTGAATGACGGTCGTGCCGCAAATCGGATGTCACTCGGGGCGCAACTTGTGCGTTGTTTCGAGTCCCCGTACTCTGCACCCTCTCCATCATCCACGGAGTGGAGATGCTGCTATTGTTTACACATATATGCGCCCACCACCGGTTTCCGCTTTATGTGTGCATGGGTAGGGGGAGAAAGGAAGGGGCCGTACACGCGCCGCTGGGCTTCTTGCTGCTACCGATGACAAGCCGTTGTAGTTGTGGGAGATTCAAACGTGCACTTCTTATAGCTCAATGTACTCTGTCAATTGTCCGCAGTAATCGAGCGGCTTGGGGTTGGGAAGTTGGGTTACACAAGAGAGTGAGCAGCCTGCAACGGGGCAGCGAAACGAAGAGTCACGCGTTTGTCAGGTAGAAGAAAGCTCGAGGCTTCCCAGGTTTTATCTCCCTATGGTACGGACGCATGTCGTTCGATTCGAGGAAGACGATCGGGAATGGAACAAGCGTCAGCGGAACAGAAGGGCGAATGGACGTGCAAACAACGGAAAGCCGCTGCAACCGCCGTTGACCCTCAAGTTCCAGATCGAATAGAAGCTGTGAATTCCTTCCAGAATTAACAGCGCCTTGCCCGCCTTGCAACGCTAACGTGAGTGCCCACACGAGCTATCACGTTAGCGTTCCAAGGCGGGCAAGGCGCTGTTAATGAGCGAAAGTTGTTTCTCTCTCTCTCTCTAACGTGAGCCTGTATACTTTTCAAACTTAAAGTGCTTTCAGAGCGAGATTTTTGACTGCGCATTTCACTTCTAAGCACGCGCACATGAACCGCTGCCAATTTATGCGTGGACGGGATGGAACATGAGTAAAGGAGGGTGGGCAGGCGTGCACGCGCTCTATTGATTTTGCGGTGGCGGGAGGTTTAAACGTGGCTGTTAAGCGGCCCGACGTGTCCCGTACAGCGTGAAGTGAATTGGAGTGAATCGGATCGGAATGAATTGGTGTGTTACAGATTTACTGAGATGCCTACGACGCAAGAGCAAATTATACACCTCCGTGTTTGTCCTCTAGAATAAAGCTCTTGTCATTCCAGTTGCTTTCAAGTAATTGGCTACGAAGCATATTCAGTCGCAAATGAATAACAAACGTGTTTTATTTCGTGGTACTCCTTGGAGGGCGTGCAGCTCAGCAGGTCATCCTTCTTCACAGAGTAGGACACCTTTTTTTTAACTTTTTCACACCTGCTCTCAGACAGGGGAAACAGGGCAGGATGACTTCCCTGACAGAGTGTATCCACACGTATGACGACACAATACACTGAAATTCTGCAATTTATTATATTGCTGGTTGCAGTTGGCTAACATTATGGGTATATAGGCTCGAAATTGCGGTGTCATTTGCACGTTGCTCCAATTCGAAGGCTGCTGAACCCCCTGCGACACCTGTTTTCGCGGTTAAGAAGCGTCGCGTTGTGTTTTGTATTATATCCTCCAGGCGGTGCCACTGTCTGCGCCCTGTCCGGCGCTTCCCTCTTCCCTCTTCTCGTCGTCGCCACACGTACTGGGGAAGCGCTTTATCACGGTGCGAAGTTCATGGGCGGAGCCTGCAGGCCCGTGACGTTAAAAGAAAAAATCAACAAAAATAAAACTCCTCCGGCGTGTTTTCTGCTCTTCGTCGTATCGGCGAGCGCAGCGCGGATTGCTCCGGCTTGAACAACACAAAGCCGCATGGCGCTTTTCTTCAGCGCTTTGCAATGGCGATGGCTATAACCTAATTTCTGGATTTCGATAAGAATCTCTACGAGTCGTTAAAGACTGGAAAGTGCTCACAGTTTGATAACGAGTTCTGAAAAAATCCCAAATCTGGACAACTTAACCAAACGCCACAGCACTAATTATTTATACAACGGAGATGAAATCACGCGAAATTAAATTCCGAACACAGTTATTTATCAGGTGGAGTACACAGGCATTCAAGAATTCTGAAGTGGACAGCTTGAGAACACACCACACCAGTATGTTGCGCGCCTCTAATTTCCAAAGTTCTCGCCAACTAAACTCCGTCATTACCTTTGAGGAACGGTTCCCTGTGTTGTTTTCTGCTAATAAATGAAATAAATGGACAAATCAAATTAAATCAAGAATATTTTCCATCAGGAATAGCTAATACTAGAACCAGCTTCATGCCTCAAATATGTTACGCATTGCCGCTTCTTTTGTTCATTGTAAACACATTACCTGGATACTTGATCTTGGTGCTTTTGTCACAGTTGTAGGCAAGAACCTGCCAACCTAAAGCCCTTAAAGTGTTCAGGAAATGGAATACTGACTTCTGTGCTGAATATTCGATGGTGACTACAGTCAAGCTGAAACAAATGCTTTGAACGAGCGCTTTCCGGAACGCAAAGTTGTCCTATTGTGCTATTGTAAAGTTGTCCTAGCGCTAGTCTTGTGTGGTCTCTACTTGTGTCCCGTCCTTACCGCACTACTTAACCATGTTTCACAGTTGGAACCAACTAGTCCACATTTACGCGTTGAAAAGTGTCGTATTCGACTTCCACCAGGAGCAAGCTTCGCAAGAATGGCTTAAAAAGACGGACTGCTATGTGCAGTTAAAGGATGCTGTACTTATTTGTCTGAGAACTTAAATCGCAAATTTATCTTTCGGAGACTTTCAATGATTGCAACATTGCTGGGACAGCAAGCTGAGGTCGTACATAGAATGCCAATGGCTGGCCGTCAAAGCCGTCAAATAGCATATATACAGGCTTAAGTTAAATGTAGTCATTACTAAAAATAACGGCAGAGAGGGCAAAAAGTTTTGAAAAGTAAATATCAGAACACCAAGCGGGGGAAAGAGAAATCGTTGACTACTTTTAGTTCCGCTCATGTAAAGAAATTTCTTCCAGAGAGGCCATGAGATTACAGCAGGTATGTGATGCGATCACAATCCACTCAGAGGGCATATTGGCAATACCCTAGTCTATTTGTATGACAGGCCTGCTGACGATGCAAAGAATGAACACTGCACCGCAGTACGAGGAGGGTGATGTGGATGCCGCAGGTACAGCTACACAGTACCAAGTGTGCTTACAACCATCTGGCTCGCACACAGTGGACATGTTGTCGCAAGAATGCACCTGCACGGACTCCAATGTAATGAAAATTCCCTGTAAACATTTCTGCACTGTCTGTTAGGCACGGTGACACTTCATTCCTACAGCGTCCTGTAATTTAGCTCAATGAACCTTTTGTATCCTATGACATGCGCGCCCGACACTGATGCAGGAGAAATCAGACTAGGGCCCACTGAAGCACAGCCAGAACCCCGCGATGTCACAACTACACTAAGAATATCTCAGAGCTCATCAGCTTTAACTGTAGCCCCACAGAAAAAGTTTAGAGTTTTGTCTACCACTACACAGGCCCTTTGGCTCTGGATTACGCTATCAGAAGGCCTGAGGACTGTGTCATTTTAAGTGAGCTGATTACTTTGTGTAGGAGAATGCCGATAAGAAATTCCCTTACAACAGCTGTTCAAGACAAAGGCCCTGGCCTTTGCTAAGAAAAGCCGTCAGGTCATCAGGAAACACCTTGCTTCTGACTCGGAACAAACAGCACTGAATTGTGAACAGTGCTAACAAGTTGAGGCACAGGAAGAGGCACAATACAGGCACTTCTTTCTGCTGCTCAAGATGCAACCTGACCGATTAGCGCAGCGTCCTTTAAAAAGGAGCACTGGTGTACTAGAAGGCGTGCTGGGAAATTTTCGGGGGACATGCGCAAATGTTAGCCCCTCTTTTGCAAGCCACCTGCCAAATGAGATTGCAGAAACTGCGACAAGGTACTTGAAAGATATAAGCGCTGGCATCACGGTTGGCACGAGTGGTGATACAAGAATAATGAGAAAGGTTTTTCGTTTAGTTCACAACAAACGCTGTGTTCATTAGCCAACTTGCTTTTTTGTTCAAAGCCTGCATATAAACATCCACACTGTCTGTGTATACGTATTCCTGCGTCATTTTCTGCTGAAATGTTTTAGGACTGCCTGTAGTTCCTTTCACTGTCAAGAGCCCTATGGCACTTCAAATCTCCTACACTAATTTGCCAACTCCCTTTTGTTAAAGTATGCCTAGGCTCACAATATTCCTCATAACATGGCCATACTGTCATTAAATAAATGCCTCATCCTGTCCACTTTCATCCCATCATATTAACGCACACTGCTATTCAATATGGAGGTAAATGAACCCTTGTTTCAAATGCGTCACTCATTTTAAAGCTAACCTCCCGACATCGTGATGATTTCAAGCATGGTACACACGTTAGACATTGCTGAAAGTGACACTTCTAAAATGCACATAATTTGTTCCCGTTAACGTGTGGAACTGGTCAGTATTTAAATTATATGCACATCCACATGAATGCAGAGTACACATTGCTACTTTCCCCTAATGGTTTTCTAGTGTGCATTGCAGTACTTGTGTTAATGACCACTAGGCTAATTTCTAACAAAAGAAAACCACTGATTGTTTTAACTCTGGAGATTAGCTGAATACGCACCACATTGTACTTGTGTTTCGTTAACATTTAGGTTATTGATTGCTTCAGAAATCAAGAAAATGTTATGCAGCCTACCAACAATGCTATCTAAGGGCTATGCAATTGTACTTATTTCACTTCGACGTTCCACGTATAGGTGTAGGATATGACGGATTTGAAATTAGATCTGTACACAAGAGTACATATCAGCTGGTACAATCTCGTTGATAGTTAAATTCGCTGCTGTTGCCAAAGAACACCATACCAGCGGAGAACAAACCAGCTAAGCTGTGAATTTATCCATAAAGTAGCTGCTGCTAGCACACATTTTCTCTCGGGTATGCCTTTCTGAACGATGTCGTTACTGCACCAAATGAACCTAAAGTTGTAGATCGAACTAGTGCTAGGTCATAAGTGAGTGTTTCTTTTTAGCATATTGTTTCAACATAGTCGGATTCTCGCCGGTTGCTAAGAGCGGGTATGACGACATTTACCGCACAAAGAAAACTCTAGTGTCAGAATTTTGTCTTTTCCTTCAGTCTACTGGCGATATTGTACGTATACAATCCACCACGTACTATTCTTATCAAAGCAACAGCCCACGTACGTAGTCCTTCACGGGACAAAGGGTAGTAATCATAATTGCACACTGCTGGAGCAAGCTTCGCATCACTTCGCAAGGGAGTTTAAAAAGTGAAGCGGTTCCTTAACGCATCACCCAGTTTGAAAACACCGATTTGATGAGCTGAAATGGGGCAGACGTAGAAACACACGTCATAGCTGCGCCACAACACCGCAGAACTTTCGCAGAAAAAAAAGCAAAACGCTCAAAGCAGTTGCCCTGGCGCATCACCCATGTGCACTCCAAGCACGCACCAACTGATCAAATAACAAAACGGACACGCACGAAAACGGATCATCGAACACAAGCGCTGTCCACCGGGCCATAACGCACGACCCACTTCACGCACGTATGCTGACGTCGACGGAAATCCCCAACTGATCAGTTGAAACAATGCGGACACACAAACTCATCTTGGAACAAACACATCTTGCAGTGCATCGAGCCATCATCTCGAGATTCCGCCACGATTCCGCGCCGCCGCTTCTCGTAAAACAAATGCCGAGCATGCCACTGAACTCCCAGCCGCAACATCGGCTTACGCTGCTTTTCGTTAAAAAAAGCAAAATTTCGTGCCGTTCACCCGGTCTGTTTTTTTATTTTTGTTTATGACGTCACGAGCCTTTGTGGCTCCGCCCTTAAAAGCTGATTTTATTTTTTAGTTATGACGTCACGGGTCTTCGTGGCTCCGTCCATTAACTCCGCACCGGCATCAAGCGCTTCACCACCTACTGCCGCCTGCGTATAGGGACCAGGCGGCCGTTGAATGGCACCACCACCACCATCGCTTCAGCGTACAGCGCCGCCCGTGGCGAACCGTTCGTCAGTGGAATGCCAGTGGCAGGAAACACAGCGTTCTTGTGCATCGCTTACTGTAGTTTTGCTGCGGTGCGGCATGCAAAGGGTAGATAACCGCAAGGACTTTTTCAGATCGGTAAATCTTGAGCATGGAGGTGACCTTTACGAGGCCTGCCATGCGTGTGATCAACGCCCGAAATTCAGTAACTACAAATGGCAGACGACGCTCAATGCGCCAAGCTGGAAGTCAAGCGGGAGGTCACGCTGTAAGTGCAAGGCGTTCCTTCGCGCAAATTTTTCAACCTGCATGGAGTTTGGCGGATCGAGGAATTTATTGCAGCTAAATCCGGTGTATGCAGCCAATTTTTACGCAGCCAATTTATTGCAGCTAAAGCCGGTGTATGCAGCCGATCCGGGAAGAATAATTGCCCATTAAATTTAATTGATATTAGGAGAGGGCGAATTGACCGCAGACAATTTTTTGGGGCACCGTCTACAGACGGTGCCCCAAACGCGAGATCAGATTCCATGGCTTCTCTCCGGCTCCTCCTCCTGCCCGGAGCGGCAACGGGGAACTCCGAGCTACGCTCGCTGATGAATTTCTTTGAGAGACATTCACCCACTGAGCCACGGGTGTTTTCAAGAGCGCTGTCATCCTTCAGTCTCCGCGGTGGTGTCCTGTATAAAGCGAACTTTTCTCCGCGTGGCCGAAGCTACCTGCTAGTTGTTCCAGCAGTACTTCGTAACAAGGTTCTGCAGGCTTGCCACGATGAGCCGACGGCGGATAACCTCGGATTCACCGGTACCGTCACTAGGACCCAGCACTCATACTACTGGCCAAAGCTTTTCGGAGCCGTGCGGAATTACTTGCGCACGTGCCGTGAATGTCAACGACGGAAAGCGCCACCACTCCGGCCAGTGGGCCCCCTGCACCCTGTCGAAATCCCCGAGAAGCCGTTTGAACAGGTCGAGATTGACCTGTTGGGGCCATTTCCGGCGTCGTCGATGGGGAACAAGTGGATTGTAGTCGCCACCGACTACCTCACTTGGTATGCAGAAACAAAAGCTCTCCAAAGAGGAACTGCAATCGAGGTTGCCAAGTTTTTTATTACGAACATTGTTCTCTGGCCCGGTGCCCTGGCCATTGTTATTACGGAGAGAGGCAAAGCGTTTACTGCTGGGCTTGTCTACTCAGTGATGCAACTCAGCGGTACTTCACATCAGACCTCAACAGCGTACCACCCGCAGACAAACGGGTTGGCTGAACGTCTCAAGAAGACAATAGCGGATATGCTGACTATGTACACCTACGCCGAGCACAAGACCTGGGATGATATATTGCCATACGTCACGTTCGCTTACAATACGGCTCAACAAGACACGACCCGGATGACACCGTTCTGACTTCTTTATGGCCGACCCGTTACCCCTATTTTGGACGCAAGGCTGCTTCACAACACCAGCAAGAACAACATGCAGCTAAATGAGTTTACAAAAGGAGCGAAAGAGGCGCGTCAACTGGCGCGCTTACAATTAAGGCAGCAACAGCACTACGGCACGCACCGTTTCAACCTCCGTCACAGGACGGCCGTTTTCAAACCCGGCGAACGTGTCTGGGTATTGGCTCCTGTTAGACTTCAAGGAAAAGCTCCTCAAACGCTGCTTTGGTCGACCTATAGAGTTTTGCGCCAACTTGGCGACGTAACCTACGAGGTTGTGGACGACGCAATCGTTTCACAACGCCGGCGTAGCTGCCGCCCTCACGTCGTTCATGTCGTGCATATGAAGCCCTACCTCACACGTTGAGAAACAATGCCACAAACGCATTTATTTTTTTCTAAGAGGTTTGCACGCATGCTGTCTCGACGGGGGGCACATGACACGTGGATATTTGTCAAGCAGCGATCCCCTGCTTGTGGTGTGTGTGATCGCCGTGCAGTGTTCAATCCCCAGTGAGTGATATGTTCTATGCTCCTTGGCCAGCCAGTTGTTCGAAGACGACGATGCAAATGTGTGGGTCCACCACTCGTGGGCCAGGCTGATTCAGCCATCTTCGCTGAGACTGGCCGTGCTGCCTATACTCTTCGGTGTAGCGCTACGCCTAATAAATAGGTACATCGCCATCCTGCTGTCTGCACCTCCGTCTACTAAGACTCAACAATATTTCTAGAATATGAGGCTAAGAGCTTGATGAGCGCAACGCCAGCACCCCTGGTGTCCATTGACTTACAGCAGAGAAATCTCGTACGGCCGCTTCAGCTGGCACTGCTGCCTGTTCTGTAGATAACATGTGTGCTTTGACCACGGTAAAGTCGCGTCTTCTCCTGCTCGGCTTTCGCGTTCCACTGTTATACACAAAATAAGAGGTGGCGGCATTAGACGAATCAAAGGGGCGCCGAAACACCTGTCTCATGCGCATCTGCAGCTGACGTGGCGACAAGGCCGTGCGCACCCAATGCAGCATGCTCGACAGGCTGTGGCCCCGCTACGTGGTTTCTCTTCTGTCTTTGACGTTCGAGGAAGCACATTTATCGGAAGAACGGTATTGGGCGGCTTAAAGGGAGATAAACACAGTAGTGGTCGGCCTTCGGCTTTTTGTACTAGCATACGCGCCCTAAAGCCTTGACATCAAAAACAGAGAAATCCCAGCGATGGAGTTTCCAGAAAGAACGCCGTTTCCTCTGCCGTCCCTCCGTAAACGCAACGACTTACCGCTACAGTTACACCCACTCTTAATGAAACAGTGGCGTTCATACGTTCCTCCCAAAAGGAACTAGTTGCAGTAACGACGTTCCTTGGAACGCCGTTCTGTACCACACTGGTAAGCCTAAACTTCTCTTCAGATGGTTGTTGAGTCTTACGCGTTAAACCGCCGCACCAGACGCTGCCTATTGCGCATTATTCACGGTGCCGCAACAAAAAAAGACTTCATGAAATGCCCTATAGAAAAAATTAGAGCAGCACATGTCTCTGAGTTTAGCTCGTCTGGAATTTATTCTGTAGGTTATTTTTTTCGCACACACACACACACATACAAGGGGAGGCGGGTGTTGTGCGGTCGGGGCTGAGTGCTCATGAATTGCGCACCGCGTGGATGACGTGCACCAGTAGCGTGATGGCCACCAGCACAGCCATGATGCTCAGCAGAATGTCTAGCCCTTCTTGCTCCGTCCTCATTAGGCTGCCGACGCCGGCCGCCAGGAACATGAAGAAGCCCAGGCCGTAGTACTGCACGGCCACGAGCAGGGGCAGGTCTCGGCCGCCGTGCAGGCCCAGAAGGCCGTTCAGGAAAAACATGGCACCCACGAGCGCGTACGTGAAGGCCAGGTTGCTTAGGAAGAAGAACACGTCGAAGATGAAGCCCCGGAAACTGAGCGCCGTCACGATGACGGCGCAGCAGAGAACCTCGAAGATTCCCATCAGGCCTGGCGGCGTCCTGTAGAATTGGCGGTTGAACTGGACCCGTATATGGTGGCCACCCCCGCTCACCGGGCCTAGTTGTTCGCTCTGATGCAAGGGCGGCAGCGGACCACTCGATAGACGCGGCGGAGGTCCTGGCGGTAGATAAGGTGCTGGTCCTTCACCGGGCGGCAGCCCGCTGAGCGGGGGCGGCTGCCAACTGGGCGGACGCAGCGGCCCACCGGGTGGCGGATAGGGCGTAGCCTCCACCATCTCCTCCCGTCAAGTCGTGGGACGCTCAGCTGCCAAGCAATGGCCGTATCGAGATCAAGAGCTGCACGAGCTTTCTCAGCGGGAACCGCGAAACGGCTCTCAGCGTTCTGTATAGCAGGAACGTCAGGTTAGCGCGAATTTGGTAGTGGCAGGTTTGATGATGTCGATGGTGTTTGGCAATTTCGTGTAGGCGAAGCCGAAGAAGACTCTCGGGTATGCTGCGCGTCTTTATTCCGGTTCCACATAACTCGAAATACAAAAGTATGTTACGAAAAAAAATGGAACAGCAAGCTATTGCAGGCTTACAAATCTAAAATATGTGGTTACTGCAATATTGTATAAATCATATTAGGAGTGAGTGACGATGAGCTGAAGGTTTTTTGCTGATATATTAAGCTTGGGTCGATCGTCTGGAAGAAGAAGAGGTGAATGAAAAACAAAATTTACGATCTACGGGAGCCTGTAAATAAATAACATTTTTTCGTACTCCTGATGTTTGGCTGGACTTTTTTTGGGTATATGCCCTTTACCGGGAAACGTCACCACCATCATCATTATCGTCTTTGTGGAAAACGTCCAGGGAAGCAAGGGAGGAGGCAGGCGTCAGTAGAAAGCCAATATATTTACTGTAATAAAGATTGATTGAAGTGCTGTCGCCGTCCAACCGGTCAATCCCAGAATGACCATGTAGCACGGATCGACGGCTGTCATCACCGGTGCGTGATCGTGTGGCACGAGTCGAATCCTCTGGCTGGTTCACCTTGGATGGTTTTGCCTCTTGATGCCTCTCCAGAGGACTCTGTTTTCCTTCACCACCTTCACTATCGTCGCAATTATACGCCCGATGGTCGAAGTGGCTGTTTGTCATTCCGCTCAGTTTACGTGAAGATGTATGCGCTGCTTACTACGTCGATCCCTAAGCCGCTCATGCTGGACCTCTTAAAACGTACACTCGCCTCCACCAACGATACTATTTGCGCACTATGTACAGCTTCGTGCGGAAATACATTCGGGCCCGCACTGACTGTCAGTGCTGCAAGACGCCTGCACCGCAACCAGCCGGCCCTCTGTAGCCTTTGTCATGTACTCTTCGTCCTATACGATCGTGTCGGCATCGACTTGTACGGCCCTTTGCCATGCAGTCTTTCGGGCAGCCGATGGAATATTGTTGTGGTCGACTACCTAACACCCTACGCCGAAACCTCAGTGCTTCCAAGTGCTACAGCGCGTGATGTTGCTGGGTTCGTCTTGCGCTCCCTCGTCTTGCGGCATGGTGCACCACGCGAATTACTCAGCGACCGAGGGCGCGTATTTGCCGCTGAGGTACATGCTCACCATGTACGTCGCTCGTGATCCTTGAAATTGGGATCTGGTGCTACCTTTTGTAACGTTTGCTTACAACACCGCCGCACAGACAACTACTAGCTTTTCAGCTTTTTTCCTCCTCTATCGACGCGAGCTGTCTTGCACAATGGACACAATTCTGCGCTACAGCCCTGATTCTTCTGAGTGCCACCCTCTTTCTGACATAACCCGACAAGCCGAAGAGTGCCGGCAGCAAGCGCGCACATCCACATCAAATGACCAGGGTCGCCAGAAGCATCTTCACGACAACGACGACGCCTCATCTTCCTTTCGTGCTGGGGAGCTTGTGTGGCAGTGAGTCCCCGCTACAACACCGGGTCTACCCTCCAAACTTCTTGCGAAATATCATGGCCCCTACTGCATCCTCAAGTGTACTTCTCCCGTGAACTACACAGTAGAAATGACGCCATCTGCAGACCTTCGTTGTCGTGGCAGGGAAACTGTCCTCGTCAGTCGCTTGAAACCCGCCGTAAGTCGCCAGGATTGTAGTATTCGCGGAGCGCTAGAAACGCACAACCGACACGTTTAACTTCAGTCTGAGAGTGCCTTCATTTTTCGGTTCCCCTCCCCGGGTCGCACCCTAGTAATTCCTTTGTCTGGCGGGCTGAGCCGACGGCGCGCAGCCAGCCGCTCCGGTTTTCCTTCCGTCTGGGCATAAACACACAGCACAAGAATGGTTTCTGCTTCACCGGGGGGTGATTGTAACGAAGATTGATTAAAGTGCTGTTGCCGTCCAATCCCTCTTCACCGACCAGTCAATCTTCCCGAATGAGCATGCAGCACGGATCAACGGCTGTCATCACCAGTGCGTGATCGCGCGGCACGAGTCGAATCCTCTCGATGGTTCACCTTGGACGGTTTTGCCTCTTGATTCCTCTCCAGCGGACTCTATTTTCCTTCCAACAAACAGCCTTCCATTACATAATTTACATAGAACCTTACTGCGAGGAGCCATCTTGATGCCTCGCCTACTCGTCTGCCTTCTTCTTCCTCTGCGTCTGTTGAGCTAGGTGCCTGCATCGTCTTCGTCGCCATCGGAATTTTAAACAATCATTATCATCATCACAATCAGCATCAAGACTGCTGGCTACCTCACTGGCACATCTTCATCCACCCCTGCAAATAAACCGAACTTCCTTACTACAAGTTACAAATTAAGCGGGAGCGTTTGACTGTGCCTATACTCCCATTCATTGTTTCATCTCACCCGTACACTCCCCCAGATACGTGCACTTCTTTTTTAGTAGTTGTTTTCCCCAAAGAGCCTGTGAAGATTTTTTTGGTACGCCATGCCATCAGTCGGATACGCGAAAGTCTATATCTGTTTGCTGCTACGTCGTTTACACTGACTCACAAGCAGCATACACCGCTTGCCTTCCAGGGGCACCAAATTATGATATTCGCAGCATTATTAGGAAAGAAGTCAAACGTCTACGAGAAGAGGGCTACAAATTTGTCATAAAATGGATTCCTGCACATGAAAAATTACTCGAAACCAAAAAAGCACACCAGGCAGCTGCGAGCTGCGGCTCTTTCCGCAACTTTGCCTAGTTGGGCTGCAATTCCTACTTCTTGGGGCCCTGTCGACGTGTCACATCCGCTGTCGCCTCCTATGGATAGGGCAGAGACGTGGCATCGCGCACAGTGGTATAGCGGCAGCGTTCTTCGGCTCTTGGCTAACCCTGAGGGACGAGAACGGCGACCGCCCAGTACACTCCGGAGGCTAGAGGTGGTACTTCTTCGTCGAGCTCAGACTTTTCTACTTCTGTCACCAGCACGGTGACACATCATTAACCACCACTCGTACATAACACCACAGCGCCCATACTGCCTTGCAAGAGGCACGACCGAGCATCTCCTGGGGAGTTGGCGTGATTTTACGACACTTCGCGAAACAATGCCTAAGTCCCACGGCGGACATCAACCTCGCACCTTCCAAGGGTCGATCGATCCGCCATCACACTTCGGCCCAATGGACGCACTTCGGCTATGACAGCCATTTCTTCAGTACTTTAAGAAAAAAGAAGTATATGGCCGTTTGATCGCAAAGCCGGCCTTGGGACGTCCCCACCTCGAAGAAGCAGCGGACACCAGTTCCTTACCCCAGCACCTTAGCCCACCTTATTTCTGCCGCAATGTTTTTAACCTGTTATATGCAGAAATAAAAACATACAAAAATGTGTTTTTTGTTTCGTATTTACGACTACATTTCGTATTATTAACATATTCGTTAGCGGATACCTCACTTTCAACGTAACTGATTGATACCAAGCCTTTGTCGATATGCTTGTATGGGTGTAAAAAAACAATTACAAGTGAGCTGGAGCCTTGATCTGTAGCCCTTAATATTCTTCACGGAGCTGGCGCCTTGTTTCTGTAGCCCTTAAGATTGTTCACGTAGCGTAAAATTGACGGTCTTATCATTCCACGACAACTCATATCGGCCGTTGTGGAATCTCAAATGTACTAAAGACCAACAAGCACGGAAAGCTGCTTGGCAGCAGTTTCTGCTAAACCAGAGCACCGCTAGGTCGGTTAATTTGAAATTTTACCTTTTCCATATTTAGGCGCACTGCTCTACGGCCCAAGGAAACCTGTAATATTGGCTGTTTTTCATACCTGTCAAAGCCAAATCGCAGAGAACATTTAATCTCATTTATCAGTGCTAGTAAATCGTGTTCTTCCTCTTCGAATGCACCCTCACTAGCTCGTGCGCCACAGAAAACCGTTTCGTTTTTCAGGAAGATTGCTCGGGATCTACAGTTGCGGCTCGCGACGGGGATTCATCGGCCAGGCCGTCGAAATTTAGGCACCGCACTACCTGTCTAGATTGAGAGATAAGAAGTGACAGCTGGGCGACTTCAAAAAGGCAAGCAAGCACCAGGAGAAAAAAAAAAGACGCGACGAAACGATGAGCCACCAGGAAAGCGCCATCACGGTCCTTTCTTGTAGTGTGTCTGTAGCGTACAGTCTACTCCCCCTACATGCGAGCGAATTAATGAGGGTTCAACCGGGCCCTGTTTATATGTTATGAGGGTAAGACGCACAGAAATGCGTTAAAGAGCGACGCGAACGCCCAAATCGCTATTTATCGCAAGACATTTAGGTGCCCTCCAGTTTTTTAGCGTGGGCTACACTTTGCGAGGTTGAGCAGTTTCGCGTGACTCCTGGAGAGCCGTGCTGAGCATGCGCGAGAAAAAGTGACGTCACACGGCGAATACAACGTTGCTCGCTGCCCGGCGCCTCTCACACCGACCTCTGGTCCACCCGTGGCGGCCTGGTCTACTTGATGATCATGCGACGGGTGGCCGGGTGTAGAACCGATGGCTCGAGGGTCGCAGCAACACCAGCGTGTGCCTGTGGAACCAGCTTAGTGCTGGGGCAATTCGGGACGCTGCGGCGGATCCGCTTGAAGCGTATACATGTGTCACATAATGCGTATACCGTGTGTGTGTCATTGAAGCAGTAGTAAGCATGATAATCAAGCTAATCCTAGACAACCAGTAAAGCTAAAAATAACCAGCCGAACCTTAGCTCACGCTACGTATGTCCTGGCCTAGCCCAACCACTGCTAATTTTTTAATGACACAACTGTTTCATAGATGCACGAGGAGAACGTGCAGAAAACTGTCGAAGCCTATCACATCACAGATACAGGCGAGAAAAAAAATGTTTGATAAGATTCGAGCCCGCATCTCCTGGCCTGGTAGGTCAAGCTGTGTCGCTAAGTATGTTATTGTGCGTCGTGTCAGCATCGCAAACGCCCTACAACGGTGTCTGCTGGAATTATAGAAGCCGTACCTTTCTTTCCTCAAGAATCCTCTTGACGTGTTGGGTATTGACCTATAAGGAATTTTACCATCCAGAACCTTCGGCTATGGCTGGAACGTGACCGCGTGCGACCGTATAATGCGTTATGCAGACCCTTTTCGATCTACACCTGAATAAAGTTTTGCTTCATTCAATACATTGTGCTTTGATTCCTCACAGCTGTGGCACAATTAAAGCTCCAGTAATTTAACTTTGCTCGAGTTGTCGCTTATGTCGAAACACTGCTCATAAAAAAGTTTTAGCCGTCTTGTTGACTTCGTTATAACGAGGGGTTACTGTACCTGGAAATTCCATCTGAAAGGGTGCGATGGAAGCATTCCGTAAGGGCATATGTCTGGGCCTGGTATGAGGACGTCATTTTTTGGACACTGTTCGATGCACGACGCAGGCCTGCAATGGCGTTCGAGAGGGATGCTTTTCCATCGTCACTCAGTAGAACCAGGGGCTTCATGGGAGCAAAAAAGGCCGTAAGTTTTGGCTGTTTCGAGTTCTTGCTGGGCGCGATCAACCCCTGCTAGAATTTGGCCAAGCATTGCATGACGCTACGGTAGCCGCACGTGAAAGTGGCAGTGGCCACTTTTATACCGGGTTGCGGGCGGCACGGAGAACTACGAGAGTTTCGCGCTGGAACGCCCCTCAAACAAGCGGCTCGAGGTTGATGTTGCGTTTGTTGAGCTCAAAAAACGATTAAGCGCTTATTGTGGGTACACTGAGCAATCATGAAAACTGACCGGTTTCGCACTGTGGCTTTGTATAGTCACTTGGCATTTTTTCCCGAGCTGTGCAGCCGTTAAGTTTGCGACACAAGAGTTTTTTGGCGCCCTGTTGCCGACGAGACTGCTGATTCTATAAAACGAGTGTCCGTGTTCCCACACCATCTCGTCCACGGCATTGACCAATGTCTAGGAACAAACCTCAATAGCCCTACCACGTACTTGGACCGTTTGTATAAAGTCGAATGAGGGGATCGAGCATGACCGGCTCAAACACATCGCCGGGGAAACAGCAGCTTGCGTTGACCCGCCATGTTGACAGCCTGACTCGCCACTGCGTCGCCGCTGCATCGCCGCCGCTCGGCTGCTCCTCCGCTCGCCACTTCGCTCTAAGCGGGTTAAGCTCTTCATGCGCTTGGAGTAATGCGGCCTAAAATGCATGTGTTTGGGTTGAGACCAGAACAAATTTTGAATAAAGCGATATTTCGTCTCAAGCGAGTTTGTTATAATGAGGGAACCGTATATCGGACCATGCTGTGACGACTAGGACGTAATCCTTCCATTCGTTACATGATTGGTGGCCACCACGTTTTGGATTTGAGCAAGCACCTTCCCCAAATTTCGGTTACTCAAACCACTTCAATTCTTTATGTCGAGGTTTTGCGAACATGATCGCATCCAATCTTCCCGCAGACTAAGCTGCCGCTCTACGGAATCTTTTCACCACCTACCAAGACATTTTCGACTTCGACTGTCATCTTTTGGGTCAAACTAGTGCTGTTGAACATCGTGTAAACAACGGTGACGCCAGCCCTGTCCACAGCCGCCCATCTCGTGTGTTCCATGCTGAACGACAACCATTCAGCCGAAAGTGGATATCATTCTCCTCAAGGATTTCATCAAACCTTCGTCGAGTCACTTGGCTTTGCCTCTCCGAAAAAATCCGATCTGGCGGTTCTGCGTAGATTACAGACGCCTCAACCAAACCACCAAGGACGTTTATCCATTGTCGCGCATTGACGATGACTTGGACTGCCTGCATGGCTCCAAATATTTCTCGTCTGTAGACCTCAGGTGTGTATATTAGCACATTTTGCGTTGAAGAATTTGACCGCAAGAAAACGGCGTTGGTTACATCGACGGCCTTTACCAATTTAAGGGGTAATACCGTTTGGCCTATGTAATGCCCCTGCTACCTTTGAGAGGATGATGAACACGTTACTCCACGGGTTTATGTGGTCGATCTGCTTATGCTACCGCGATGATGTAATTGTTTTTCCCTGCAATCGAAACCCGCCTCAAGAAATTTCGGCAATTCCGGAAGTCTTTTGACGTGCACGCCTTCAGCTAAATGTACGCTAATTTCAGTCCGGTCATCGCCTAATTAAGCAGTTTGGACACCTTGCAGATGCCAAGGGTGTTCAGCCCGACCCCGATAAAATTCGAGGTGTGCGTAATTTCCCAAAACCGCATTCGTCGAATGATGTCCGGAGCTTCGTACACTACTGTTCCTACTTTCGTCGCTTCATTGTGAATTTCGGAGACATAGCCCGTTATTCGACCGGCCTCCTTAAACTGAATGTCACCTACAGATGTGGCCCCAAGCAGGATGAAGCCTTCTCTACGCTTATCGTCATGCTTACGTGGCCACCTGCTTCAGTCCATTTTGATCCATTGGTCGACCCGAACCGAAGTCCGAACCGACGCAGCGGCCATGGATAGGGCTGGCCTGAACCGCGTCATCGCCTATGCCGGCCGCCTCCTGTCGCCAGCCGAAAGCAATTACTCCATTTCGGAACAGCAGTGTCTTACACTTGTCTGGGTTGTCGCCGACTTCCGCCCATACCTTTACAGTAGGCACTTTAATATTATTGCAGACCACCATGCTCCGTGCTGGCTTTCATCTTTAAAAGATCATACGGGCCGGCTTGGTGGATGGGCTCTCCGCCATCAAGAGTTCACTTATTCGGTGGTGTACGAATCTCGCCGCCTACACTACGACACCGACAGCCTGTTGCGCAATCATGTGGGCCCTCCAGAATTCAATTGAGCTAGTTTTGGTACATGCCTTTTTCCCATCTCCTACTTCCTCAACATTGCTGATGAACAGCACCATGACGCATCCTTACTCGTCATCTCCGACGGTCTCTGATCTGCAACACCTGACGCTTTCCTACATGCTTATGCAATTCGCCAGGGCGCCCTCTATCGTCGCAACTTCTCCTCCAATGATCCCGAACTGCCCCTTGTTATATCTGAACAACTACATGCTACCATTTTGCACCAGCGATGTTTCAGCGGCTGGGGCTGGCCATCTTGGAATAACTTTCACGTGCGACCGTGTGCGGCGTCACTTCTTTTTGCCTTGCCTATGTCGATCCGTGTGACGATACGTCACTGCCTTCGACCTTTTCCATCCGCGTATACCACCGACCACGCTCCCCGCAGGTCAGCTTTAACCGATCGAAATTGCCTTGAACCATTTTTCTGTGTGGTTTGGACTTACGAGGCCCTCTTACTCCATCCTAATCTGAAAATAAGCGGGTGGTCGTCGCGGCGCACTACGCAAGGCAGTTTGCCATCATCCGTACCCAGCCTACCTTTTGTGCGACCGATGTTGCCGATTTTCAACTGGCCGACGTGATTCTGCACTACGGAGCTCTCTGCCAATTGCTCACAGGTTGTGGCGGATACTTCGTATACAAAGGTGTTGACGACCTCCGGCACTCCTGTTCTACTCAGGCTTGTCACACACAGGCACTGTCTTTTTGTACAAGGAGCACGGGGACGCCGATCCGAGGAGGGTAACGTAATAAGGGACCTTGTATCCTGCTAACGTGTTTACAAAACTATTTGAATTTCCCAGTCTTCTACATACGTAGATCTCGTGTTTTGGTACGAACATAATTTTCAGCAATTCGCGCTCCGAGAAGCGGTGGGGTGCCCCTCTTATAATGGCCTTAACGGAGTCATCAGGCGCGAGTCCGTAGAGTTGCACTGGATAGGTCCCGTTACTAATTTGGATCTGCCGGACCTTGCTCAAGGCTTTTGCAGCATCCGCCGATGGGGTGCTGACCGTAGCGATGTTCTGCACCGTGTCCTAGCGAACGCGCATGTTGGTTTGGCACCGCGTTGAATGGATTACGTTCAGCAAGGCGATCCACACCTCGGCTAAGTCCAGTTGCGGTATTTTGACGCCACCTTGTGGTCGCAGCACGAGTTTGTAATCGGCCCAGGGAAGGGAAGCTGGCCTGGGAGCAATCTTGGGTCTAGTCGAAGGAGTTGAAGTAATCGATGGTGGCGTTAGGCCTACCGCTGGCGTGGTTTTCTGCTCTCGTCGCCGCTGAGCTCGGGACACGACATCAATCCATTCTGCTTTGGAGTTTGAGTGCGCAAGTTCATCATAGTTGCCTTCACTTGGGTCTTTTAGCATTGCGTTGTCTTCTGTTTGACTTGCGTCACTGCTCTGGAGGACCGCGGAGCGGTCTCCTGGGTCGACGGTCGAGCCCGGCATTGGTCCTGCTCGTCGCTAGGCCTACCCCGCTGGACGAGGCCTAGCTCGGTCCGTGGTAAACAACTGCCGTAGATTGGCTTAAACAGCACTCACAGAGAAGTGAAAGGTGTCCTCCGATGCACAGAAAGTATCTCTAGATGGCGGTTGTACCAATTTTGAAGCACGATACGAATTTACGGCACTTTTGTGAAAAAAGTGTGGAGCCCATGCATGGGACCATCGCTCGGTGTAGGACCCCTGGGGGCACCCCTCCTGCGAATTGGAGCGGGTAAATAAAACAGCAACTAGCAAAACGTAACCTCGGCCTCGCTTGGTATTAGTTACGTCATAACCTTCTGCATAACTGCTCGGTTACGTTGAAAGTGAGATATCCGCTAACTAATATATCAAGGAAACGGAATCTAGTCGTAAATAAGGGACAAAAACACCTTTTTTGTACCATTTTATTTCTGCATGTGCAACAGTGACGTGCCACCGTGCAACTGTGGTGGTGACAGAAGTCGAAAGATCTGAGCGGGACAAAGAAGTTCCGCATCTACTTTCCTTAGTGTACCGGGCGGACAGCCATATGTTTCCCCAGGGTTAGGCCAGGGCCGCAGAACGCTGCAGCGATATCTCTGTGCGCGATGCTATGTCTCTGCCCTATCCACACGTCGGCAGGTCCCAAGAAGTAAGACCGATATCGCATCCAGGCAAAGGTGCATAAAGAGCTGCAGCAGGCGTTGCCTGGTGTGCCTTTCTGGTTTCAAGTAATTCCTTCATGTCAGGAATTCATTTTATAACGACTTTGTAGCCCTCTTCTCGCAGGCGACGGACTGCTTTCCTAATAGTGCTAAGAATATCCCAGTTTCGTCCCCCTGCATGACGAGTGGTGTATGCTGCTTGTGAGTCAGTGCAAACGAAATAGAAAAAAAAGATGGATGTTGTCTTCCTCGTATCCGACTGATGGCGTGGCGTATCAAAAAAAAAGAAGATTACAGCTGACCGTTTGGCGAGCAAAATGAATTGGAGAAAAAGTGTGCATATCTCTGGGAGAGTACAAGTCAGATAAAAGAATGACGTGGAGTGAAGGGACAGTCAAACGCTCCGGCTTAAATTGGGACGTATAGCATGGACGTTCGGTTTATTTGCAGGGGCAGACGAAGGTGTGCCAGTGAGGCAGCCAGCAATCCCGATGCTGATGCTGCTGATGATGATGATTAGCCTCGGTGAATCACATATACCCAAACAGGGTATCGGCCAAACATTAGGGATATGAAAAGAGATGTTATTTATTTACAGGTCCTCAAGATAGTAAATTTTCCGCTTCATTCAAAACTTCTCGCTAACGATTGACCGAAGCCCAATATGTTGGTAAAAATCGTTAAGCTCATCGCGATACACTCCTAATTTGTTTTCTACGACATTGGAGATTTGTGAGCGAGCGATAGCTTTCTATTGCATGTTCTTCAGTAACATTCATTTGTATGTTAAGTTATTCGGGAGCGGAAATAAAAAGCGGCAGAATACCCGAGAGCCTTCTTTGGCCTCGCCTGCACGACATCGGCAAATCCCATCGCCATCATCATACCTCCCACTACACAAGAAGCACTCAGCTGACGTCTCTGCTGTTCGTTTGTGCTGACATTTCAGCGGACGTTTCTACGCTGGCAGCCGTGTCGTGGTTCCCGCTGAGGAAGCTCCTACAGCTGACGGTAGCGAGGCCTCTGGGAGCTCTTGTGGTCTCGGGACGGCTATTGCTTGGCAACTGAGCGTCCCACGGCTGGTCGGGCAGAAATGGCGGAGGCTTCGCCCTATCCGCCGCCCGGTGCGCCGCCTCCCCCGCCCATCGGGCCATCGCCCGGCGGAGGACCACCACCATATCCATCGCAAGGTTCTCTGGCCCGTCGACCAAGCGGCTCACTGCCGCCCTCGCATCACAGCGAACAATTTGGCAGGATGAGCGGGAGTGGCCGGGCCAGGCGGGTTCAGTTCAACCACCAATTCTACAGGACGCCGCCAGGCCTGATGGGAATCTTCGAGGTGCTCTTCTGCGCCATAATTGTGACGGCGCTCACTTTCCGGGGCTTCATCTTCGACGTATTCTTCTTCCTGAGCAACATGGCTTTCGCGTACGCACTCGTGGGCGCCATGTTTTTCTTGAACGGCCTTCTGGGCCTGCACGGCGGCCGAGACCTGCCCCTGCTCGTGGCCGTGCAGTACTACGGACTGGGCTTCTTCATGTTCCTGGCCGCCGGCGTCGGCTGTCTGGTGAAGTCGGAGCGCGACGTGCTAGAGATCATGCTGGGCATCATGGCTGTGCTGGTGGCCATTACGCTGCTGTTGCACGTCATCCACGCGGTGCGTAACTCGAACTCGTGAACACTCAGCCGGGGTAGGCCAACGCCAGCATTTGCTGCAGGAATGCACAGCACTGACGTGGCGTGTGTGTGTGTGTGTGTGTTTGTGTGTGCGACAAAAAAGGACCCAGAGAGTGAATTCCAGACGAGCTAAACGCATAGACGTGCATGAGCTGCTCTAATGTTTCCTGAAGTGTGTTTTATGAAGTCTTTGTGGCTGAACTGCGACGCCACTGTGCCTCATCACTGGCTACAGCTGCGGTAGGCGCGTCTGGGGCAGCGGTTTAAAAGCGTTGTTAGCAAACGTCTGATGAGAAGTTTACGTTTAGCATTAAAGGGCGCTTTCACCAACCGCGTGTTTGACTATTCACGGGACGAATGGTGTGTTGCAACTTGGCCTACCTCCGGTGTAGGGCCTCACACAAAAATGTATTGGAGAGATAACTGACGCTAAGACAACGTGTATTGTGAAAATTAAGAGTAGGTATTTTCATCGTCTAACCAATTGCACAGACTTGTAACGTATTTATTGAGAGCTAAAATTGAAAAAAAAACACCTCCAAAAGACGGAAAAGAGCGTTTACATGCATTTGCAAACATTTAAGTACGACGAAACATTTGATCGTGGTCAACTCCGCAGGTGAAGTTGTTCGCGCCATTCGAGCTCTTTGTCGGTTGACCGTTGTCACGGTGGTGCAGTTGTCACATACCTACACACGGACTGTTCTCATTATGCATTAATTTACAATAATGGGGAGACGAGCGAACTGTTTTTCATTGTTTGTACGGCAAAAGTGTTGTACGCCATAGCCACACCGAGTGGTTATAGCCTAAAACGTCGCTTGCAAGCGCACTGATGATCTGCACGAGCCGGGACCCCTCGTGGATCGTGATTCGAGCTGAGCGCAGGCTTGGGCCAGTGTTCACCTGTTTACACCAATTCCGGTCTCGGCGCGCTCACTCGCGGAAGGGAATGAACCCATCCCGTGTTCTGCTCTGTGGGGCGGTGATACGTCGTCAAGAGGGAATGTGGCCGACGTCGCCGTCGGCGTCAATATGAACGGTCCCCAAATGACGGCCGTTGTAGGTGGTAGTAAACAAAATTACACCACCTTCCCTTGGGCAACCCTGGTGAGGATGCGAAGCATCATGGGTGTTCCGTGTCGTTCCATTGTGTTGCGGTTATGTTGAGTGATCTGGTGTTTAGTAGCGCCAGAGGGAACTCCACGTCCGGGTCCACACCTGTGGCAGAGGCACGCAAGTACTCTTGTGTTACGGTGACTAGGCGGTGGCGCTCGAGGCGCCGAAAGTCGTCCATCATGTTCTTGTCGATGCTGTCGTCTCTGTGGTAGAATGGGTAGTTTGCGTCAGCCTTGGTGAGGTAAAGGTTGTTGACGTTAGTGCACCGGCTTAGAGCAACGTACACGCCCTCGTCTTCGCAGCTTTGTATTCTTCTCCTTCTGCTTCTTCAGCGGTTCTCTTATGGGAAGATGACAACGGTGGTTGAACGCGAAGCTATCTCGTGATGGATTCTTTGGTTGGCATATCCCTAGGGGCATCTTGCCAAAATCATCATTAGAAGCGCTGCGGACGGGGCGAGAGCAACGTACACGCCCTCCTCTTCGCAGCTTTGTCTTCTTCTCCTTCTTCGTCTTCAGCGGGTCCCCTACGGGAACATTACGACGGTGGTTGAACGAGAAGCTATCTTGTGATGGATTCTTTGGTTGACCAGTCCCTAGGGGCATCCTGCCACAATCATCATGAGAGGCGCTGCGGACGGGGCACGCACGCGGAACATCCCCCCGAGCAAGAGACGCTAACATCCTCCTCTAAAGTTTTCAGTTCGTCGTTTCTGTTGACGTTAGCTTCGCGTGCCTTCGTTGTATCCGTAGATTCTTGACGTAGTTTGAATGAGTCAACGACATGAAGCGCGTTCGTAGCACTTGCTCCTGTCTCGGCTTTGAGGAACAGTGGGAAGAGCGCCGCGTACCTCCCGTTGCGGCCAGAGAGTCGTGGGATCAAAACCGGTAGCCGCTAACTATTTCTTCTTTATATAGTGTAGAGGGAGAGGTGCGGACAACGGACGGACGCCGCACATAGCCCCGAGCAAGAGATGTTTTGCATATAAAACATTTTTTGAGCTTGAGGTTAAGAAGAAGGGGAAGTGGTCAGCCTCCCATGTCTAGGAGGCCACGAGCCCACGCCGATTCCACAGCTCGTTTCACCAGGGAAAGTTGCTGCTCCAGTGCCGAGCTGGTCAGAGCGGACTTTCACTGCTCAAGGGTGGGGGAGTGAAGGGGGTTGGGTGATGCAGGCAGGAGAAGACTAGGTGGTAGGTTGTAAGAGGAAGGTGATGCGATTGTCAGTTATGGGGGAAGAGGGATGGGGAGATGTGTGAGAGAATCGTGTGATTATAGAAAGTTTCTATCCGAAGGTGGCGATAGACATAGGCCTCATGTGGGGTAAGGGATGGGTGGTGAGGAGGATACATTCTTCTGTTGTTTGTGTAGTGGCAAAGGATGGAGCTATAGGTGGAGTCGAGTGATGTTAAGGTGGTGCTTGCGGAATCTAAACGTCCTGTGGTGTCTAGCCTTGCAGAGGGGAGTGCCCGGTTGTGGAGAGCGCAGGCTGCTGCATGGGCCGCTTCATTCCAAGCAAGACCACAGTGGGCAGGGGTTTAACCTATTGTTATCTCTATTTCTTCGGGGAGACAGTAACAAATAAAAAGAGCTTGAAGGGCTGCCAGGCCAGCTTGATACCACTGGTATGCTTGCTGAAAATCGGTGATGATGGTCAGGTACGGCTGTTTTAGGTGGGTGATGGTCGCGTGAGGGACGGCGAGTGCCTCTGCTGTGGGAACTGGTAGCTGCTTGTAGGTGGCTGCAGTGGCCAGATTGCCGGTAGAGTCCAGGGTGACAAGGGTGGTGTGTGAACCATTGGGAGTATGGGAAATATCCAGGTAGTGCGTTTGGGCGTCGGTTCCATATCGCCTTGTGAGCTTTCTGACACGAGCGTCTCACCTTCACCTATTGACCGTTGGATGCATATGTGTTGGCATTGGGGTGACCCTAAGGCGCTGGTGAATGTGAAGAGGAATGCGTTGAAGTTCGTGAGTTGCAGACGGGGGGGACCAGCCGATGGTGCGAGGCACGTTCCTGCCAGTGGGAGTAACAACCAACCGTTGTAGCTTTCAGGTTCGTTGGGCTTGCATAATTTCGCTGAGGGTATTATGCAGTCAAAGTTGAATCAGATGGTCATTGGATGTAAATGTAGGGAGGCCCAAGGCAGCCTTTTTAAGTTTTGCGGATAAAGGCGTCCAGCTTGCTGGTTTCTTGGGGTCTGAGATTCACGAACGGCGTTCCGTAGGTGACACGGCTGACCATGAGGGCTTGGGTTAGACGGCAAGTATCTGGCCCTTTTAGAGCGTATGCCGATCGCCGGATTCGGCGTATGAGGTGGATGAGCTGGGAGACTGTTCGGTACAGTCGGGGGAGTACAGCAAAGCCTGAACCACCCCAGTGGATAGGAACGCCTAATATCCTGAGGGTGGTAACTTGGGGGATAAAAGAGCCACCTATGGTGACCTGTGGATCAGGGGTGGCCGCAGCCGGGTGGCTTCTTGTGCGGGCGCGGAGGACCAGTAGGGCGGATTTAGATGGCTTGCAGGTGAGTCGCCGCGGCTGATGGTAAGCAGTAGTGGTGTCGACTGCTTGCTGAAGGATGTCCTGTTCATCGCTAGAGCCTTGGGTGGTCCAGAGAGTCAGATAATCACCGTAGAATGCATGGCGGAGGTCGAGAATGGCTAGCAGTTTGTCAGGGAGGTGAAGCAGAGCTATATTAAAGAGGCGAAATCACCGATCCTTGTTGCGTGCCCTTTGCCGGGGTGTGGAAAGTAGGCAAGAAGTAGAGGTCCGAGTCGAAGTGTAGCTGTTCTTTTCTCAAGGAAGGCTTTCACAAAGCAAAAGATATGTACGCCACATTTCGTTGTACTGAGGTTTTCCATTATGGCTCCGTGGATTACGTTGTCAAATGCACCCTTGACGTCGAGTGTTAAGATTGTTTTGGGGGAAATACCACTCAGGTGGTCGACCACCTGCTCCTTGAGCTGCAGGAGGACGTCTTGAGTAGATAGGTGTTGCCGAAAACCAAACATTCTGAAAGGGTAGATGTTGTGGTCTTCCAGGTATGCTGTGAGGCGCTGATGTACTAGGTGTTCGAAGAGTTTACCGATGCATGAGGTCAGGGAGATTGGTCGAAGAGTAGTGGGCATCAGTGGCTTGTTGGGTTTGGGGATCAGTATGATGTCCGAGTGTCGCCACTGCTCAGGCAGAGTTCCCCCTCCCAGTGATAATTGTAAAGTTAGAGAATGTCTTGTCGTGCGTCGTCGTCGAGATTGTGGAGGGTGCAGTGGGTAATATCGTCCTTTCCTGGGGTGGTCTTGCGGGCGAGGCGGGCCAGGACAGCCTGAAGTTCACTGAAGGTAAAGGGGGCGTCTAGTGCTTTGTTAGGTAGACCCGTATAGCTTGTGTCGGGGATGGGTGGGTAGGTAGTTGGGTCCCCAAAAAGATGGTCACGGATCGACTTGACGAGTTCTTGAGAGGGGAGAGTGCTGTTGCAGATGAGTTGGCGTATTCTATGGTTTGTGTATCTCTTAGTATTGGTGTTGTCGAGAAGGGAATGGAGGAGATGCCAGGTTTTCTTTGTGTGGAGAGCCCCTTGAAGCTGATTGCAGAAAGAGTGCCAATTTTGTCGCTGGAGATCGGCGGCTTATGCTTGCGCCTACTGGGTTAGGAGGCCTATGCGCTTTTTAGGTTAGTATTATGCTTTTGCCATTTCCAGCGTTTACTAAGACGCGCGTCACAAATGTGCATAAGTTGGGTTCGGCTTCCGGGGTGCTGTCAGTATGTGCGATTTCTTGGGTGTGCTTTTTAGCCCGGTGTTCGAGGGCCTGGGTCCAGTCACCTAAATTTTGGCTGACCGCAGGGAGAGGGGTTGGATCTTCGCGGAAGGCGGAGTGGTTAGTCAGGCGTATGGTGCCCGTCTGGCTCGTTTTCTTTTTGGTTGGGAAGCGAACAGAGAGGAGGTGATGGTCACTGCCGATTGTTTCCTGGAGACGGGACCATTGGATCCCGGAGATGTTTTTATTGAATGATAAATCAGGTGTGGTGCCTCTGGTGACACTGTTGCGGGTGCGGGTTGGAAAGGTGAGGTCGTTTTGTAGGGTCAACTGGTAGTTCTAGATGGCGCGTACGGGGACCGTGCATTTTTTGAAGGCGAAACGGTAGTCTCATGCAATATGTGGGGCGTTGAAATCTCCGAGGAGTAGTAAGGGGTCATCCTTGGACTGGGATGCAGCTTTGTAAGTCAGTGCCTCAATGTTGTGGAGGTTATCAGATGGGGGACTGTAGATATTCAGGATGAAGATGCTGGGGCCAGTTGGCCTTGTGGAGATGAACTCTACAATGGTATGAGGTACGGTTTGATTAAGCCGATGTGGGTGGGCCGGATAGAAATTATTTACGAAAGTGGCGGTGCGATGCTGGGGGTCTTGCGTGAAGTCGGTATAATGGGGTAGGCGGGGGGTAGGAGTATTGGTCTCTTGCAGGGTAATGACATCCGGAGGATCTTGTTTGGTAAAGAAGTCTAGCTGGTGGCGCTTGTTGTTTAGAGAATGAGAGTTCTACTGCAGTACGACGAGGTCGGTATCCGTAGGATTAGTCATGGTAAGGGTGATGTTTGAGTTTCTTGGGTTGGTAAGTCGAAGCCAGGGAGTTCTGTATGCCTTGGATGGTTGGCTCTAATTTGTTTTGCCGTTCAGTTATTGCCTGCATGCCACTACATATGGGGGCCAGATTCTCGGTTTATGATTCTATCAGTTCTTTTATGGCTTCCACTATTTTTGTGTACATTAATGCATGAATCTGTTCAGCAAGGGGTGCTGGGGGCGGCGGGGCAGGGAGAGGGGAGGCTTATAGGGTGTCAGTTGTGGCAGTTAGGCAGGCGAGTTGTCGCTCTAAACATTGGTGTTGCTGGTTGTATTCCCGCAATAGTAGCCGAGTAGGGAGGGTGAATTGGTAGTTGGGGATTTGCAGGGGGAGAGGGGAGAGAGGATGAAGTTAGAGCCGTGGGAGTAGAGCGAAGAGCATTTGACCCACTCACCTGCGGTTGGATGGCGTTCCGGTGTTCAGGGTGGGCCGTCGAGGATTACGCTTGTAGGGCTGGAAAGTCCTGGTCGTGGTAAGCCAGCAGGGTCTGGTCGATTGGTTGGTATGGAGGCTGGGCAGGTTGGCAGAACCTCCGTGTTTGGGGAACCGGTATAAAGCGTTTGGGGCATTCTTTGTTGGCAGTGGCATGGGGTCCATCACATAGTTTACACTGAGGGGCACAGGAGTGGTCCGGTGACGGGTTGGCAATACCACAGGCCCGGCAGCGTGGCTTGTCGGGGTGCGAGCACACGTCTTGACAGTGCCCTAGCTCACCGCAATTTTGGCGAGTCTTGGCGGCGCGGCGGTACGTACGACAGCACTCCATTGCAGTCTAGTTTAATGTAGTACGTGATGCGGAGTCCGTTGAGGGTTAGTAGAGCTGATCTCGTGCAATCCACGAGGCGGCCGTGGATCTAATACGGTCGGTTAGCGGCGGTGAGCTCAATGAGTTGGTCTTGCGTGATGCCCTCGAGAATGCCGTGAAGCACTCCACGAGCAGTGCCCGGACGGGGCTTCATGTAGGCAGATACTGCATAGGTAGTGCTTCGGAGGTTTAACGCGGTCAGTCGGGAGAGTGGATCAGCGATATCAGGGTCCGGGGTGGCAGCTACGGGGAGGTTTTGGGCTAGCTGTACTTGCAGTGTGAGAGTCGCACGGAAGAGGCGGCCGGATGACAGCCATAAAGTGCTTTGGCGGAAAGCGAGGCGGCGGTATTTTTCGGACGGCAGGCGTTGTAGCATTTGTGGGGCGGACCTGGTTATCAGTAACGGACTTGTTCCCGCGGGAGTTTATGATTTGACGCATAGGTTAGGTGTTGGAGCAGTTCTACCTTTTCAGACGTCGAAATTCATGTGGCCGTCTGCGCTGTTTTCGTTGAAAAGGTCTTGCGCCGGTGACAATGTGTTGTCTTGGTCTTGCATCGGTGACGATGTCGGCGCGTTAAACCCTACAATCAATCAACTTCCTGTGCCCTCTGTGAGGAGTGCGACGGGACTCCGGAGCGCGTTTTCCTCGGGTGCGCCAACATGTCACCTTTTGCCCCCACGATGTCGGTGCCCACCGCCCTGCGTTTCCGGATGGGCATCGGCACAGAGGCAGACGTCATACAAGTGACGAAGAGGGGATTGGAGTTTTGGTGGCGAAGAGTGGATTTGTGAAAAAATTACCCCACCTCCCCTCACGGGAACCTTGGTGTGATGCGATGCTGAAGGGGGTTTCATGGTGCGTTTCCGTTGGGTCGATTACTCGAATTGCGTGAGCTATAGTCGGGTATTGGGAGAGGGAGAAGGAGAGAGAACAAGCATAGCGCTAACGACCGTCGACTGAGAGACCGGCCGGAGCGCGGCACTCCGCTTATATGCGCAGCGCGCCCGAAGGACAGGAGACCGCGGAGAGAGAGGGCGCTGCACCCACGCACAGTGCGCTTGTTCCGCGCGCAGCGCCACCCACCGGCGGAGTGAGAGTGCGCTGCGCCACGCGGCCGCAGATGTTGGGCGAGAGTGTTCGCTATCAGAGAGAGGAGGGGAGGGATGGGGGTGGAGGAGAGACGCAGCTGTGTGGACGCGGACAACGACGACGCAGAAAGGACAGGGCCGCCGGCAAGAGATGCTCCTCTCATCGTCGCATCTAAAACTGTGCACTGGGGAGAATACAGTGCGAGAGACTACACTGACGCTGCTCTTTGGAGCTACGCAAAGGGGGTCCTCTTCCTTTGTATTTTTTCTTTTTTCCTCAACTTCTTTTTTCGTTTGCTATCTTCGGCTTTTTGGCGATTTGAGCAGCGACATCCCCGTTCAAGGGAACAGTGATCATCACCACCACCATCGGGAGGTCTGCCTGGTGAGGATTTCTTTTAAATCGAAACTTTTGCGATAGAAAGAGGCTCTTGATTGGTCGTGCACTGTGCTTTCAGTGATTGCTGTGCCGGTATCAATACTAGCGAAAATAACACGAAACAAAGGTTTTGTGTGACCTCTCCCAGTATTTAAACACCGCGACGTCACGAAGCGCACGGGCGCGACGGGGGGCGCTCTGTGAAATGCGGTGGTGGTTGGAAAAACGCGCGCGCTCGGACGGCCCCACGCGGTCGGCTGCGCGGCGCCCGAAAGGAACGTTGTGGCTTTGGGTTGGACCGTAGCTGGCGGCCTAGATTACAAGTGGGGGCCTATCCAGCCTAGCTGCGGCCGTTGCAACTCCATCTGGCTTTTAAGGGCGAGGCTCCTCTTGCTCGAGCCCTGTCCTGGCCGTACACAGCACATTGATGATTGTGGCAGAATTCTTCTATGGACTGGCCAACTGCCATGAAATGAAAACAAAGACGACGACGACAAACCCGACACACTCTGCGGGCATGTTTCTAAACAAGAGACCACCATCATCATCAGCGTCTTGAGGGGTCACTCACCCCCAGTCACAAGCCAGCCAATCGGAAGCGGCCAGCGACATCGGCTGACAGAAGAGGCGATCTCGTGGGGGAGAACATCGACAACATGGTGAAGAGAGACCGGAATGCTGGCGGCCGGGTGCCCTGACCCGGGCCACGTCCAAGAGGTCCTTCACAGAAGAACCCCTGACGCCCTCTCCTGCAAGCAATTGTGTCAACGGACATCGGCAGAAGGCAGCGACGTTCTAAGAGACTTGCTTTGGCTCTTCCACGACGGGAGCTCGGAGCGCATTGCCCTACCTTCAGCCACGAGATGTCACGCCCTGACTGTGCTACCGGGAAGTGAGGTGCGGCAGACCAATTACGCTGACAAACACGTACTTCCTCTACTTTTGTTTGAACTGTAACGTTGTGCCGACAGTTAGCCACGCTAACCTTTTGTTATTCTTACATCTCTGCATTCGTTTCTATTGTGTGTATTTTGAGGGGTTTGGAGTAACAGAACTTAGTCTCGACGAACGTTTTCCGTTCTCTTATTAACATTGCCCCGAAGCGGACACCAACCAAAGATTGGCCGAAGAGGTCAAAACGTTCAACGCGTTCGTTGCTACACAACAAGGAGGAGAGGAAGAAGAGGTTGTCGTTCGACGCCTGCGAGCTCAAGACTCTTGCTCGGGCCCTGCCCCGTCCCTCGTTGCTGCCATACATGGCGGATTGATGATGATTGTGGCAGGATCCCCCTAGGGATTGGCCAACGAAAGATTGGCCGAAGAGGTCAAAACGTTCCACGCGTTCGTTGCTACCCAACAAGGAGGAGAGGAAGAAGAGGTTGCCGTTCGTCGCCTGCGAACTGAAGACAGGTACCGGGGGTACGTGACACAAGACGCTCTGCAGAGGGCGACGGCCAAGGTGGCTAAAAAGTCACACACCGAATTCGCCAATTTACTCATGGAGATTCTTATCGTCTCAAACAAGCCCTACATAATCACCACAAACATCGACATCGTCGACGGGCTTGTTGACGGAGCGGTGGAAAGCTTGACGTGTCGAGTCTACATGATGTGTGGGCGAATGTATCACGGTTTTATCGATAAGCATTTTAGTTTCGCCCCTATCATCACCATTCACTTCATGGAGATGGCGGGATTTTTTTTTCGCCCCTAAAATCGCCGCAACAGCACCGTGTGCGCGGTTAACAGACGACTGGGGCATTTATGATTTCGCCTAAACAGTGCACGACAGGAGAGCCTAAAAATTGGTTATTTTGAAGGTTGCTGCTATTGCGACGCCTGCTAAGAATGTTTTTGAGGATGCTTTATGTCGGATACATACCATGGAAAGCGAATTCATTTTTGTTTTCGAGGTGCAGTTACGCCGAGCGGTGCCTCAAGCAATGTATGCGTAGCATGTTTTTGGTTTTCTTGAGTTACCCACAGACAGTAGCGCACGCAGGATTTATGTCGAGGGAAAAAAAGGAAAGCATGAAGGGTAAAAGACGTAAAATTAACAGCAACAACATAAAATACAAAAAGCCAGAGCAAAAAACTGTTGAAATAGAACATATCGGGATGATGTCCTGCCCTACATAAATTACCGATTATTTAGCTTCCTTTTTCGCCTAGTGAAATCCCGAAAGCGTTCATAGTCATTGTTAAGTGTATACAGCAGCAACGTGTAGTTTGTGTGTAGCTAATATAATTATCGATAGTCATTATTCATGATAGTCATTTTGGCCTTACACCCTCTTCTCCCCAGCCCTTCCCGCCCTCCCATAGAGGCGTCAACGCCCGGAATACGCGAAAGAGGTATACAGTCACTGAGTTCGTTTGCTTAAACCAAACTCATTTTTCGAGTTCTGTGTGCAGCAACACAGGCTCGTGAACTGCCCATCTCGCGGCAAAGGCGCGATGCTAAATGCGGGCAGGACAGGCATCTCTGCTTTGCCGCAGCCTCAAGGCATAATATAATTTACCAAGCTATAAATGTTTCCCGCGTACAAGCACGCGTTTCTATTCACTTCTGCTCTGCATGCGACCAACCTTGTCGTGGTCGCTCTGGCGGTAGGCGGCTGTCGCCTATCGCTGGTCGAAACATTTATCGCGTGTCGCCTAAGTTGCTTAGACATTCACTGTCTTTTTAATACTGCATGTATTGTCTAGTTCGTCAAAACATGACAATATATCTCTGAACTAAAATTCCCGCAGGCACTGTTTCACTGAACACAATTTCTGTTGGTGCAACATAAATCCCGAAGATTGACATACGGCACCGTTTAATAAATATTTATTAATTTACTTACATACGTACCTACTTACTTTCTTACTTACGTACTTACTGACTTACTCACTCACTTACATAATTAGTTACTCAATTACTTACTTACTGACGGACTGACTTACTTATTTGTTGTACCATCATGGCCGAAACAGCATTGGAGAGAAGTATTGTACAGCTTACATTTTTAGCAGAGAACAATGTTTACATGGTTCTTTACGGACATGACTTAAACGCAAAAGAATAGAAAAAAGCTCAAGAGAAAAAGGAACAACTTTTGATAACAAGCAATGCAACAGCCAGGCACTTGTACCGTAGAAAAAGCTAAAAGGATCTACACAACAACAACAGTGCAAAACAGGTAACTATTCGGCAGCGTGCACTGCAATGTGCGGGCGCAGCATCTTTTAAAGCAAAGCTTTTTACCTCTACCCCCCAAGGATTCTTTCGCGACCGTTGGTGTCACTAAAAAACTCCAGCGAACAAATAAAAGAATTTACTGGCACCACCGGGAATCGAACCTGGAACTAATAGACTAACAAAGCGACAGCCCGTTGTCTTACCGATTTAGCTACGAACCCACGCGAATACTGGGAAAACAGGTGGTGTACTCACCAAGCACACCTACGGGTTTACCCCTTGCGTTCTCGCTGAATGCCACGTGAAAGCGTCACGCAACCATTCACGCCCATCTAGCGGCCCTGTGCGCACCTTGCTCATGTGCTAAGCGTTACAAAAATTAAAGGAAGCTTACACCAGTGCATGGCATCTCACTTCTAGTACGCCAACGTGCTAAAGCCTGTGGCCTCCAGTGTTCACATAAACAATCACAGCTCCTTGTCGTCCGCCCTCACGCCAAACGAAGGAATACATTCAAATACTCCTTGATGGCCAGGCCATCACTCCAAACCCCAGCATAAAGATCCTGGGGCTATATCTCGAGGCTAACAGCAAGGGTGACGTCTGCTTGCAGCGACTCAAAAACAGCATTAATCAAATCATACACATGATCAGGCGAGTTGCCACCAAAAAGCGAGGCCAAAAGGAATCCGGTACCTTTCGATTATTTGAAGCTTTTGTCCTCTCGAGAGTTACTTACGTCAACCCCCTGTTCTTCTTATCGACAAGGAAGACATAGAGATGGTTTATATAATGATTGCAAAGGCGGTCGAGCAGGCCATTGGTCTTCTCATGAGTGCGTCCACACAGAGGCTGCTGAGCACGGGGCTCCACAACACGGTGAAAGAGCTGATATAAGACCATCTTTCTAACCAGAATTCCGACTCAGAACTGCGATGAGTAACAGCATGCTTCACCAGATTGGCTGGGCAGCCCAGAATGTCAATTCGCTTGACTTACTCCCAAACTCTTGGTGACGAAAACAAAAGATGCTCCCTCTGCTTTGAACCCCTCACATGACGGGGGTTACTGCAAAGCACGGGCTCAAGGGCTAAACACCACCCTCGGTGGGGATCGTGCAGTTATCTACACAGGCGCCTCCAAACATCGAGGGAAGCAATACGCCATAATCATGGCTACCTCCAGAACGAACCTCCTTGCGTGTACCTCTCTTAGGACCTAAGAAATGACAGAAGCAGAAGAGGCAGCCATCACCTTGGCTCTCGCCCAATCAGGGGTTCGGAGGGTAGTCATCGATTCCCAGCAAGCCTACTGGAATTACCAGTAGGGTTGGGTGTCGTGCCCTGCACTGCGCGTGCTAAAAAACCACTCCCCAAACGGGTCCATTCAGGTCATCTGGACACCCCCTCACGCTTCAATAGAGGGCAACAAATACGCCCACCCAACAAGCCTGCGCGTTTACCTCCCGTGTTATGGAGCTGCACGACGACAGTCACCCGCCTGTCACGTTCACGTAGATAACCCAGCATTATCGCCTTCTGAGACAGACCGTACCTTCGCCTTACCATAACCTTTCCAGAGAACAACAAACTACCCTACGACTCATACAATCCAGGCTCCCTCCCGCAGCCAACCGTCTTCACTTAATGAATCCGAATCGCTACGATACGACGCTGAATGTAAATTTTGCTCAGAAGTAGGAACACTCCGCCCCGTAATCGGGGTGTGCGACTTTAGCCCTGAGCACCCTCCTCTCTTTCCGCCTACTACCCAACAAGAGCCATGGTAGATGCTGCTGTCCAGGCCCTCTCTACCTACCAGTTTCAGCGGGTGGACAGAACACAGGCCGCGCAGACTGCATATGGGCCCCACAGAAAAGGAATCACTCCCCAGGGATGCATTCTGGGCCCTTCACAAATCTGAGCAGAAGTATTTCTTCCTCCGCCTCCTTCCCTGCCGCAAATCTCGTCGCCTCCGTCCGTGGCGCAGAGACTTAGAAGTGAGATCGGCTAACACCGGGTTGCAGCTTATTTTAATTTAAAAAAAAAACTTTCCACTCTTGTGCTACACCAATACAACTCAACCAAACACCGTTCACGCTTCATGCACTGATTTAACCTTAACAAGAATATCTCTTTGAAGTAATAAATGGTGTGGTTAAGTGCATTTCACTTCTCTCTGGTTTTGCTATTTGTAGAGTGATGTGAGTGAGTCTAAGTGAGGTCGCATGGGTAATCGTTATGGGTGCCGTTTACAGCTTTGCTTTCAAACCACATTCACGGGGTGGATTGGCGCGATTTTTTTTTATTCTTCGAAATTGTTGGTATCAACGACAGCTGCAGGAAGGTGGTTCCAATCTGATGGCGTCCTTGGCACGAGAGAAGATGAAGTAAGAAGCACTACGACAAAAAAAATCGCGCCAATCCACCCTGTGAATGTGGTTGGAAAGCAAAGCTGTAAACGGCAAGCACAACGATTAGCCATGCGGCATCACTTAAATTCACTCACATCGCTCTACAAATAGTAAAACCAGAGAGATGTAAAATGCACTTGACCACACCATTTATTACTTCAAAGAGATATTTTTACTAAGGTTAAATCAATGCATGATGCATGAACGGTGGTTGGTTGAGTTGTATTTGTGTAACACAAGAGTGGAAACTTTTTTATAAAATTAAAGTAAGCTCCAACACAGTGTTAGACGATCTGACTTCTCCGTCTCTGCGCCGCGGACGGAGGCGACGAAGTTTGTGGCAGAGACGGGGGAGGAGGGACAGGAGGAAGAAAAACTTCCCCCTCCTCCCCGAAGGGGATCGTGCGGAAATGCGAATGCATTGGTTGCACCGATGAGGGCGCTGCGGCAAACAGTAACGGAGAGAGGCGTGCGCTCCACTGCATTTATATACATTTTCCGAGCGGAGCGAGCGGAGAGAGGGTACGCGGAGAGGAGAGAGAGACCAGCGCAACACGCCCACCCCGCGCGCGAGCTCTCTCTCCCGCCGAGCTCCGCGATGCGAGCGCCCTCACACGCCCGAGCGCGCTCCTCCTCTCCACTGACTCTCCGCTACTCCGCCCGATCTCCCCGATGCGAGCGCCCTCATACGCCCGAGCGCGCTCCTCCTCTCCACTCACTCTCTGCTACTCCGCCCGAGCTCCGCGATGCGAGCACGGCGGACGACGACGGCGACGACGAAGGCAGAACTACGAGGCGCGCGCTCACGTGCGCTCGCGCTGGAGAAAAGCAGGCGCACGCCGACGGAGTACGACAACCCCCGACTAAGAAATGCATTCGCATTTAAAATACTTCTGCTCAGATTTCTGAACGGCCAAGAGTGCAGCCCAGGGGAGTGATTCCTTATTCTGTGGGGCCCATATGCAGTCTACGCGGGCTCTGTTCTGTCCACCCGCTGAAGCTGGGTAGGTAGAGAGGGCCTGGACAGCAGCATCTCCCATTGCTCTTGTTGGGTAGTTGACGGAAAGAGAGGAGGGTGCTCAGGGCTAATGTCGCACACCCCCCGATTAGGGGGCGGAGTGTTTCTACTTCTGAGCAAAATTTACATTCAGCGTCGTATCGTAGCGATTCGGATACATTAAGTGAAGACGCGTAGGCTGTGGGAAGGCGCCCGGATTGTATGAGCCGTAGAGTAGTTTGTTGTTCTCTGGAAAGGTCAGGCTAAGACGAAGGTACCGTCTGTCTCAGAAGGCGATAATGCTGGGTTATTAGATGCAACGCATCTCATGCTCGCCCCTCTGTCCTTCCTGCGTCTGTCCGGCATTGTCCGCACAGCTGCGCCTCTCCTCTTCTCCTCTCTCCGATAGTAAACACTCTCTCTCAAACAGCTGCGGGTCGGCGCAGTGCGCTCTCACTCCGTTGCTAGGTGGCAGTGTGCGGCGCTGCGCGCGCTGCGCATGTGCAGTACTCTCTCTCCGCACTCTCCTCTCCTTCGGGCGCTGTGAATATAAACGGCATGCCGCGCTTCGGCGGTCTCAGTCGACGGTCGTCCGCGTTACGCTTGCACTCTCTCACAGTACTCGACGATTGCTTGATGCGACGGTTCCTGAGCATACGTGTACTGCATGTGCATTGCATGGTGAAAATAGAAAATTACGCCCACCTCCCCGTCGCGTGAGAATCCCTGCTATAAGCCTAATCAATACGATGGAAAACGCCAATGGAACCCCCCATGAGATTCGTTGCATCACACCAGGGTTCCCGCGAGGGGAGGTGGGCGTACTTTTCTCCCTGAACGTGACAAGCGGGTGACTGTCATCGTGCAGCTCCATAGCACGGGAGGTAATAACGCAGGCTTGTTGGGTGGGCGTATTCATTGCCGTCCATTGAAGCTTGAGGGGGTGTCCAGATGAGCTGAATGGAACCATTTGGGGAGTGGTTTTTTAGCACGCGCAGTGCAGGTCAGGACACCCAACACGACTGGTAATTCCAGTAACCTTGCTGGGAATCGGTTACTACCCTCCGAAACCATGGTTGAGTGAGAGCCAAGGTGATGGCTGCCTCTTCTACTGCCGTCCTTTCTTGGGTCCTAAGCGAGGTACACGCAAGGAGGTTGGTTCTGGAGGTAGCCACGATGAAGGCGTATTGCTGCCCTCGATGTTAGGAGGCGTCTGTGTGGGTAACTGCATGATCCCCACCGAGGGTGGTGTTTAACGATTGAGCCCGTGCTTTCGGTGACCCCCATCATGTGAGGGGTTCACATTTCTTAGCCAAGCGAGAGTCCTTAGTTCCAGTCGCCAAGAGTCTGGGAGTACGTCAAGCGGAGTGACATTCTTGGCTGCCCCGCCAATCTGGTGAAGCATGCGGTTACACACCCCAGTTCTGATTCGGACCTTCTGGTTAGAAAGATGGCCTTATATCAGGTCTTCCACCATGTTGTAGAGCCCCGAGCTAAGCAGCCTCTGTGTGGACGCACTCATGAGAACACCAATGGCCTGCTCGACGACCACCCTTATAATCAATATATAAAGCATCTCTCTGTCTTCCTTGTCGAGAAGAAGATAGGGGTTTGTCGTAAGTAACTCTCGAGAGGAGAAAAGCTTCAATTAATCAAAAGGTACCGGATTCTGTTAGGCCTCGCTTCTTGGTGGCAACTTGCCTGATAACGTGTATGATTAGATTTATGCTGTTTTTGAGGCGCTGCTAGGAGACGTCACTCTTGGTGTTGGCCTGGAAATGTAGGCACAGAATCTTGATGATGGGGTTTGGAGCAAAGGCCTGGCTATCAAGGAGTATTTCAATGTATTCCTTGGTTTGGCGTGAGGGGGGACGACAAGGAGCTGTGATTGTTTACGTGAACACTGGAGGCCACAGGCTTTATAGCACATTGGCGCACTAGAAGTGAGATGCCATGCATTGGTGTGAGATTCCTTTAATTTTTGCAACTCTTAGCACATAAGCAAGGTGAGCACAGGGCCGCTAGATAGGCGTGAGTGGTCGCGTGACGCTTTCACGTGGCATTCAGCAAGAACGCAGGGGGAAAAACCGTAGATGTTCTTGGTGAGTACACCACGTGTCTTCCCAGTCTTTGCGTGGGCTTGTAGCTAAATCGGTAAGACAACGGACTGTCGCTTTGTTAGTCCATTAGTTCTAGGTTCGATTCCCGGCGGTGCCAGTAAATTCTTTTATTTGTTCGCTGGAGATTTCGGGTGACACCAACGGTCGCGAAAGAATCCTTGGGGGGTAGAGGTAAAAAGCTTTGCTTTAAAACCATAGATGTTCTTGGTGAGTACACCACCTGTCTTCCCCGTCTTCGCGTGGGCTTGTAGCTAAATCGGTAAACCAACGTGCTCTCGCTTTGTTAGTCCATTAGTTCTAGGTTCGATTCCCGGGGGTGCCAGTAAATTCTTTTATTTGTTCGCTGGAGTTTTCGGGTGACACCAACGGTCGCGAAAGAACCCTTGGGGGGTTGAGGTAAAAAGCTTTGCTTTAAAACGCGTGCCCACTTTGTGGCGATGATCCATGCGTGATGGAACGTGGGATACCGGGATGAACAGTGCATTCCTTAAACATGAATTTATGTAATATATTTACAAGATCAAACCTCAGCTGGAAATGGTTCTGCGTAGCTCCAGGGGTATCAACGATAAAGTCGACTTCATAAGTCACTGCTTCAAACATTTATCGCGCGCCTCCTAAGCAGGTTAGACATTCATTTTTTTAGTACTGTATGTATATTATACTTCCTCAAAACATGACAATATTTCGCAGAAGCAAAATTCCCACTGCACTAAATCACCGTACAAAAGTTTTGCTGGTGCTGCATGAATGAGGAGGATTGAAGAACAGCATAGTTTATGGCACAAAATGGCGTATACAGTGAATGTAGACGGTGTGAAAGCGCCTTCAGGAACAGCAAAAGTGCAAAAATGGAAATTGTTGCCACAAGTAAGCGCAGACTATGTTGCTGCTTTGGCTGCCATCCTTTTTAACGCATTGCGCGCATGCATAATGTGAGCCGAATTTCACTTTTTTGGGAAGGCCAAAGAGTCTGATGGCGGAGACGCGTTGCTCGCACGATTCGCGTAGCCGAAAGCACAACGCCCGGCATCGCAAAAGCCAACACACGAGCTTGGCGCATTCCTGGTGACGATGCGAACGAGTGCGAACAGAGAAAGAGGAACGCTGACGCAGCGGTGTGCAATCGTGTATCGCAGTGGTCAGCAACCCGCGGGACGGTATTATGCGGCCACCGTCACCACTTCAGAACTCACGCCCCTCCCCTGGTCACTTCCCTCCAGGAGGCCGAAATGGCAGTTTCAAGGGGAAATTGTTAAGGCACCATTTTCCAGTTTTGTACATGATTGTCATTTCGCCGAATGTTATCTTTTTACACTGTAATGCCCCCTCCCAAGGATTCGCCGCCCGGCCCCCGCCGTGTCAGCCTCATGCAACTCCGCCCGCCGCCTGAAAAGGTTGCAGAAGCCTGGTAAGACACCCAGAGACGAGTCTAGAAGGATGGGAAAGCCACTAACTCTGTGAAGGGACAAAATTAAAAAAAAATCGGACGCAAAGGATCAACGTGAGCAACCCAGTACAGGAGCGGGGGAAAGTGAATGGGTGAGGCCTTCCTACTGCTGTGAACCTATATTGGCTTTTGATGATGTCGATGATGATTAGGTCCTCAAATTGAGTCTTTAAAACACGCTTAAAGGCATCAGAAAAACCGTTCTTCTGGCACCAACGGTGTGGCTCAGAAAACAAAATCGGACGGGCCAGTGTGTGGAAAACAAGAACGTCCCTTAGCCCCCAGAAAATTATCGCCTGCACACCATTACGGGCATGTAACCAATCCAGCGACTCTGGCACAAAACTCTCTCTACAAAAATATGGATCCAAACCTACCCCGGGAAAGGCAGTATAGCATGACCAAGGTAAGTTGAAAGTCAAATATCACGAGAACACAGCATAAACCGACTGCGGGATGTATGAAAGCAGTAGGCAGCAATTTTCGTTATTGACCATTCTGGCAACCTTTATGACTGCATGAGGCCCCTGCACGCAGGAACGAAGAAGCGGAAGTAGGAGCCATCCTATTGGCAATCCAACTATCTGATGTATATAATAGAAGCTTAACATCATTACAGATTCTCAAATGGCGTTAGACTGTTGGCTGCAGGGAGAATACCTCACGCTCGGTAAGACACTTTCATTTACAATGAAGGAAGTTAACCAGGTCACCAGGATGACCAGCTTCAAGGGTTCTAAGAGTTCGAGGAGCCGATCAAGAGGCACATGAACACACACACTGCTCCTTGCGACCATGGCTACCGCACTCCCCTCCTCAAAATTGTTAAGAACGTCTCGTAACCCTACGCCAAGAAACACGACTTTCCCCAATGCTACAAGCGGGTCTTAATGCTGAAGAATTACTAAGCCAGCAAAAGTATTAAGATGTATTGTGGGAACATACTACATTAACTTAAAACTCTGCTAAGTGTGGGGAAACATTCACGCTCTTCCATGCAACCTAGGCAGGCACAAGGGTATGCTCAGGGGCGAACAACTGAAACATTCTACTTGCATAGAAAAAATTACCGCATTTCCCCCCTATGATTGTGGTTGGAAAGAAAAGCTGTAAACGGCTACCACAATGATTACCCATGCCACGTCACTAAAATTGACTCACGTCGCTCTACAAATAGTGAAACCATAGAGAAGTGAAATGCACTCAACCACACCCTCTATTACTTCAAAGGGATATTTTTCGTAAGGCTAAATTATTGCATGATGCATGAACGCTGCTTGGTTGAGTTGTATTGGTGTAGCACATGAGTGGAAACTTTTGTTTTAAATTAAAGCTCCAACCCGGTGTAAGACGATCTCTCTTCTCCGTCTCTGTCGTCGTGGACGGAGGCGACGAGATTGGCGGCAGAGACGGCGAAGGAGCAGGAGGGGGAAATACGTCTATTGAGATTTCTGAAACGCCCAGAGTGCGGTGAAAACAATTGTCAGCGATGCGGCGCGAGATAGCTTTGCGGCCACTCTGTGCTCGGCTCACACGGGCGCCTGCTCACCGTGTGTGCCGGTGTCACATTGCTGAAAATGCTGACATAGCATATGGGGTGCAGTAACTTGAGCAAAATACGATGGACAGCTGGGTCACGCCCTAACCATGCTCAGTGCTGCCCGCTCCGCCGATTTCTACAAGCACTGAGGTGCCTGGCAAAAAGAAACACAGAAAAATCGGGCCGCCACAATTGGAGAGTAACTGGCCTTAGAATGGTTGGATCCGCCCATCTCCTTAATTTTATTATAGCGGCCCTGCAGCACTTACCATCGACTACTAGGAATGTATTTTGGGGTAAACTCTATTGTCCCAGCAATCTCCTCCCGCAAGAATTATGAAAATTTGTTCTCTATCGCCGAAACTACGTGCGATGAGCAATCGCGCATAATCCTTCACTCTCAACTCGGCCGCGGACAACGCTACGAAAGCTGCGCTCTCTATCCCTGAGAGGGGGGCGGCTCGCAGAGTTCTGCTCGCCGTCCTTCGACGTATCACATGTGGGGGAGTTTTCTCATATTCTCCGCAACGTAGAGGGGTCTATTTCCTGTGTGGTGCCACAAAAAACACGTGCCTGCTCGCAAGCAAGCGCTCGGGCGGGTTTTCGAAGCAATAAATGTTTGTTGTCGAGTGGTCTGGTTGATAGGGAAGTATTTAGCTTATCAAACAAACTCCGCGTGCTCTAAAAACACCAAAGAAACGGCAAAACTGTGCCTACAGGCTCAGACATGTTCGTACACTGCGCTGACAACGCGGATTGTCACAGGGAATGCGAGAAATTAGCCGAGAAGTTTATTTGTTTATTTATTTATTTACAATACTGCCAGTCTCCAAAGAGACCGTAGCAAGTTGGCACTACAATATACAGTTGCAAAGAACTCTTAACACTTTAAGGATCTTAAATAGGCAACTAGGCAAATAACACGTAAAAAATAAAATTCAGCAACTTTGAAGTTTACAAACGGCAATTATGCACACCATGCACAAAGTGCTACAAGTACAAGCTAATTTTCATGAAAAAATACCAATGGTAGATTAACATTATGCACTAAATGCACAACTGTCCACACCAAGAGCGAGTGCATGCTAGTTTGCATGACACAGAAAAGCAAAGACATATCAAGGACGCTAAGGGACGTTATTTTCAATTCTTGGTAAAAAATCGCACAATGACTGGGCATTAGTTGTGAAAGGGGTTAACAAATTCCATTCGTGGATGGCAACTGAAAAAAAAACAGTATTTAAACGCATCTTTGTTACATTTATATTCTAATAGAGTATTTGTATGTTTGTGCCGGGTAGCTCGTGTTTGCGAATATTCAACATAATTTGAAACGTCTATTTTATAATAATTATGCAAGAGTTGATAAAGAAATTTTAAACGTGCCTGCTTCGCCTGTGCTTCGACCGTGGGACGCCCAGAAACAGCTAGAAGGGCAGTGGGTGAGTCATCCAGTTTAAATTTGTTGTGTATGAATTTTATAGCCTTCCTTTGCACCTTTTCTATTTTCTTTATGTTAGTCACGGCATGAAGGAACCATACAGTATTTCCATATTCAAGGATTGGCCTAATGAATGTTTTATAGGATAGTAGTTTTGTTTAGGTGGGTGCCAGATGAAGCGATCTGCGAATAAAAAATAGTTTTTGCATGGCAAAAGAAGTAACATTATCAATGTGCGCGTACCACCTTAGATCTGATGTTATTGTTAACACTAGATATTTATGCCTCCATACATTTGTGAGAGCAGTGCCATTTATGTTATAGCGAAAGTTAGAGGGTTCTTTTTTCTGTGTTATCGTCATCTGCTTGATTGTCATCTGCCGATGAGAGCACCATTCTGCAATGTTATTAAGAGACTTGTTAAGAGAGTGGTGATCTTGTTCATTGTTAATTTCCCTATAAATAATACAGTCATCTGCAAATAACTTTATTTTACAATCTATATCAGTAGTTATGTCATTTATATACACGAGAAATAACAAGGGTCCAAGCACGGAGCCCTGGGGCACTCCTTATGTCACTGGTACTGTGTCTGATGCAAAATGTTCGAAAATAACAAACTGGGTTCTATTTAACAAGAAATCTCGAACCCAAGCAATAATTTCTCCATCTCCGATAAGGCTTCTTAATTTGGTTATTAGCTTTGTATGACAAACGCAATCAAATGCTTTGGATAGGTCGAGTAGGATTATGTCGGTTTGGCGGTGATTGTTAATGCCTAGCGCGAGGTCGTGTATTACTTCGGTTAACTGTGTTATGGTGGATAAACCCCGGCGAAAACCATGCTGGTTATTGGACAGAATGCCTTCTTGTTCAAGAAAAACGGTTAAATGTTTTGCAATGATATGTTCGAGCAGTTTACATGCCGTGCTGGTTAGCGATATTGGTCTAAAATTTGATTCAATGGATTTATCTCCTGATTTGTGGATCGGATGATTTTTGCTATTTTCCAATCTTCGGGTAGTTTGGATGTTGAGAGGGATTTCCGAAAAATAAGGACCTGGTATCTGCTGCACCACTCTGCGTATCTTTTAAAAAATTGATTTGGTATATTGTCGGGACCACACGCTTTTTTAGTGTCTAGGCCAAGCAGAAGATTAAGAACACCGGCGTCTGTGATAACAAGTGGCTCGATAGTGTAACCAGGCCGTGGATGTAAATCCGGCACGACACCATTACCTTTAGTAAAGACAGAACGGAAGTATTGGTTGTATCTGTTGGCTTTATCTTTTTTTTTCGCTGGACGAAAGCTTAGTTTTGAGTGTGTTTTTTTGGCGGAAGTGGTTCCAACATCTATGTGGCTTGTTTTTTTAAGAAGCTGGGGAGTACAGTGTTGAAATAATGGCTGTACGCTTCTCTGGATATCTGTTTAAAATATGTTGCTGCAAGCGCTAGCCTCGAACAGTTAGGTGGGTTGGTGCCTGCTGCCTTGTTTGCCTTCCGAATCCTTTTGAGTTGGCGTTTTGCATGTATTACTTCACGTGTAATCCATGGGTTATTTTTCAACGGTTTTTTAACTGCACAGGAATAAAATTTGTTACGCAGTGCGACACTATGGCTTTGAAACGCAACCAGACATCGTTTACATCAGACAAGGGATCTGAGGCCAATTCCGAAAACACTGGGAATTCATGAGCCAAGTAGGTTTGTGTGGAAGCGTCATTCGCTTTGTCGAAATTGATTATGGTTTGCGCTACGGTTTGCATCGGTATTGAGCAATCTAGTGGTAATACACACATCGGTATTCTGTGATCTGATATTCCTTCTAATATTTCAACCTGCGTTTGTTCTAGAAGAAAGTTATTACTCAGCAAGATTAAGTCGAGTACACTGCGACACTCGCCTTGCACCCGTGTGGGGCATTCCACGATTTGGCGCAGGTTAAAACTTAGCATCATTTCGACAAGTGCTTCTGAAGCCGTTGTCGTGTACTGCAGGGTGTCGTGTACTGCATGGTCGTGTACTGTCGTGTACTGCATGTCGTGTACTGCAAATCACCCATAAGAATAACCCGGAACTTTCGAGCATGTTGCTGCAAATATTCTTGTATGGCGGTTATGCATTCGGGCCCACATCCGGGGCTTCGATAGATGCAGCCAATAACTATACTTGTGCTTTTGGTATTAATTTTACAAAAAAACTGCCTCAGCATCTGCTACTTCTGGGAGAATGATTAGTGGTATTGATTTACTTATTACTAACGCCACGCCTCTACCACGTGACTGGCGGTCTTTCCTAACAAGTACATAATTTGGGGGAGCAACTTCATGACTCGAGATGGGGGCCGCTAACCACGTTTCGGTAACTGCCACTATATCGGGTTCTCGATCAAGTAGTAGGCTTTCAAATGGCTGTACCTTATTCAAGATACTGCGGCGTTTATGTTCAATAAAGTTATTTTTTCTTGCGCTGGCTTTGGCGCGTTGCGGGCCGGTTTCCTTCCTTTTTTCTTTGTTCCACTTTGTCGCGCTTCTCTATTTCTACCCTTTCGTTCTTTTCATCATCCCAGATGAACACACGACTGTAAATGAACAGCTTAGTATACGCTAACGACACTTTGTCTTTATTTTCGCGGTTTTGTTTAGCACTATCCCAGAGTTTTTCTCTGGTTTCTCTGAGTTTTCTACAAAAATCCTCGCCTATCGAGAAATCTGTACCCTTCACTTTGAAGCCATTTTTCAGTACCGTAATTTTTTCTCTTGCATCAAGTAGTTTAAGTATGACTGGACTTGTATTGTTTGGTCCAACTCTTCCTAAGCGATGAATGCGCTCAATGGTCACAGGTTTAAGTTCAAGGATTTTTGTAATGATTCCCTCATGTACTGCCTCTACTAGGGTTTCACTTGTTTCTCCTTCCGGTTCTGGTATGCCATAAACGATTAGGTTTGACCTCCTGCTGCGGTTTTCCAAGTCATCTATTCTTGCTTCAAGGCGCCTGATTACACCACTCATACAAGCCATTTCTTTATGGCACGCCGCGACTTCAGCCTCAAAATTTGTAATTACGTCAAGCTTGTTATCAATGTCCGTTAATTGCTTTTCTTTGATATACTTCATAGCTGCAGCGATTTCCGTCAGTTGTTTGGCGATCTTGTCGAGCTCGGGGCCAGGATTGCTTTCGATATCTCCACGCATCAACCGTACTTTTTTGAATTATGTCATACATGATTCACACACAGCGCTATACTGCCATGGGCACTGCAACACCAGCAAGAAACGGTCACTTGTGCGGATGCATTTTCCATATTCCTTTCTCACCTGAAACATACCTGAAACATGTAGACGAACGGGCAATTTGTGAGCCGCATGTCGACGGTGCCACCGTGCCCAGTGACCGGGGGTTCCCTGAGGAACGCATATATAGTCCCGGACCGCGCAGATGCTGGGTGGCGCTCTAGAGCAGTTGGGTGGATGCATGTGCCGGTAAGCTGATGCAGCCGATAGTCGAGGAAGATCCGTGTCGGCAGCGTCGGCACGTCATCGCTCTTTGCACGTTGGTCCAGCGCAGTCGCAGTCGCTTCGGTTATTCCGAGGCCCACATCGCCGGCGTTGAGCAGCAGGCCGAAGACGAACTGAAAATTCAGAGCCCTTCCACCCCGTGAAGAGGGACTGCCAGCAAAGATGCGGTGCCGAGCCTCCAAGTGAGGTTTGACTGGGTCGTAGTCCAAGGGGTGCACGAAGCAAAACACGTTTGTTTGCAATTTGCGATTGAACATTGTTGCTGGTTATTAACCGAAAGTCCAGTACTGCCCAGTGACTGCTCCTCGCGCATGCTCAGCACGCCCCTTCACGAGCCACGTGAAACGGCTATCAAGCTGCTCCGACGCATCGTCAGACTTGGCTACTGCGCAATTGAGGCGCACACCTGGGCACGCGCCGGCGCCAGTGCGTCTGCGGCGGCTATGACACAACACAATCTGACACAATCTACTTTAATCCAATCCAATCCAAGTCCGATCCAAGCCAAGCCAAGCCAATGCAATCGAATTGAATCCAATCCGATGGCCCTCGCGCTTGTGGAGAACGGCCCTTCGCGGCACACGCGAAACCATAGAGATAATATTGACTCTAGAGGGAAAGCGCGCTGCTGAGCCAATGCTTTTGAACCATACGACACACAGTGACAGACATGACACAACGATTTGAAGGTTGCCAGCTGAGCTTTTGCTTACTAAAAACGGCGAAAGGGATGGGTTGTAATCTGGCAACCTGCTACTGTGGCGTTTCCGCCTCAGGCTAAAGAAGCATGCCGGGATTAATTGTAACATGGCGGACCGCTGGCCAGGCGGATTTTGTGTAGCGGCGTCGACAGCATTGCGTAGTTTATCTCCTGTGGGCATGTAAACCCCACGTGTTTTCGGTTTAGCGTGTGACATATGTACTGAGACTATTTGAGCCAGACGTGGGAACGCTCACACAACACTTGAGCGCAATCTCGAATTACGACTGATCGCATGGCGCAAGGACGCCAAGGAATCAGCTGATCCGTACTATGGCGCAAAGGGGCATGAATCTCCGTCATGATCTCCGTGCATTTTGGCGCTGTGTCACTATATTTGCCATTCTGTGACATTTCGCGAGTCGCTCAGTGCTTTTCAAACGAAGTGTAGTGAACTGTGGCTGTGGCTGAATGTAAAACCTTTATTGACACGCAAAAAAGGTGGGGGGGGGGGGGGACGTTATCGCATGGGTCAACGCTGATATTGCCGGTAAGTCGCGGCCCTTTGAAGCACAGGAACGAAAGAGCGCGGTCGATCGCAGGCCAACGGAGTGGCAGAAGCATGCGAAGGGAGTATGCGAATTAGTTAGCGGCGTGTCCTGTTTCTTTTCAGTTCTGTCTGCATTGGTAAAGTTCTAGCTGCTTTCAACCACTTTAAAGGGAAAGCGTGCGGGTCTGAAGGGGCAGTATTGAATGGGCAGTAATTTCCTGCACAGAGCACGCGAGGAGGGAAGAGAACTTTGACTTATTGTGACTGATTAAAAAAGAAACCGCATTTCGTTACCTTTTTTTTTTCGTACTACCTTCACGAACGTTTGCGCGAAAGTTCGAAGCACGGAGAGCTGTATGAAGTTCCATGAATAAAACAACAGGAACCGAAAGATTATAAAACCTCCTTTTCTTTCTCTTCCAACGGGAACGATCTCTGGCTGCCACTCCGCAGCCTGTAGTGAACTTGCGGTAGTCAAGGTCAGATGGGAATCGCTGTGCCGGCGTCAGTTCAGGGGCAATAGATAGGGGGTGCCTAACGGGAAGAAACGAATGACAGCCTCGCATGCGCCCGGGGAGGCACTTGCTCAGCGCGTGCATCGGAGTTGTACCAGTTGTACACGTTTTGCACGCACGCAAATCTGAGCTGGAGACTGCACACACACTGCGCAAGTCAGGCGCAACGGCCGCGCAACTGCCTAGCACACTTAGAGAAAACCGAAACCGAAACTGAACTACGGACCTATTCTTTGTTCGCTAATTAGAGCTTAATTACATTAAAAGGTTGTTATAGAGCTAGTTTTAATTACTGTGGCAATTATTTGTAAATATTTTGCTTTAGTTTATTGTTTCAGTTAAATCATTACAAAACAGCTATTTAAAGGGTTGAATACAATTGTTCTGGCAACCATGGGAATGGTATCATGTCAGCGACCACGATTCGTACGATCTTGAAGCTGGCTTTACACCCCCCCCCCCCGCAAAACTGCTCAACCTCGGCCAGTGTAGCTTACGCTACAAAAAACACAGGAATCGTGGGTAGAAATTTATTATAGCGCGGGTATGGTAATCACGGCGCATGCTCTATGAAGGCCCTAGGACCTTTACAATTTTGTATGATTTTTTTCGTGCCCCGGGGGTGTGGCGCGCAGTTTTACGATTACGGGAATTTATTTAAGTGGGCTCCGCAACGTGGCACTACGCTCGCTAGCGATTCCTGTCTACATCGCTCTGGGACCGGAGACGATCTGCTGAATCCTAACCATTTACAGCTTTGCTGTGAAAATGTAGACGAACGGGCAATTTGTGAGCCGCATGTCGACGGTGCCACCGTGCCCAGTGACAAGGGGTTCCCTGAGGAAAGCAAATATAGTCCCGGACCGCGCAGACGCTGGGTGGCGCTCTAGAACAGATGGGTGGATGCATGGAGGAAAGAAAAGGTTAGATGAGGCCCTGACGTCACATTTGTGAAGCCGAGTCCCGCCATGACTTGAGCCCACGGAGCCCAGCACTCTATCCCATCATCCTTTGCTGTCTCCGGTTTGATTTGAATAACATGGCGTCACCCTGCCCTCCCGCTTCTTAGCGAAAACAGCTACGTCGCTAATTCCTCGGTGCGATGTCATCTTCTAAGCTGTTGATTTCGCCTTCAATTTGCCCATTCTAACCCTCACCCAAAGTTTCAATCGAAAGACGGCCTTCGTTTTTGAGATAGAAGGACGATTTTTCAGCTCTTAAGCCTGGCAAAGTAGCGTTTGTCGTCGTCATAGCAACATGCTGGCGTGATGGCGAACGCAGACGCCTCCGACGGCAAAGTTTTCAAACTGGCCTAATTTAAAAACGTTTGTCGTAGCGACTGTGCTGGTTTGCAAGCGTAGCGAGGCAGCCACATACCAAGCGCCTTAAACGTTTGTCCGTTCTATTCGCCCAAATTTGGCCGCCGCAGTTGTAAACAAGTAAGCAACATTGTCAATGGGCCCAAGAAAATTCACGTGGCTTCCTCCACACTTTTCGCAGTGCATTGGGGTGCTAGGGGCCTCTCCTGAGTATTCTTTCCTCCATGGGTGGATGCATGTGCGGGTAAGCTGATGCAGCCGATAGTCGAGGAAGATCCGTGTCGGCAGCGTCGGCACGTGGTCGCTCTTTGCACGTTGGTCCAGCGCAGTCGCAGTCGCCCCGGTTGTTCCGAGGCCCACATCGCCTGCGTTGAGCAGCAGGCCGAAGACGAACTGAAAAATGTAGACGAACGGGCAATTTGTGAGCGGCATGTCGACGGTGCCACCGTGCCCAGTGACAGCCGATCGGACAGCCATGACCTCAATGACGTTGTTTAGGCCATGCCAGGGGTGCATAATAAGGAGAACTGAGGAGAGTGCGGTTGGTTTTTCCGCGTGTTTCAGAGCGATTTCCGCGCTCACCGCTCCACGTCTACATGTAATACTTGGCTCAAGTATTTCTGGTAGTGTGAGCTAAGCGTCACGCAGGTTTACTTCCACTGCTCAAAGAATGTTGCAAGGCCCCTTTAATATTAGAATTCTACCAGTAATTTTCCCAGACCACACAATGCTTGAAGTTAATGTATATTATTGGAGACGAATTCCGCTGGCATAGCTATTGTTTGATACAAGCACCGAACCCATGAAATCACGCAGCCATGACTCCTTTAAACAAAGGCGCATTCTTGTAGGCCAGCTCATTGTTCAATTCCCGAGCCACAGCACCACGAACGCAAAACATTGCAGTGCCATTGAAAGTTAGGCGACATGCATTTATTTTTTTCTCCATTTCTGTGCGCCGGTTTTCTTCAAGAAAGCATGGTGAGCTCAACAGTATGCCTTACGAGAGCGTGAACGCGTTTCCCACGCAAGCACTGGCCGCAGCTGCAGGCAATTACGCACCGCATTGCTGTCAACGCGACCTACACCTTCAGCTCCAGCGGCGGTAGTATGTTCACTTTTTCACCGCTCTTGCCGCATGGCGACAAGGCAAGCACGCCAGGGAGCAGAGGGCAACTATCGAAGTGGGTCACGCAGCCTCGCTCCCGACATCTCAAGTGCGCTTCTCCGTGAGTTTTCCACAGCCGCTGACAGGTGGCGGCACCGCTATCCTCGGCCGTGCGCTCCGCGGTTCGTATTTGAATTGTCCAGGACTGTACTAACGCTGGTGCCAGCCCTGCATATACCTTTCTTCTTGATTTAGCTGCTACACCTTCGTTGCCGTGTTCCTCCTGAACTTTGTATGCGTAGCGCCGCCTCCGACCATTCGTTTTCATGAGCGCACTTGGGTGCATTTGTGCTTCCCCGTGGCTTCGCATTTGCTTGTATGGTGGACGGGCCTGGGCACCTTGGCGGAGGAGTAGTGTGTTGAGGATGATAGTGAATAAAGGAAGCAGGGCTGCATGGGCCCAGGAGTTTCAATAGGGTGGAGCATGGCGGCGTTTTGACTTCTTGTTTCGGCTAGAAGTTTCGGCTAGTGCCGCGAGAAGTGTGGTTTGATGGGCGCTACGGCTTGCGTAAAGGAGGGGAAATGAGTGAGCGACAGAAAAGTGTGAGACAAGAGGCGACCACCTCACCCGTCGGGGAACGACGTCCCATGCGGAGATAGGTTACTTGGGGTGCGGGTGTAAGTCTCTTAGGGGCAGTCTTTGCTTGTGGTGATTGGTGGAGGTGGAACAGTTTGCACTGGAGACTGCACGGGTGGTCTGCGGGAGGACTGTTCAGTCTACAAGCAGGGAATGTCGGCCGGTCAGGATGCGGGCAGATGTCTTGCCTGTGGCCGATGTCACTGCACTGTTGGCAAACTTGCACAGTCCAATGGAATGGGCGGCAGTGATACCGCAGGCTGCCGACTTTCGCGTAGAAGGGCACGTAAGGCCCCTAGAAGATCAGGTGTGCCCAGGTGGTTCACCCCATGAGGCGAGCATGTATAAGCTGTTGGGACGCAGCGCGTGCGTGTGGCGGCGCTTAGTGACCACAGGGCAGTGAGCGCGCATCGAACGCTGTGACGTCAACTTGGATGCGTTATGTTCCCCGTGTGTGCGTGCGTGCGTGCGTGCGTGCGCGATGAGCAGTGAGCCACAAAAAACACATGTAGTGTGCATCAAACGCGGAACACGAACACAACCGCGAAGTGGCTTAAAGGAGCCATGAAGAGAAAACAAAAGTTTGTTTTATTCGAAAGATTAGGTGTTTCCTAGTACCCCAAGCGCTTTCCCGGAAGCAAATGATGCTTTATTCACTGATAAATGAGGCAATTTAAGCCAAACTTTTAAATCTCCCGCTAAAATTGCACATTCCGTGACGTGAACAATGGCGTCATACGAGCCGGTCCATGAAACAGATACTTAGTATGTCGACTCCATGTAGCACCCACACGCGGGAGTCGACCGAGACGGCAGCCATTTTAAAAATACTAGTAAAAATACTAGTAGTGGGCAAGGCGGCAGCGCGTCTGCAACCATGTTGACCAAGCCTGCCGTATTTCTTGTGCAGATCCTGACCAGCGTTTTTTCCACACACGTGGTTACATGGGAAGAAGCCAGGAATCCCGTCCCCCTCTACAATGCGCCCGGCGAAACATCGAGTGAGCTGGGCATCTGCAAGATAATCGATCCACCCCCCATGCTGATCGCCACCACGCCTGACATACGCCTGACCTACGTGATGACGTCATCAACCAACGAGCCTATATATGAACCGACTTCTGCCTGGATCCTCAGTGGCCAAGGCGGCAGCGCGTCTGCAACCATGTTGACCAAGCCTGCCGTATTTCTTGTGCAGGTTAGTTACTTGCCTGGTGCTAAATGCTACCGTAGCAATAATGTCACCCTTTTGCTGCTGCCTTGCCCCCAGAGCCTAAAGTGTGCTTGCGACGCGTTTTTGTCGGTTTTTGTTGATTTACTGGGTCTGTGCGGTGACATTGAAGAAAATCCAGGGCCCGATACGACTGTTTCCAAGGAAGTGCAGCCCGATGGAGCAGTTGGAGCAGTATCAGTAGCCGACCTGAGTGACCGTGACCTTATTCTTACGGTATTGTCCCGCCAAGATGAATCGCTGAAATGCATGAATGATTTTGGCGCTGCGCAGAAAAATATAACTGACACTCTTTCTGAATTCAAGACTAGGCTTGACTCGTTAGAATCCTCTTTTGAGCACCTTAGCACTTCGCATGATAAAGTTTGCGCGATAGAAGATCAAATGAACGCAATCGAAAAACACATGGCATTCTTGACCGATAAGGTAGGAAACGGAAAATCGCGGCCGCCGCAACAACATTATCATACACGGCTTTGAAGAACCTTCAGATGAAACACCGATTACGCTAAGCGAAAGTATATCTGAAAATTTTTTCAAGAGCAAACTAAATCTGAGAGTAACTGGAATAGAAAGGTGCCACAGGCTAGGCAGTAAACGCCCTAACAAAATCAGGCCGGTAATTATTAAATTGATTGACTTCCGAGAGAAGCTACAGATACTAACAAACTGCACCAAACTTAAAGGTTCTACTTTATATGTTACTGAAGACTACTCTTTGAAGGTCCGCCAAACAAGGAATAAGTTATGGGACAGCACAGCTAGTCACAGGGAACAAAAGGAGAGTGTCAAACTTGTGTTTGATAAGATTTTTGTGGGAAAAAAGCTTTACGCTTGGAATGATCGAACTATTACAGAGTGCTTGTTCCGAAGCATGCGCAGACGTGACCTCAAGGGTACGGCGATTCCCTGAAGCTGCTAAATGTTAATTGCCGAAGTGTCGTAAAAAAAGGACTGGATATAGAATACTTGATAGCAATTCATGACCCCGACGTTATAGCACTCACAGAAACTTGGCTTTATGATAGTGTTTTTGACAATGAATTTGTGCCGCCAGCATACTGTGTGTACAGACGAGACCGTGATTCGAAGGGTGGGGGCGTCGCCCTGCTCTTTAAGAAAAACTTGAAGGTAATGCGAATGCTGGATGTTGCAGGTGTCGAGGTGTTATTCTGTAAATTGTTTTGCGAAAGCATCTGTCTAGTACTTGGAGTTGTTTACAGGCCACCGGGGGCTGATCTGATGGTGTTAGAACGTCTCAAGCGCCACATGACTTTAATCACATCCCGAACTACAAAACTCATTTTATGTGGTGATTTCAACTTACCCACAATCAATTGGTCTTCTTTCACCTGCGGTAGCAATAACACTAATAACAATGAAGAGCTCATTGATATTGCCTTTAATTTTGACTTAATACAACAGGTAAAAGACTACACTCGGGTACAGGGCAATAGCAAGTCGATTCTTGACTTTGTGTTTGTTCAAAGCAATATACCAGGTGAAATTGATTGTGAAGTGGTAGATGGAATTTCAGATCATAATGCCGTTCTAGTAAATTTCACCTCGATTAAAGCCAAGAAGGTTGTTACATCCACTCGTGTACCTGTTTTCTCGTTAGCCGACGATGTGTCAATTTTGGATAAATTGGAGCTGGCGTATGATGAATTTTCTTCTAGTGCTCACTTGTTTGACGTCAACACACTATGGTTAAAGTTCAAGAATACCGTCTATGCATGTATTCAGCTGTTTGTCCCATTCAGATATAAAAGGGTAAGTTTATGCAATCCCTGGATCACGAGGGAAGTTATTCACCTTAAAAGGAAAATCAACCCGCTTAGGAAAGCACGTAAAAGAGCTGTTCCCAGAAACTTAAATGATAACATTTCTTTTCTGTCGCGTCAACTTAAGGACACAATGAAAAACGCAAAGCACAACTTTTACGACGTTCGCTTGAGTTGCATGATAAAGGAATCGCCTTCTCGCTTCTGGCGATTTATATCACCTTAGGTGTCGACGACTGACAGTTTTGTCATCAGTAACGTTTGTACTTCTGATGCTAGTGCAATCGTTAATGCTTTCAACGACCATTTCCAGTCAGTATTTACAGACGATAACAACGTAAGGCCACCGTTTGATAAATATAAAGGGATACCCCCAATTGAAGACCTGCAAATTTCCGAGGCTGGATTTTTTTCTTTGCTCTTGAACTTAGATATACGGAAATCCCCGGGTGCAGACCGAATACCAAACGCTTTCTTAAAAAAAATTGAGCCAATCCACCCCGTGAATGTGGTTGGAAAGCAAAGCTGTAAACGGCACCCATGACGATTACCCATGCGACGTCACTTAAATTCATTCACATCGCTCTACAAATAGCAAAACCAGAGAGAAGTGAAATGCACTTAACCACACCATTTATTACTTCAAAGAGATATTCTTGGTAAGGTTAAATCAATGCATGAAGCATGAACGGTGTTTGGTTTAGTTGTATTGGTGTAGCACAAGAGTGGAAACTTTTTTTTTATAAAATTAAAGCTCCAACCCGGTGTTAGACGATCTGTCTTCTCCGTCTTTGCGCCGCGGACGGAGGCGACGAGATTTGCGACAGAGAAGGAGGAGGAAGAAATACTTCTGTTCAGATTTCTGAACGGCCCAGAGTGCAGCACTGGGGAGTGATTCCTTCTTCTGTGGGGCCCATGTGCAGTCCGCGCGGCCTGTGTTCTGTCCATCCGCTGAAGCTGGGTAGGTAGAGAGGGCCTGGACAGCACATCTCCCATTGCTCTTCTTGCGTAGTTGACGGAAAGAGGAGGGTGCTCAGGGCTAAAGTCGCACACCCCGATTACGGGCGGAGTGTTCCTACTTCTGAGCAAAATTCACATTCAGCGTCGTAGCGATTCGGATACATTAAGTGAAGAAGTGTAGGCTGTGGGAAGGAGCCCGGTTTGTATGAGCCGTAGGGTAGTTTTTTGTTCTCTGGAAAGGTCAGGGTAAGGCGAAGGTACGGTCTGTCTCAGAAGGCGATAATGCTGGGCTATCTCCCTGAACGTGACAAGCGGGTGACTGTCTTCGTGCAGCTCCATAGCACGGGAGGTAAAAGCGCATGCTTGTTGGGTGGGCGTATTTGTTGCCCTCCATTGAAGCGTGAGGGGGTGTCCAGATGAGCTGAATGGAACCATTTGGGGAGTGCTTTTTAGCACGCACAGTGCAGGTGAAGAGACCCAACCCTACTGGTAATTCCAGTAGGCTTGCTGGGAATCGATGACTACCCTCCGAACCCCTGGTTGAGCGAGAGCCAAGGTGATGGCTGCCTGTTCTGCTGCCGTCATTTCTTGGGTCCTAAGCGAGGTACACGCACGGAGGTTGGTTCTGGAGGTAGCCACGATGATGGCGTATTGCTGCCCTCGATGTTTGGAGGCGTCTGTGTAGAAGGCGTCTCTGCATGATTCCCACCGAGGGTGGGGTTTAGCGCTTGAGCCCGCGCTTTTCGGTGACCCTCGTCATGTGAGGGGTTCATATTTCAAAGCAAAGGGAGCATCTTTAGTTTTAGTCGCCAAGAGTCTGGGAGTACGTCAAGCGGAGTGACATTCTGGGCTACCCAGCCAATCTGGTGAAGCATGCGGTTACCCATCACAGTTCTGAGTCGGACCTTCTGGTTAGAAATATGGCCTTCTATTAGCTCTTTCACCGTGTTGTGGAGCCCCGTTCTAAGCAGCCTCTGTGTGGACGCACTCATGAGAAGACCAATGGCCTGCTCGACCGCCTTTCTAATCACTATATAAAGCATCTTTATGTCTTCCTTGTCGAGAAGAAGACAGGGAGTTGACGTAAATAACTCTCGAGAGGGCAAAAGCTTCAAATAATCGAAGGGTACCGGATTCCTTTAGGCCTCGCTTCTTGGTGGCAACTCACCTGACCTTGTGTGTGATTTGATTAATGCTGTTTTTGAGGCGCTGCAAGGAGACGTCACTCTTGGTGTTAGCCTCGAGATGTAGGCCCAGGATCTTGATGCTGGGGCTTGGAGTGATGGCCTGGTTATAAAGTAGTATTTGAATGTATTCCTTGGTTTGGCGTGAGGGCGGACGACAAGGAGCTGTGATTGTTTGCGTGAACACTGGAGGCCACAGGCTTTAGCACATTGGCTTACTAGAAGTGAGATGTCATGCATTGGTGTGAGCTTCCTTTAATTTTTGTAACTCTTAGTACATGAGCAAGGTGCACACAGGGCCGCTAAAGGGGCGTGCGTGGTCGCGTGACGCTTTCACGTGGCATTCAGCGGGAACACAGGGGGTAAACCCGTAGATGTGCTTGATGAGTACACCACCTTTCTTCCCAGTCTTCATGGTGGGCTCGTAGCTAAATCGGTAAGACAACGGGCTCTCGCCTTGTTAGTCTATTAGTTCCAGGTTCGATTTCCGGCGGTGCCAGTTAATTCTTTTATTTGTTCGCTGGAGTTTTCTGGTGACACCAACGGTCGCGAAGAACCCTTGGGGGGTAGAGGTAAAAAGCTTTGCTTTAAAAGATATGCCGAGTGGTCCTCTAAATTTCTGGTTATTATATTTAATGCATCACTGTCCATGGGTAAATTGCCGGATGACTGGACGCTGTCGGTGATAAAACCACTACACAAGCAAGGTAGCAAACAGAATATTCCGAATTATCGCCCAATAGCTCTGACGAGCACTTGCTGCAAACTGCTGGAGCACGTCATTCACAAGCACATTACCCTTTTCCTCGATACCCATTCAATACTGTCCCACACCCAGCATGGCTTCCGGCGCGGTTTTTCCACAATAACCCAACTTGTTGAAACTACCCATGATTTCGCTTCAGCCATAAACGAACGATCTCAAGTGGACGCAATTTTTCTGGATTTAGCGAAGGCTTTCGATAAGATCTCCCATCCAAAGTTACTCATCAAACTCACGGACCTTCTAAAAAATTCCCAGCTCTGTAATTGGGTGAGTTCTTTTGTCATGGGTCGTAAGCAATATGTATTATACCAAGACACTACTTCAGAAGTTTTGAATGTGTGATCTGGCGTACCACAAGGTTCAGTACTGGGCCCGTTACTATTCCTAGTCTTTATAAATGATGTTGTAGACCAATGTGACGTCAATATAAGACTGTACGCAGATGACTGTGTTATATACTCCGAAATTAAGTCCCCCAACGACCAACTAAAACTAAACACCGACCTAGGTAAAATAATGCAATGGTGCAATACGTGGCAGATGTCCGTAAATTATAATAAAAGTGCTATTATGTCTGTCACTAACAAAAAACACCCTCTTCTTTTTAATTACACCGCCGATGGTAATACATTAACACGTGTCAAAGATTTCAAATACCTCGGTCTTGTCATATCCGATGACCTCCATTGGGCAAACATATTCACACCATATCCAGCAAAGCAACGTCGACACTTCAATATTTAAAACGATCATTACGTAATGCTTCAAGTGACACTAAGCTCCTTGCATATAAAACCCTTATTCTTCCAATTCTGGACTATGCAAATATCATCTGGGATCCTTACACTGCTGTTAATCTTCGCAAAGTAGAAAGGGTACAAAATAAGGCAGTAAGGTTCATCTTCAACAGCTATGGAATAACATCGGTTTCTCAGTTAGTTGCCAGAGCAAGCTTAAAACAAAATTCCAGCGCGAAATCGTATTTGTCGATTGCCTTTCATGTTTAAACTGGTGAAAAGGAGGCTCCACAGCAGAACATCGGACTATGTTGAGTTTTCCTCAGGGTACGCAACAAGGCAACGACATCCGTTCAGTTTAGTACCATTGAAGAACCGAAACAATGTATTTAAGTACTCCTTTATTCCTCGGACCGTAATAGACTGGAATGACCTAAACGCACACGTAGTTACAGAAAATGACATTGACAGATTCCAGATTCATCTTGAAAGTTGAAATTGCTGCTGTCAAAGTGTGTCACTGCTTCAATTTTGTCCTATTGGTTAGTAGATGTCTGTGCGTACATACATTCCTGAAAAAAAACTGATATATTGCTTCTGATCCATGTTTCTCACGTTGTGTGATAAATGCACTTTAGTTCAATCTCGAGGCTGAGCTCGAGAAATCTCTGTATTGTTTGCACGGAAGTACTGTGATGTTGTTTGGATGTTTTGTCATCCAAATGTGTACAAATGTATATTTGTATTAACCACTCTGCTACAACCCCTTTCATTGGGGTTAGCAGTATTACTAAATGAATAAATAAATAAACCTAGTGCACCCGCAGCCAAACAAAACTCTCGCCGAGTAGCTCGGGCTTGCATTTAACAACCTCACACCACTTGAACGCTCAATGCTTCTAAGTGCACGAGCGGCAAGAGTTGTGGGATACGCGGTGGACGGGAAAGCGACCATTCCGCGATAGCCACTACTGACTGCCACAACAGACGAACGCCCTGCCGTCGGCACCGCTGCCTCGCCAGCCCCGCCGCGACGGACGAATACAGACTGGTACGTATGTGCCGTATTTTTATTACGGTTAATAATAGTTCAATTTCAGTTGCAGTATCGCTTATGCCAGTTGGCCGGTGTCGTGTATGGAAAGCCGTTCGCGCGAGCTCTCTGCTTCGACCAGAAAGATACGAGCGTCAATGCGCGGTGTTTACGGCATTTTTTTTCTCCAAGGTCAGGGCGATTTGACGAAGTCGGCGACGAGCGCCAGCATGTCCCAGGAGTGAGCTAACGTAAGGGTCCCTGCCGTAATCACTTTCTCGGAAATGAAGCGAGCACACTCGTACTTCCTTTAGCTCTCTTTCTCCTCCGTTTGGAAAGTTCACAAAATGTAGCCTTTTGCTTCGCCGAGGTTCGTCGTTGGGCAGCACATGAAAGGAGATCTCCTCACCGGCGGGGATGTCGCACTCCCTCGACGATTTGCCCGTACTACATGGGCATTTCAAAACGCAGCAACGAAATTTCAACGTAAAGTACTCGAACAAACTGAAGTTTTCAGTGGTTGTAAACTGGAAACGAGCTCGTAACGACAGCAGCAAGCCAACACCATTCGAAACTTCTGCGACGACTGGCACTATCTCGTCGCTTCTTGCTGTTCCTTACTCCCCTCGTTTCGATTTTTACATTTGCTGGTTGGCGATATGACGGCCAACCTCCTGTCAAGGGATTAAGATACCAAGCAAGGTCGCGGCTGTACGTGCTGGAACAGTTCGTTGGCCCCTAAGAGCCTCGAACCCGAAAATTCGTCGGCGCGACGGCGAGATGTCGAGCTCGGCCGGCGGTAGTTTCGTACTCATTGGCGCACACGCTTGCGTGTTCGTTCGGAACCTCAACCGTGTACTCCACCGTTATTTGTCATAAAAAGAATGTGCAGTATGTTTCACGGGCATTTAGCTCGCTATGCAAACTGTAAGCCCTGCCTAACATGCGTTTGCTTTTGTTGGCCTCCGCCAATCGCAGAGCATTCTCGAGTGACATCATAGATTCCGTTGCGGAAAATGAGCTGGTGGGTCGCATGGTCATTTCCTTTTTTCCTAATTATGTAGCTTATTTGAGCGAAGTTTGCGTTATAAGTGGTGTCGTTATGGTTCTAACGAGGCAATCTTTCGAATGAACCAAACTTGTGTTTCCTCTTCATGACTCCTTTAAACGCGGCGCTCACGAGTGCAGCGGAGGAGTTGGACGTGACAGCCTCACCGCTTCAGCGGATCGCCGGTATGGGAGCGGAAAGAAGCTATGAACTGCAACCACGGCCCTTTACCAGCCAGGACTAACTAGCACATGGGTTGGCCGTGGACGGTGCGGCTTGGGACCACGCACACCGACATCTTTGTGAGTGACGGGAAAGCGCCTTCTTATTTTTCGCTCAACGGTCATTCAACAGTACATGTTGAAAACAGATATTTTTGCGCATGTTCTTTCTTTTGTTCCGGAATGAACCATAATTTCTGTTTCTGGCCTGTCGGCGTCGCTTCGTCAAGCGGGGTCCAGCTCCCGAACCCATTCCTCAGAAAAGCGGTTTCTGCAGAGCTGAGGGCTTCTTGGCTTAGAAGAGGCCGGCGAGAGCTTCATTTGTTGTTTCCTGGTTCAAGCCTGCAATGAATCACCAGCAAGTGTCGTGGGGGGGGCTTTATGGATGGCACGATTTCGTATTGTACTCCACCGATTTTCAAATCAAATCAAATCAAATCAAGTTTTATTTTTCAACATTGGTACAGTGGACAATGTTTACAGTCACTCTGGCAAGAAGCTGTAGAGACAGCTTGACGGGGCCAGAGTGGCGGTGCAGCTGCGGCAACTTTGGTAGGAAACAACACATTAAATAGAAACAACATTACTATACACTGAACAATCATAGAAAATCATCTTTGGGAAATATAAAACATATTGCGGAAAACATTACTAAGAAGAGCAAAAAAAAGAACAAAAAAGAACAAAAAACATTGTTAATAAGAACATCACTACAATTTATCGTTAAAAATTAGAGAGTGCAATTCTTTGCGACTAAACCTATCACATTCAGCAGTATGTGGGTGCAAGCGGTTTAGCATCACAGGAATGTTGTGACTAAGTGACTGTAAGTAGTAATCGGTGCGACGACGATTCGCAGATGTAATCTTGCTCGGCGTGATAGCATAACTTTCATAGCATAACTTGTGAGGAATAAATTTTCGGGCGTCTTAATTTGGATAACGACACTGTTGCAGAATTCCTGCTGCGGAATAGCACTAGGCGTTTCGATGATTTGAACGAGGGTGCCAGGTGCTCGGTCCGCGATGTTTCACGACCCGAGTGTGGTCGGTAAACCACGGTGCAAATGTCTTTCGGCAACCGCGGCGGCGGTGCGTGGCGGGTGTTGGCACTAGTGGTAGGTGAAACAGATGGCTTCCCGCGTTCCGGCGGAAAGTATGAATTGGAGTAGGGCGGTGTCTTCGAAGACGCTTTCTGGAGGCGTGAGTAGATGGCGTCGGTCCAGGGGTACCCCGGTAGGATCGTTGTGCGGCTCTCTTGGTCTAATTCTACTGCCTGCTGAACTGCAGTTGCAGTGCGGAACAACTTTGGCGCGGCAGGCTTAGCAGAAGCGCCGCCACCGTGAAAGTTCGGAGTCTGATAATTGAGGAAAAAGAGGCTCCCCGATACCACTTGAGGTACCGAGACGTACTGGGTAACGTCAGGAGCACGGTGGTAAATCCGTTCGCTTGCCAGTGAGGGTAGTCCGCCGATTTGGAGGTTTAGAACGGGAAGCCATACAAAACGTTACTGTTTGTGTCACCCCCTGGCGGGGAAACTTACATTAGTTCCATCTTTCATTATGTCGAAATGAGATCGGTTTGTTTAGCGATTCCAATTAAGTAGCTTCTACTGTATATTCTTACACGGAAATTCTCACAGGTAAAGGATATGGCTCACGCTATTTATTTTTTGAGCTGCTTTGTGGTGGCCACATGAGAGAAGCTGGAGATGGGGGAAACGCTGGTTACTACGTAGCGTGGGTGAAACGGTTGAGGGAGCACCCGCATCGTCGCTCATTTTCGTTTACGGCCTGCATGGATTAGCAAGGTTTCAATCGGACGCGCGAAACGCGATCGGGTTTAATTTACGCCACATGCTCCCAACCTCACCTTTAAAATCCGAGGGATTATGCCCCAGTGCGTTCGTCATGTGCCGGCCAGCTGTCTGAATGCTGGAGGCATTATTAGAAGAGGAGGATCGCGTGCGCCTCGGGTGTTGAATCTGCGCAACGGACATTCTTTTATGCGCATAAATGTACTTGATGGTGATCGGTGCAGCACCTCACGGCACTGCGTATTACTTTTCCCTTCCCGTAGTTTCAAAGCGAAAGGCTTCCTAATGGGAAGCGAGCACGCCCACACGCACGCACACAGGCACACACAGGCACGGAGGCACGCATGCACGCACAGGCACCCATGTGCATGCATCGTTGTAGCCAACGTAACGACTTCCTCCGCACTGAATGGTGTTGCGTGTATAAGTGTTTCAGGTAAATTTAAAGTGATGGTATAGCTGCAAATAATTTGTAAGCAATTTCATAGCAATTATTCAGTATAATCATAAGCAGCACAACCAAATTATTCAAGTAATTCAATGTCAGTAAAAGGCAACTAAAGTTCAAGTTCATTCTATTGTTTTGATAACATTAGCGGCTACATAAACAAAAGAGGTCCCGAAGCTGAGAACCGTTGGGGTGGGGACCTTGTTAAATAACGTAGTAGTAAAAGAAAAAGACGCAGCAAGCAGTTGAGCAGGTTTTATAACATTGTGAAACATAATCAAGACGAGCAAAACAAGACATCGAACAGAAACCATGCAGTAACGCTCCATTGATAATTTTCACACAAATAATTCATAAAAGCATCCATACAACGCGAAAACACAATAAAAGAGTTTATTGGTCATGTAGTTCTCTGAAGAGATATATTTTTAACACTCTGCGAAAAGAATGCAATGTGTAAGTTGATTCAACTTCTCCCGGTATGTTTTTTCATGTCGATACACCAGCAAATTTTGCGGTCCGTTTGGCGCATTTCGTACTTGCTTTTGGTATCAAGAAAGTGTTTCGGGCAGAGAGTTTGGTGTTACTCCCGTTAATGGCGTGCTCCCGTGGTAATCCTGCGATGAATATGTGATTATTGGCAAGGCGATACATAAAAGAGGCCAGATTTAAAATTAATAGTTCGTTTACCGGAAGCACGCTTACGTAAATGTTGAGGGGCATGGAATGAGACCGAACAGGAGCAAAATTAATTATTGTGAGTGCCTGATTTACAAGGATTTGAAGAGGTACGTCATGGGTAGTATATGTGTTGCCCCACGATGAAATGCCTTACGAAAGATGACTGTGAATATAAGCATAGTATTGGCGGTGAGCGCGAACACGGGCGGCGCTACGAAGCGCGTCTCCGTGACGTCGGCATAGAGTTAATACTACTGTCGTCGGCTTATAGGATTCTCGCATTTGTCGTCTGTTTCGTTGCGCTCGGTTGAGTTTTGATGCTTCTCCACACCAGATTTTGATTGTGCGTAACTTTTTATCACAATAAAAGACTGAAAGTCACATACACTAGCCCAAAGCCTGACCTAAAGTACAGTTTTTATACCGGTCGTGAAGAAACACTGCCAGCATCACCTCATTCCTTACGAAGCCGGTCGTGTGCAGAGTGTGAAAAGCCGGAGCCATGTAACTCCTGTATCCAGCAATCATTCGAATTAAGGGAAGAGTCAGCTGATAGTAACCGGCAACAGCAAAAATTCAAGAACAAAACAAATTCCGAGGCCTTCAGGGCTGTCGACTTTGGAACAATGCATTACGATTTCCGGTAGTCATATGAAAGTAAAAAACAGTTTTTGCAACCTTGTCGAAGGCTCGAAAGTATTGTATCACGTCACTTTACACTGTCATGATATGAGGGTGTGTCGACGTGCACCATGGGCAGCAGAAAATGTAGGTTGAATTCCAAATACCCTACTGTGTGTATAGGCGCGTCGTGGTACCCGGCCTCTAACCAGTACAGAGCCTCAATGAGCAAAAAGAGCCACATGTACGCTAAAATACAGCAACACTGTTTTTCTTCAGACCTGGAGCATATTTCGGTACATTTCCAACAGCCATATCTTCAAAATATGGAGATATGCGTTACAGCAAAACTGCACACAAGATGACGAGTAGGAGGCGTAGGTAGAGAAAACTTTATTGAAAAGTGGAATCGAGCTGATTAGTTGGCGGGGTCTTCAGTCCAGGACAACAGAGCCAGAGGAATTTTCTACAGTTCATTGAACACCTTCCCCGGGTAGGACAGGATTTGTTGTATTCGACCGAAAGGCACGGAAAACAATAAAGATCTGCTCGTACATATTCACCGCTTTCTATTCATGCTGTGCTTGAAACAGGCGCGTATACTGTTTATTGCATTTGTTAGCGAGTATATCAAGCCTTCAACATCGTAATCATGTCATAACTCTGCGGGTTGAGAGACAGTTCGTTATAATAACGATGGTTACGAAAGAATTTTGGGGCACAACAGCCGCCTTCGAGTACTCTGGACAACGCTGTCTCCGCCATTTCGCGGTGACGTACCAGAATCCTTTTCATTTCATTTGCATGTGAATAACCAACGCACGCTCCGGATATGCACCTTCTTGCACGCAGCTATAAGCCAAATTGGGAAGAAGCTACTGTATGCCCTACCGCCCGACTAAAATATACACACCTGCGTTGTGAGCCTCCGAAACAACCCCAAATTTTCTAATCAGACGCTTGTGACGGTGAAGAAAAATTAATGCTTTGGGTACAGAAAAAAGCTTTCATCTGATACAAGCCAAGCACAACAAACTAAATAGAAGAAAGCCGTTTTATCACCGGCTGCGCGATGCGCATGTAAGGGCCCGCTGCTTGGTGTCTAGCATTAGAATGCTGAATCTTCGTAAGACGATCTCAAAAATACTTTTGGGAAGCCAACTCATTTGGATACTTATCGAGGGGCTCTGAGCAGTGAACCTCGCAAATAAGCTAGAAAGGACGAGCTACACACGATCGTCAGACCGGTGCTTTGAAGAAAGTTATCTCTCGCGTCGTGTGTTGCAAACTTGTATGGGATACAGCTTGAAATTATGCAGAAGCTAGACAAATAACTTAACTACTGCAAATACGCTTTTTTGCAGTCAAGCATCAGAGCGGGCAATTTCTAGCCCAGGCACTGCTGCCTTTCGCAAGCGGAGTGTAGCAGACGACAGCGGCGCGAGTCCCTAAACCGACGTCAGAGGCAGGGGGCGCCACTCAAATATATCCCTGCCAATAATGAAAGAACAATGCGTGGCTGAAAATAAGTGGGTGCTTTGATAAGGGCATGAATTCCGAAAGCTACCTTTGTAAGCAGTGATTGCACGTGGTAATTAAGCTTCAAATTTTTGTCTAGGACAACACCGAGAAACTTGGTGGTATCGGATAAAGATATCACAATGTTGTCGAAGTAGGGTACGCGACGTAGGGTAACGTACGCAAAGTAGGGTTTTGGGGTGAATCAGATATCGTAAATGCAGTTGTTTATTAGAATTCCAAATCCAAAGCCACACAATTATTCTGAATGTGTAGGCAGGCACCGAAGATTAAATCTGCCCATAATTTTTTTCTTCGCGGGACAGGAGGATCACAATTGTGTTTTTTCAGTCATTTCGCTGTTTTGTCCGGGAAGCATACATATGTTTTAACCAAAAATACATCGCCGATACTGGTTTCAGCAACTTCTGAGTTCTTTCGTTCCTCGATCACGTGAGCTCTGTTTCAAAAATTACATTTTTCAGCCATCCCATACCGCAGGGGCGATTTCCCGTTAAAGGCAGATCGGGAGAGTTGGCATCCCTCACAAAGTTTGGGCGCCTGGCCGGGCGTCACCTGGACCTCTTTTGGCGGTGGGTGCCCGGAGCCCCCAAGGTGCACGACTGCACAGGATGACTTCCAGAGCAACTGTGGACGGCCAACTGGGTAACCGCCTGTGTCCGGAGAGCGACCATGGCTCTTTCACCCACTGGCAATGCGCTGCGGAAGAAGACCAGGGAGCCCCGTAAAATCGATCAGGGTCAGGAGCTCCTCGCTAGGGTGAATGTAGCTTTCCATGCGTGAATACCCTTTCAAAGGTGCGGACACGACCAGGAACGCCTGCACCTGTTGAAGAAACCGGTGGGACCAGGCAGTAGGCGGAGGTGAACGCTGTACCTCCAGACCACGAGGCCAGTTCTATAGCTCTTAGGCATCGCCAAAGAACATGCGATTATTGGTTAGTGTATAACACGAACACCCCCTTTCAAAGACGTCGCCAACTTCAAACTAACAGGCAGATTTTACTTTTTGCTGTTTCGCAATGTCGAGTGCCTTTTACTTTTTGCTGTTTCGCAATGTCGAGTGCCTTGTTACGCACAGGGCTCGACACCCGCAAAGGGCTTCTACGTGTCGCCCGTTTTTTCGTGGCCTTATTTGACCCCGCCTAACAACGTTATTTCACACGGGTTATTCTCCAAGTCTCCCGATATACAATAATGTTCGATCACGCTTTCTGTCTCTCTCCTTGGATAACTGGCTTTTTCAGCGGGAAGTTTTACGTCATTCCAGGAAAAGAGATTGTTGGTTCCCGTGGGGACCTTTGCAGAGAGCAATCGAATCGAATCAGGCGGGCAAGCACTTTTCATATCTGGAAATGCCGTCTTGGTGAAGCAGCTCTCAATCAAGGATGTCTGCCCGCATGCTAGTTTGAAATGCGTTGTGTTCGCGCAGCGGCCTTTCGCGCTTTCCTTTCGCCGTCCCTTTGATTGGCGGGCACGTCATTGGACAATGGGAAGGGGAAGATGCACGAGCGGTGGTCAGCGATTGGACGGCGGCTTGGATGCGGCTGTAGGTGCGCGGAATAAAGGAGCGCGTCCCATGCGCCCGCCAGACTTCCCCATGGCGCGGACGGCTGCCCTGGTCCTGCTGCTCGTCGCTGTGCACGTGCTCTCCTCGGCGTCAAGTCCGGCCTCCTCCACCGCAACGGGACCCACTTCCCTTGCCGGTCGCACCGGTGAGCAGCCCATGTTCCAGAACTGCTCGCATATAAGAGCTCCGAAAGTATTCGGGCTAGGGTTCTGCGTAATTTTCATGCCTGCAAATAGAAACTCCCGTGGCTGCATGGTTCTTTTAAGCGTGAGGCATTGACAAAGGAAACGTCCCGACTTTTGTGTAGCAGGCGGCCGCAATGAAAGCAGCACGCCATTCTACAGGTGTATTTCGACCTCAAGCTTATACTTTTGATCACTTGTTTCTACATGTTAAGCAGATTTGCCCTTACTAGGCCCAACTTCCAAGATCAAAAATAATTTAGCCCGGAAGTTTTTGCGTCACATCAGTTTAACATGCATTTTGAGTAGAATATTTATCATTTGGCGCCATTTTCAGCATCCGTGCAGTCTCAGGTAAATGTTCATTAAAGGTTTGTCGTTTCGTGCCCCGCGTCGAACGTATTCTGCGTTCGCACTTCCCTCTTTTTGTCGGCGTTCCATGCGCGTGCGTGTATAGTTCTCCCCGGCTCCTCAGGGCGGTGCCACTTTGCGTTCTCTCTCAATAGAAAATAAGGCGCAATTTCTGCCCGATTAGCAGGAACGTAGCTCGTTGCCCGGTCTAAAGTTTCACGGCTTATTCACTACCAGGCAGTGGCTGGTAGTGATTGGAAATTAACAAACTGGAGCTAGTGGGATTATTCATCATCGCTTTCATGGACTTCCTTCCCCCACCACACTCATGCAAGTTAGCCGAATTTCAACGCTGGAATCCCGAAAGACAGGTGATATATTAAAACTTACCGCCAATTTTTCAAACGGAAACTGTACGCATCGGCAAATCCAACCCCTCAAATATCGTCATACCCGGTAATACCACTATTTTAAATTTATTCACCTTATTGGTGCGCACAAACATTTATCCGATTGCAAAATATCCGACTGAAACACTGTGTCGATCGCCGCATTTAACCGATAATTTGCACGCATGAATGGATATTTGTAAAGGTTTTGTTTCATATATTCTCTTTCATACCCAATGATTCCTCTTGGCTGACATGCACCGTAATTGTTTCGCCACTTCTACGTGGGCCTAGTTGTGGGCTGCAGTGTTATTTAAATAAATACAAAGGAATAAGGACTCGCTGTGGTCGGGGAATTCTCGAAGTTTGTTGGCTACATCTTGGCTACGGCGTTGGCTACAACGGCGTTTAGCTCTGAAACCGACATGAAAACAGCAAGTTGCACTTTGACGACCTAATGTGTGGTCTCCACTTGATGCGAATGCGATTTTATGAGGTGCACATACCAGCTTGTTTGCCTTCCCTGCGAAGAATTGACACCTGCTGATGCCGCATCATGCTCTCTTGTAGCCACAGCGCGAGAGACTATCGAGTGCGACATAGAGATCGAAGGACACGCGGGCCAGCTCTAGGCTCCCCCTTTCACCGCTATCCTTAGACGAACTGAAACGGGAGCAGCGGCGGCAGCTCCATGCAACCGCAAAGAAGGCTGGGCGAGCCGTGGCGACCTTTTAAAACTTAGTACTATTCTGACCTCAGAAGTGGCGACGTCCTGATTCATGGCTTTCCAATTTTCGGAATCAACTATTCACGCAATGCCCGAACTCCCCTTTGGCATCGCCTAGGGCCGTTTTAGAGCTAAAAATGCTCTCTGGAGGCCTACAATTGGCCCCCTCGTCAAGATATGGTAAGGTCCAGCCGGATGTGCCTCCAGCACAAGCCTAACCGGAGGATGCCGTTCCAGCCGACGGAGTGTTCCGAGAGGGCTAGACAGCGTGCCGGAATGGACGTCATTTTCATTGGAGAAGCATGATGGCTAAGCGTCGCCGACTGCTAATCGAGCTATCCCGAGTTGGCCGAACTCACGAGCCTGACTGAGAATGTGGAAATGACTCGTTGCAAATCACCTTTTGCAAGTGGTGAGGTCAGGACGCACGACCATACGTCTCACGCCAGCGAGGTACCTCATTGTCGAGCCAATTGCAGATGCAGTGTTTCCTCCGTTGGCATGACGCACAGCCAGAGTCTAAACAAACTCTAGCGAGCAGGGAAAAGCATTGACCGCGTGTCCACTTGCTTCACTTCATACGCCGTGGAAAAAAACTATAGTCGTCTGCTGCCCGTGCCAAGCAACCTTCCACTCCGTTCTCCGCTCCTACCCCCCACATTCTTCTCATCATCCCTCGCTCCTCTCGTGATAGACGAAATGAAGGTTTATTCAATAAAATTCAAATTTCCCGCCTCCGCACTGCTCGCGCGGCATCTGTTTGGGGCCGCGCTCCCTATTTTTTTGTTTTGTTTCTTGTTCTGCCTGGAACATAACGAGCGTGCGAGCTCGGTTCTCCTTCTTGCTTTTATCTCTGTGCAAATACACCAAAATGTACCTAGTCGGATTGGAAAAAAAATATGGAAGCTGCGCAAGATGTAGGCTTGAACGATGCAGAGCTTCGAAAGTATTCCCACAGTGAGAGCGCGAAGGGTAAAGCAAAACTAGCCTTGAAAAGACAGACCAGGCGACTTGGTGATGTACCTCTGCTAAGACAAGGTGGTGCGGACCCAGAAATGATATTGCGATACAGTAAGCAGGATAAAGATGAAGAGGAAAAAAAGACCGTAGGGGAATTTAAGATGGAAAAGAACGAGCAGAGAACACAAATCCGTGCACTCAAAAAACAACTTGCTGCTTTAGAGTCGTGTACACGTTGTTTTGTAGCGAATGGCGTGTTTCAAACTACAAAAAGGGGAATTCCTTTACACTGTGGGATGTGGTTCGGGCAGTAGATTCTGGCGATAGATAACCTAATGAGAACAGGTCGATGTTCCAAAAGGAAGTAGTATGTCACAAAGCAGAAAGGCACCAGAGGACCATAGGCTCAACAGGAGATGAACACAGGCTAGTGCTACAAGAGACGAGTCGGCAACCTCTTATCAGCGCTTCTTATGATGGGACCATCCATTTAACTGACACCTTTAGAGAGTGTAAGACTGAGAATCTAGATCAAAGTAATGTCCAAGCAGAACAGTGTTCACTTCATGATTACACGAAATGCAAAATTTGTCACGAAATGTGAAGCACTTGGCGAAAGCACCCAATGTTATCACTCTGCAGAGCCGCGGCATAGCTCTACAGCTGTTAATAATAATAGTAAAGATGCTAAACCCACCCATAGAAAATTCTCTTCTACCTGTCGTGGTAATGTTCCTGTGCGGCAAAAATTTCTCGAAAAAGGAGATGTAGAAGGGGGAAGAGACAGATGTCAGTTCATGGGCGAAAGAACCGCCCACTCCAGCTGAGAGTGCGTAGTAGGCTTTGTGGCCATCCCAACGCACAGTGCTTTGAAAAGTGTAGGCAGAAAATTGTACACAAAGTCGTGCACATAGCCCCACAAGTTCAGCGGTGCTCATGGCTTCAGTGCAGCGTACGCCTTGGCAACCAATGCAGAAAGCTGACTCCTTTCAACTTACCCGATGTTGGTTGGGGCGGTCACATTCCAAAACACTTCCCTGGCCTGCATACACAATTTTATTTGATACTATGTTTAAACTGTATTGTGTGAAGACGTGAGTTTTTCATAGACATGAGCAACAATCAGTAAAGAAATATGTCGTGTTCTATTGTCTCTGCTGGTAACAGGTATTGCCGAAAAAAGTTTTATGTATATTGTATAACTTAGGATTCTCATTATTGTAAATATACGATTTTTGTATTTTTTTAATTTGTGTATTTTTTTTCTCCCGGTATTGCTGGGTCTTATTGCTAAGCACGCATATTTGATTCGAACATGTCCTCTGCTGTGAACTCCTCTGTTGTGAACTCCAGAGGGTCAGGAGCCCTGGTCAGGCACTGAATTTCTTTAGCTCCTGCCCCTTCAGCAGGAATTGTAACAACGTCTGCTGAAAAATAAAGTCTTCTTCTTCTTCCGAATCCCAAATTTGCAGTAAAATGGACAGTTTGGCTAGTTAGTGATGATACGTGATAAGTAGCGCTTGAAGCAGGACGAAAGCAGAGAAGGCACACACGACGGGTACAGGTTGCAACAGGTTGTTACTCAACCGATACGTGTTCAAGGTTCATAGAGTTCCGTATACTTGATCTTGTGTTTGTCAGCCGTTCTTTAGAACTTTCCATTGCCAGATCTCATCAAGGATCGTCTGAACACATTGTGGCTTGTTTTTCTTGTTTGATTGAAGTTACGGATGGTTTAAATATTGCTCAAGCAAAATCCATTAAACATAACTCGGCCACTGGGGATGAAAGCCCTCTAGGCTACCACTTTGTCTTGACAACTTTACTGGATCCGAAACTTGTGAACTGAAATATAAATTAAAAAATATATGCATTTATTGTCTAGATGATTTCGTTCCTAACCGAAATAAAGAAATCTTCGAAGCTAATTCCTTGTCTTACACGAGAAACCTTGCAATTCAAAAGAAAAATTAAACGGTTAAAGACAGCACGTGCCGAAATATTGGCAGTTTAGGCAACTCAGTCGGCCTGCTAAACGACACTATTTTCAACATAGTCTTCCAAATTTTATTACTAACGCCCGTGTATGATGAGGTGTCGGTGCTGTAGCAACTCACGAGCGTTCAATCCACCGAATGATACGAGCCCAACATAGGAGGAGAAAGAACGGGAGGTGCTGTTCGGTATGGGAAGCAGCAAGAGTATCAACATTTAAAGTGTGGATGTAATGCTTATTATTATGGTTCTCGCCAATAGTGACCTTCACCGAGCTGCGCTGCACAATTCCAAGGCTCAATTTGTATCTGTTTAGCACACGCCTTTCACCCACGCAACTATGTGTGCGGTGCTAGGTCCCTGAGACAATCGAACATTTTGTTCTCGCCTGTCACCGCTTCTCAGCAGCTAGACAACTGATTTTGAAAAACCAAATTCAGCGTTTGAAGTTGACTTTGTTGATTCCTATTATATTATCTATTGGCGGCACAAATTTTGGGAATGCGAAAAGGTTTACATATAAATGTATTCAAGATTTTCTTCCTGCTTCAGGGCATTTGAATTGCTGAAGGGTGCTAATTAATAGGTAATTCGGGTTTTAATCATAGCGAAGTTTCATTTTACGGCCTCTGTTTTTTCTGAAATAAATTCGTATTTTGAGGACCTTAGGAATTTCAACAAGCGAGCTAGCCCTAGCCAATCTCCTCTTGTGTGTACGTGCCAAAATCCTTCAGGCCATAATCATCACCATCATCATCATCATCATCAAGACGGCCACCCTTGCGGTGTAGGCCGAGGACCATCCATCCGCTGCTGTACAAAACAATACCCAGCTGTCAACGAGACAACGGCCATCCGTCGTGGTGTAGGCCCGACGAATGTCTCCGACGCTACCGCGAGAAGCCGGTGCGCCCAACGAGTGGGCGGTGTTCCGGTGGCGTGGAACGCGGGCAGCGAGGCCTCGCTGCGGCGCAATCTTAAGCTTTTCCCTTCCGCAGCTAGTCATTGGCCACCATCGCGTCCTTCTCCAGCGAGACACATCTTCAACGAGAGCAGTAACCTCCTCCGTGAACAGAGAGAGAAGTGCATCTCCGATTCGTCGCTTCCGGATTGCCCCGTCTTTGCGATCGTAGGCAATGAGCATATTTCGTAAAAATGAGAGCGCGAATTAACAATGACTATAGAAAGAAGACAAGCACAAGCGCTCACTCGCAACTACTTGGAGGCATCGTCTCATATACATGCACAAATATTCCCCGGAGCTTGCGCACAAGAACACCAGGAAAAAAACGCTGCTGATATAGCTGCAATCAGAGAGCAGCTTCCAAAAAATGAAACTCACTCGCACGCAGTAACACCGATGTCTCACTGACGCACTAGTCCCCTTTCTTCGTGATATGAAAGGCTTCTAAAAGCTCCCTGGCCGTTTGGTTTTCACTCCTCCCTAGAATACTAATCTTCTCAAAGAAAGGTGTGCATTTGGACTGCGAAGAACGGAATGGCCTCCACTGTTTACAATGCGCTGCTAAATGCGCGCCCGTACTTTTAGCTAGTGGCGAATAGTTCTCGTGAGCGCTATCATTCACAGATCTGCCCGGCTCACCGATATAGGCCTCCCTGGGTAAAAGTGGTATCTCGTATACCATTCCTACGTCAGGACAAAAATCGCTTAGCGTGCTTCTTTTCGCAATTTTAACGCAAAGCTTTTTACCTCTACCCCACAAGGGTTCTTTCGCGACCGTTGGTGTCAACAGAAAACTCCCGCGAACAAATAAAAGTATTTACTGGCACCGCCAGGAATCGAACCTGGAAATAATAAAGTAACAAAGCCAGAGCCCATTGTCTTACAAATTTAGCTACGATCACACGCGGAGATGGGGAAGACAAGTGATGCACTCACCAAGAACATCTGCGGGTCTAACCCCTGAATTCTCGCTGAATTCCACGCTATAGCGATTAAGGGAAGCTCAAACCAACCCATGGCATCTCACTTCCAGTACGCCAATGTGCGAAAGCCTATGGCTTGCAGTGTTCATGTAAAAAATCGAAGCTCCTTGTTGTCCGCCCTCACGCCCAACGACACATTCACATACTCTTTGATGGCCAGGCCATCACTCCAATCCCCAGCATAAAGATCGTGGGCCTACACGTCTAGGCCAACACCGAGAGTGACGTATCCTTGCAGCGCCTCAAACACTGCATCAATAAAATCATACACATGTTCAGGCGAAGTGCACCAAGAAGCGAGGCCTCAAGGAATCCGTTACCTTTCGATTAGTTCAAGGATTTGTCCTCTCGAGAATCACTTACGTCAACCCCTGTCTTCTTCTCGGCAAGGATGGCATAAAGATGCTTTATATAATGATTATAAAGGCGGTTTAGCAAGCCATCGCTCTTCCCATAAGTGCGTCCACAGACAGGCTGCTTATATCGGGGCCCTACAACACGGTAGTAGAGCTGACAGAGGGCCATCTTTCATTCCAGAAGCTCCGAATATGCAGAACTGCGGCGGGGCGCCGCATCCAACACCAGATGGCTGGGCATCACACAATATCACTCCGCTTGATGTACTGCTGGACCTTTCGCGACAAGAACTAAAGATGCTCCCTTTGCTTAGAAAAATGAACCCCTTACACGACTAGGGTCACCGACAAGCACGGGCTCAAGCGCTCAACACGACCCTCGGTGGGGATCATGCAGTTATCTACACAGACGCCTCCCAACATCGAGTAGCAGTACGACACCATCGTGGCTACCGCCAGAACCAACCTCTTTCTTTGGGCCTCATTCAAGACCGAAGACATGACGGCAGCAGAAGACGCAGCCATCGCCTTGGCTCTGACTCAACCAGGGGTTCGTAAGATGGTCTCCGATTCCCAACAAGCCTACCGGAATTACTGGTCGGGTTTGGTGTGCCGACCTGCAATGTGTGTGCTAAAAACACTTTTTAAATGGTTCCATTCAGCACATCTGGACACCCACTCACGCTTCCATGGAGGGAAGCGAATACGCCCACCAAGCCTGCACTTTTACCCCCCGTGCTATGGAGCTGCACGAGGACAGTCACCCGCTTGTCTTGTTCGGAGACAAAACCCAGCATTACCGCCTTCTGAGACAGACCCTACCTTCGCCTTACCCTGACCTTTCCATAGACGAACAAACTATATTACAGCTCATACAATCCGGCTCCTTCCCACACCCGACGCGTGTTCACTCAATGCACCTGAATCGCTACGACCCTGAATGTAAATTTTGCTCAGAAGTAGGAACACTCTGCCACATAATCGGGACTTGCGACTTCATCCCTGAGCACCCTCCTCTCTTTCCGTCAACTACAGAACAGGATCAATAGGAGATACTGCTGTTCAAACCCCTCTCTGCTACCTAGCTTCAGCTGGTGTGCAGAGCACAGGCGGCGCGGACTGAATATTGGCTACAGTTTAGAAGGAGCCACTCCCCTGGGACTCACTCTAGGCCGTTCAGAATAGAGGTATTTCCTCGTCCGGCTCCTCCTCCACGTCGCCTCAGTCCGCAATGGCAGAGACGGATAAGTGAGATCGTCTAACACCTGGTTTGAGCTTTAATTTTATAAAAAAAGAGTTTTCACTTATGTGCTACACCAATACAGCTCAACCAACCACCGTTCATGTATAATGCATTAATTTAACCTTACCAAGAATATTTCTTTGAAGTAGTAGGGGGTGTGGTTAAGTGCATTTCACTTGTCTCTGGTTTCACCATTTCTAGAGCATCGTTAGGGAATTTAAGTGACGTCGCATGGGTAATCGTTGTGGGGTGCCGTTTACAGCTTTGCTTTCCAAGCACACTCACCGGGTGGATTGGCGCTAATTTTTTTCTTATTTGGTTTTCCATAAATTTGCACACACAGGCAACCAAGTTTGCCGAGAGCGAAGAACACCACAGGCACTTTGTGCCTTTTTGCCGTCTTCTTGGTGCCGCCTTCCTTAGGTTGTTCGTGACCCTATGCACATAGGAGAACACCACACGCACAAAGTGCCTGTGGTGTTCGTCGCTCTACGCAAACTTGGTTGCCTGTGTGTGCAAATTCCTGGAAAACGAAATAAGGAAAAATGCAAAAAGAACCAAGCTAAGCGATTTGTGCCGTGTGACGTAGGAGTGGCGTACGAGATTCCACTTTCATGCGGGGCGGCCTATGTCGCGAGACGGACAGATGTGTCACTGATAGGGCACGTGAGCACAATTCGTCACTGGCTAAAAGGACGGGCGCTCATTTACCAGCGCACTATGATCAGTGCAGGCCATTCATTCCTTCGCAGTCCAAATGCAGACCTTTCTTTGAGAAGATTAGTCCAGGGAGTTTTAGAAGCCTTTCATATCAAGAAGAAAAGGAACCAGTGCGTCAGTGAGACATCGGTGTTACTGCCTGCGAGTTTAATTTTTTGGAAGCTGCTTTCTGTTTGCAGCTATCGCACCAGTGCTTTTTTTTGTGGTGTTCTTGGGTGCATGCTCCGGGGAATTTTTGTGTATATATGAGACGATGCCTGCAATAAATTTAGTGGTGAGTGATTGTGTTTGTCTTCTTTCTATCGTCCTTCTTAATTCGGCCTCTAAGTTTTACCAAATATGCACCAACTTTCCCGAAAGTCTGTTCTAATAAGCGTATGATTCTTTCAGTCTTTGTCCGGAATCATCCGCTCCTGAATGTTTCCGCACCCGGTCCGCTTGTGTGCATAAGTGGCCATTAACCTTTGTACGTGTATCCTTTTAATATATTTGTGTGTTTGGGGGGGGGGGGGGCGAGAAAAGTTCATTGTGTGTGTGTGTGCGTTCGTGGTTACAAGAAAATAGTCCTGGTTCATGACGTTCTACGCGGTCCGGCTCAGCAAAGTGGCGAGCCCTCCAAGATTCGCATTTTACCATGTGTAGATAGGAGCCTTATTGTTTCTCCTGGCAGCTTTTCAACTTCCGTGGGCACCACGGACCATTCAATGGCACGTGGCTTTACCAGCCATTTTTCTGCTTCGGACATGTTTGTAATTATTCCAGTACTATTACGAGTGATTGCCGCCGTTTACTGGTACTGCCGTGTCCCCAGCAGTGTGTTCTCATTTGGTATGATGCATACTGTGCACGCAAATGTCTCATGTGTGGTGATGTCAAGATAAAAACTGGACCTGATACGCCTGACACGAGTACCGCAGATCTACTGAATCAGTTACTTGCCAAAGGAAACAAATTATTATCTGTTATTGCTGCTCTTGGGGCACAACAAGCCAGTGTTGAAACAGTGATAACCGATCTAGCATCACGCTTTGCTGACTAACCCGCGCATTCACAAACCTAACTTAAGTAAAGTTTTCCCTTCGTACACTTTTGCCGCCTTAACGTGTTTCAAGAACCAAACTTATGCTCAAAGGGCGGCTTCTGGCGAAATAATCGGACCGAAAAGTAAGCGCTACATAAGGTAGCTCCCGACCTACCTCACTCTAAACTTTTTTTCCACCCATATACTCCCTAGAGGTTCTTTTTCGCCTGTCCTCTAGTGATCCTCCTTGTAGGAGTTTTTTTACTACATGGAACAGAGAGGTTTTGTTTACCTCCTCAAAACAGGGTGTTTTTAGGTGATAGAAAGGAGGTAGTTAGGGAGTGTTAAAAAATGTTAGGGAGAATTTAAGGAGATCAAAATGGAGTATTCTTTACTTCCTCAAGGCGTTTTTAAGTGATGTTTATGGACTTTTCAGGCGGTTGAATAGGAGCCTATTATGGCTCCCTTGGGAAGTACTTATGTTATTTTAGGGGCCTTTTGAAGAGGTTCAAGGGAAGCATTTACTTCTTTTGCATGGAGTTTTACGTTTTGTAGGCCTCGCGAGGGGAGTTTTTAGGAGGTTCAAGGGAAGCATATATTTCTTTTGAATGGAGTTTTGCAAATTTGGGGCGGTTTTGTAGGCCTTCCGAAAGGAGTTTTTTCAAGGCCACAAGGGAGAGTTTCTAGTTCCCTGCGGGAGTACTGATTTCACACGGTTTTTCTCGGTTTCAGGTTTATTTCAAACGAACTTTCGCATCCAAGTTTACATGGTACAAGGTGTACACAAGGAGGCTCCGAAATAAAAACTTAGGGCGACCCCCTATAAGAAAGCAAAAACGGTGAATTGCTAAAAACACGCCAGTTAGGAATGGAAGACAGCAATAGAATGCTAGTTGAACAAACCGTAGAATTAATATTACTACAAGAACTGGAAATACGCGAAAAACAAAGATAGGCGCAAACACAACCACATGGTAAGTGAAATCATTATATAATAATAGCGGATCGAGAACGCGTCAGTGCTTATCAGAACTTATCAGAACGCATCAGCACTCAGTACAAAAAGTGAAAAAAATGGTTGCAGTGGTTTACAACAACAAAACATTTTCAGTTGGTGGTGAAATGAGCGATCTGTGTGCTAGTTGAACCAACTGTAGAAACAATATTACTACAAGAACTGGAAATACGCGAAAAACATATAGGCACAAACACAACGGCATGGTAAGTGACATCATTATATAATACTAGAGGATTGAGAACGCGTGAGTTCTTATCAGTACGCATCAGTACTCAGTACACAAAGTAAAAAAAATGGTTGCAGTGGTTTAAAACAACAAAATTTTTTTTCAATTGGTGGTGAAATGAGCGAGAGCTGTGTAACGATTTGATATTGAAAGGTAACGAGCATTTTGTAGATGGTAAAGGCACAAGAGATAAATGATGTAGGAGACAGACAGCAATGAGATGGCTATGGATAAATGAGTAATATAAAGAACGAGAAATATGCTGCGGAAAATACCAGTGCGTTTTGATTAAGACACATATGCGCCAAGAAAAGTGACCCAGTCTGAGGGGTTAATTGCAAGGATATAGAACAGAATGGGTGGTATCGCGACAGCTTCTTCAGAGTGAGAAGAAAACGCCATGTAATTCGTGTTTTTCCAATAATTTTGAGTTGATTCATTTGGCACCAGTTGCCAACATTATTTAGATAATTGTTTCAAGTTATATTAGTTGGTTAATATTATTGCTTCACTAAAAGATAGCTGTATTATCAGCATACAGAAGGGCCCATCAAATATCCCCTGTTCAGTAAAAAAAAAGAAAACGTCAGAAACATAATACGAAATTCTTTAAACTACTATCCAATGATTACAGGATTGAAAACAAATAAAATATTGGTGAGGGATATTGATGCGATAAAAGTTAATTAGTTCTAAATCCTTCACACGTGGTTTGGTGCTGGCAAGGTCCAAAAAGGCATGTTCCACAAACGTTAGAGCTCTGTGTGCCTTCTTGGGATATTGAATGTTGAAAACCCAGAACGATGCAAACAGACTACACAGTCCTCCCAGTAAAGATGATGCAGTCAAGACACTCTGGCCATCGATGCGGAGGCTAATTTCCCCGTTCGCGGAATGCAGGCAGGGAGTCAAAGGAACATCTACCTGAAAAAGCAAAAAAGAAAAAAAAATGCCCCACATGTAAAATTCAAAACAGACACTATGGTTAAATGAACTTAATAATTCGGTACAGTAATAAAATTGTTATGCCAGGTTCCCTGCGAAGATTCAGTACTTAAATTAGGAATGCAAAGGCTTCATAAAACCAAGTGCCAGTACATTACCATCGTGGCTTTTGCAGCAATAAAAAAGATATTACTTCCGCACAATATACTCGAGCACAACTTTAAATGACAGTGAAGTTAAAATGCAAGTCTCTCTAGGTTGATAGATTAGCTCACGGAGAACACTATTATACCCCTCTTACACCTGGCATTTTTTTAAAAATAAGGTTGAAACTAGCAAAAACACGTTTTCACCGGAAGGGCTTAAGTGGCCTGACGCGCACAACTTCTTTCTTGGCTGCCGCTGGATGGTGCTACTCGTCCATACTTGGGGTGGCAGTACCGCTTTCCAAGGGAGCATGCGAGCTACGCATGAGAAAATCGTTCGACGCCAAAACTTGCGGGGCCTCAAAAGGCCAATGTTTTTCTTCAGTGAAGCGTAAATACTGATCACAGGTTCAATGGAGAAATATTTTGCTTAGTGGTCTCGAACGGCAAATGACAGGGGAGTTTGGGGAAGCATGAGCGATTTGACCGGAACTGACCAAACTGCTTGGTACGTGGTAATGTTGTATTCAGTTGCTTGTATACTGCTATTAATCACCGCTGCTTCACTTGCTTCCGGTTTATCCTGATGCAAACAGCGACTGCAGTCGTGTTTGCGTCACGTTTGATGAGCAGTTGAACAGCGATTTCTCAGCACTTAAGGCATCTTGGCACTAAATCAATGCTGAAATGGCTATGCGGAGGTCCGACTTCCGTTTGAAATCAACTTGCTGGTTGTCTTCAATGACCCTTTAACAACAAGTTACCCTTATGCCTCATCACTGCAACCGATTGTTCCTCCGTGTGGTGCAAAGTGTGTTACTGTGATTATTTTCAACGTGAAACGAACCGTTTCTGTGATTTGTAGGACTGATTCTGCTATTAATTACTGCAGTGACAACAAGCTATGAAAGAAAATCCCGCCATCTCCACGAAGTGAATGATGATGAGAGGGGCGAATCTAAAATGCTTATCAGCAGACAATGTGACGCATTAAGTGCAAGCTGCTTTCATAGTGTGTGCATTGACGTTAGGATGTGGCCTCCTGGCAGAATGATGCGCTGCGCGAGATTTTGCCGTACCTAAAAGGACAGGCAACTCATTTTTACGGAGTATAGGATCTGTAAAAGGGTTGCGAGTTGGGCGAGTTGGTAATTATGCATTGCGAAAAATAAACTGCGCGCAAATTAACGAGGACAAGAACACATGAAGACGGCACAAGCGCACACTCGCAACTAGTTTATTATTGCACAATTCAAAGCTTTATATGCCCAAGCGCCCAATTGCCGCGCCCCCAATGCGTCACAGTTCTCGGCGCACTCAGCCGAAAATACTAAAAAACCGTAACAACAAAACCACAAAACGAACTTTGAGGCGCACGAAAGGCGAAAAATCAGCAAAGATAACCGCATCATACATGGATTAAGACCCCCCCTCCCACCCCCAACACGCATTCCCAGAAGAAGCACCGAAATAGCGCTCAATATGCGTCTAAATATGCGACTTCTCGATTAAGCAGGGCGATAGAGGGATGACTGATACGTTCGGAACCAGCTTTTCTGATGTGGCTGGCTTCTACAATTTCTCGCGTTTGCTGGTTCTTATGTCGCAAAAGGATGGCTGTGCGCTCAAACACAGGGACACAATCAGGTCTGCATGCGCGGTAATGAGAAGATAAGTGGCTCAGGTCACGTTGAAAAATGAAAAAAAAAATATACGGTACTTTTAAACGTCGTACGCTCGAGTTTGTGACAACGTACCCGTGTGCGGCTCTGTCCTGAAGTTCGGAGAAATGCAGGCGGGTTGTGTTATATTTCTCGTCTTGCATTACGCTTTCTTTTATATATTAGCGCCCTCTTTCCCGATCTCTCTACCTTCCTTCCCGCTTCCGTCTGACTGCGCTGATTTTCGCCACCACGAAGTAACCGTCACGTTGCTTTGAAACGACGCCGCGCGCGACAACTGATTTTATCTCGAATGCCCTGTTACAAACCGGCCTACAAAAGAATGCGAACGCATACCCCAAAACCCACAAACAAGTAAAATAATACGAGTGTGCGCTTTTTTCTGTGCCCGTGCGTGTACGAGCTGTGAGCGGCACGGGTACTTCGCTGTTAACCCTATCCAAACGTTTGACAAACGCATCGACTGATGAAAGACCACTTACCAGCGAGCTGTCCACACCTGTCGCCGTATCCAAATGCTGTTTGCGGCCGTTCCTCGTGTGACAGGGGCACATGAAAATCTTTCCACCAAATGGCACTACTAGTCCTTCACAAATACGAAAAAACGACGGCACAAGGCGAGGCTTGAAGCTCCGGCCTCGCCGAGTCACCGGCTGCGCTGCGTTGAAAGCACAGAGGTTGTTTACATCCGGGCAGCCAGTCGTGCCGCCAGGGCAAGTTGAGTCGCTGCAGTCGGGTGCGTTGGCGCGCTGGCACGAGAATTTAAATCGTCTATGTATGCGCAAGCAAGCGAAGCAGATGAACATTGCAATTGTTTGCAACGGCGAGAACTGCCTCTTAGTTAGCAGCAGAGTTTGACAACACCTATCGCCAAAATAAACAGATTGAGACAACACGGCCGCGCTCTCTGCCTGTGATCGCGCTGGTTGAAGCATCTATACGGGTATACGTACGGTATTGGTTTTGTAGCGGCGTGCAACCGTCGCGTCCTGCTCACTCGTTCTAATTAGCATTAGGCCACGGTTGAAGTGCTGGTGCACGGAGACAACAGAAGACTAACATGGCGACCGCCCGCTTTAGATGATTACCTCAGATAGGGCGTTTATTGTAGACGTGGTAGTATACAAGGAACGGAACGCCATCTCACAAATGGTGTTAAGTAGTTCTAAATCCTCCCTTTTGCTACCCGGATGGGCAAAGGTACTACCATGGAGGTTCGTCCACTTCTTTAGATCATGCCTAGGGAGTACATTTTTTGCTATAGGTACTTTTCAGGGCACATTACTTGATTAAAACTCCATTTACGGCTAGTTTGCGTTTACAGTGCTTAAGTGCGCATTTTCCCGACCACCTTTGCAGCTACTACGATAGCGTGGCTGAGCAGTTCGATTTCGTGCGTCGTTCGCCAGAAATGCATAAAGATGTAAACAGCAAAGCGCTTTCTGCAAGCAAAAACGATCCGTGCACACGCCTGCCGCAATCTTGCTGCCGTGCACACTGCTACATACCGGCCCGGCGGCGGCCGGTGTGTGGCTAGAGCCGGCACCATGGCGCTGCCTCCGCGCTAGAACGACGCCGACTGGTGCAGCTACAGTTTCTCGCCGCTTGCGCCGAATGGAATCAATCGTGCAAACCAAGTTTGCATGCGAGAAAGGGGATGATACTGTGGCGAAAATTCACGCAATAGTCATGCGCGGTAGTAGCGCAAGCGACGACCAGTGTTCTGCGCGATTTTAAGCCTAAAGGTCCCTACGAGTACCGTACGGACGGAGCTTTGTGATCCGAGCGCTTCGAAACTGGCTCCACGGAAGCGTTCATCCCTATTGGCGCAACGGTCAAGTCCCGCCCACATGCCGTCTGCGGATAGGCGTATCGCGCACTAGCCTTCTCAGCAGGAGCCTAGCGTGCATCGAAAAGGGCGCCTTTGATAAGTGCACCTTGGGGAAGGTTTGTGAAGCGCAAGGCGGCATTATCTCATACTGGTCCTTTTCCGACACTTGCAAAAGGCTTCCTTATGGCATAAGTTAAGCATGCTTTCTGAATACGGGGGTTACAAAAGCAAAGCGCCCACATTTATATTATGGAGAAAACGATCTATTCTGCGCAGGCGACCGTGATCGATTCAGAAGATCGTAGCAGGCGCTTTACCCTGATAGTGTAAGGACTGCGCGAGGAGCCAAAAGAAACTGATACTATCTCAAAACAGGAAGTTCTCACCAAGCCCTTTAACGATTAGCTTGGTGTTCACTGCTGTTCTGTGGAAACAAATCCACCGCCCCGCCAACCCATTGCAAACATTAGGCCAGTGATATTTTTTGAGAACTACAATTAAAACAGTATGTTCTTCAGAATCCTTATACATCAAAGGAACTAAACTTTCTGTGCAAAACTACTACTCGAAATCCACGCTTCAGAAGAGAAAACTTCTCTGAGACAGCGCCAAAAACAAGTTAACCGGTAAGAAAGTAACATTAGTTAAAGACAAGGTTAGTATGAATTATACGTAGGGGACAATTGCGCCAACACAAGAGTTAAGCTTCCCAAATCCTACCAGCGACGAAAGAAAGACAGGAATGGCATAGATGCATGATGCGTTAACTCAGGTGCGGCAGGGCCCGCCTGACAACTCTTCCAACGTGAAATAGCTTAGACTTTTAAACATAAATGCCCGCAGTGTTCTCAACAAAAGTGAACATTTCGAGTCTGTTTCTTGGTCACCATCGACGTGTTTTAGTGATTACTGAAGCCTGGCTGCAAGTCGAGATTCATGCTAGTGATGTTTTTTCCCACCGACTATTAGGTTTTTGGAGCGACCGATCAATGAGAGGAGCCGATATGGCTGGTTTAGTTAAAAATAATATGAAAGCCTTTCTCGGAAAATTGATGATCATTATAGACCTTATGCAAAAACTGGCGCCCTCTTGAGGTTGTAGTGACGTATCATCATCATCTGCTTCCATCGCCACTACCCTCATCATCAGCGGCTGCCTACCATCATCGTCAGCGGTGCTCGCTCAGCTGCGTCAGCAGCCACGCGCCACGCGAGAGGAAGACGAGATCGAACACGACCGAGCGCCTGGGCGGCCGTATGTCTCCACCGCTCCCACTCCTGGCCGGGCCTACGCTCTCTAATAAAATGTCGGAGGCCACCGCACACCAGCTGAGTCAGCTTCCTATAAGGTGATCGCGTGCGCTTCCGCCATGTTGGGGTATTCCCGGGGATACCGCAGTATACATGATAGCTCGGGGTTAGCGACGCGCACGTCGGCATTTATCGTTCTCCAAGATGCTTAAATACTTCCGTGTAACTTCCTGGGCCCAAGGATGATACGAGGACGACCACAGAAATAGCTTACATATCTTTTTTTTTATTTCTCAACGGAAGCATGATTCGAGCCCTGCGTGAAGTCGCTTGCGGGTGTCGACTTCCCTTCGCGCAGTAACATTATAGCTAGATTGCATGCTTAGTCAGGAATCGTATAGTATGTGCAGAAATAAAAAGGTCCCAATGTGAGATATTTTCTAGCCTTGTATTTGCCGCCGAGAACTCCTGCCTGCTGGTATGGTAGTTAAGGAGCACTGCATCGGTCAGCTCGTACTTTATCGTGTGGGATGAGTTTTAATCCTGCCGTTCGTGTTTTGCGCGCCCCTGTTTTCTTTTTGTTCTGGACGTTCACTGGGATTTTACGGAAGTAATACGCATTCTTTCGTTTGCCAAACGTTACACGAAATAAGGTATCCGCGAGAGTTGCCACCGCGCCATGAGTAGCGCAAGTAATGTACGTAGTAACCGGTGTATCGCTCATTTACCGCTGGTCGCCTGCTGTTTGACCGTAGCCTATTTTCCCAAGATCAAATTTTTCGAGCGGAATTTTCTAAGCGGTAGTGTGCTCCCAGTTTTGTTGTCCAGGCGCGAGCAGGGGAGAGATTTATTATTTATTATACATTTATTATTATAATACAAACATTTATTATACTGGTGAGCAGGAGGATGTTCGTAGGGCCTCCACCCAGTGAGAGGCATCCTTATTCCAAGATGCCTTGGAGCTGGCTGGCCGTCCGGGCCCGTTCCACCAGTCGGCGCTGGTCCGAGAGCTCGGAGCTGGTCAGCTGCTCCACCCACTGCTCATAGGTAGGGTTGGGATTTGGCGTTAGAGTGGGGGTCCGTTGGCACTCCCATACCACGTGGTATAGGGTACCAGCAACAGGGCAGAAGTTGCAGGTGGCAGGGTATTGGGTGGGGTACATAGCGTTTAGTATGGTGTTATGGGGATGCGAATTGGTTTGTAGGCGCCGTAAAGTGGTTTCTTCGTCACGCGTTAATTGTGAATGAGGTGGCGGGAAGCGACGGCGGTCGTTTCTGTAGTGAGCTAAGATTTCGGTGTACGTGTGGAGTGGTGCTGGCTTTGAAGCAGTTCGGTCGTTGGTTTCTCCCTCTGAGGTAACGGCCCGGTGTGTATGAGCACGGGCAGCGGCGTGTGCCGCCTCGTTCCCTTGGAGGGACTGGTGGCCGGGTGACCAGATGATAATTTCTGGTAGTCTTCTTACTTGACGAAGAAGGTACAGTGCGGGTTGAGATATACGGCAAATTAAAAAGTTTCTGCAGGCAGTCTGTGAGTCAGTTATAATAGTAAGAAATTCTTCGCCTGTTGTTGCAGCAAGGGCGATGGCTCACTCCTCAGCAGTCTCGATGGAAGTGGTGAGAACGGTCGCTGCTGCGAGTTCTGTGCCTTGCGTGTTAACGACACAGGCTGCATGCGCTTTCTGATGAGGGTAGGGCGATGCATCTGTGTATCGAGTGCATGATAGATGGTGATTGTCCTTATGAATTAATCCAGCTCGTGCCATGCGCCGTTGTTTGTTGAAAACCGGGTGCATGCTTCGGGGTAGAGGGGCTACGCGGATGTGTTGCCGAATGTCTGCTGGGATTCGAATCTTCTGATCTTGTCGTGGTGGGACGTTGTAGTGTAGACGGAGAAGTGTCTCTCTTCCCGTGGGCGTGATCTGTAGTCGGCGTATCTGAGATGCGTGGTGGGCCTCTTGTATTTCTTCCCAGGTGTTGTGGACCCCCAGCTGCAAAAGTTTCTTGTTTGCCGTGCTGATCGGGAGCCCCATAGCGGTCTTATAGGCCTGGCGTATGGTGGCGTCCTGTTTCCGCATTTCTTGTGGTCTGAGGGCCAGGTATCGCGTGCCGTACGCTATCCTGCTGATAAGAATGGCTTGGACCATGCGTAGGGTGTCGTGTTCGCGAAGTCTGAAGCGACGATTGGAGACGCGGCGGATGATGCGCATGAGCTGGTTAAGTGTGCGCTGTAAATGTGGTATGGCTTGCAAGCCAGATCCGTGTCTAGGTATTATGAGGCCCAATATCCGAAGGTGGGGGACGTTAGGGACAGGGTGATTATTTATACATAATTCTGGTTCCTGTATTCTGTGTACGGTCTTGCGGGTAGTTCTCTTGCTGAGCGCAAGAAAACCGGACTTTTGGGGGGCGCACTTCAGTCCTCTGGATTGGAGATATCGTTGGGCGATGTAAATTGCCATTTGAAGTGCCTCTTCCTGATCTCTGATTTATCCAGTGGGTGTACGTTCGGTGGTCTCCGCGAGGCACGCGATCACGCGCACTTGGCATTTACTCGCTCTTCAAGGTTCTCGCAGTTTCTTTTTTTTTTTACTAAAGCCTCTGCGCGTGATGGGGACGCTCGGTGGCCCCAGCGAGGCACGCGCTCGCCAGCCCTCGCAACTTATTAGTAATTGAATTATTCATTGGCAATTTATTGGTAATTCATTGGCAAAGTTTAACGCGTTACACGCCAAACGCATTACGCTCTACACACTACGTACAGCCAGCTACAACAGCTCCGCTGTTAAAAAATGTTTCCAGGTATGTAATTGATATTATTACGTGCATTTTTTTTCTTTTGCAGATTTCCTCTTAACGTATAAATATACCGCAAAGTGCCCCTCCGTCCCCACCCCCCTCCCTCCATTTCGACTTCAGAACGGCCCGCATCGGCTCGAGGCGTTCCAGGAATGACATCCTGAGAAACCCGCAGGATGCGAACACCAACACTGTTCTCAAAGTAAAAAAAAAATGTGACAGCCCCCAAAAGCTTCCCTGCCCGTGCCTTTATCACTGCTTTTTAGATGCATAATGCGTATTTACGACGTCACTTGGAAATGTAGGGAACAGAGAAAGGTCCACAGACCACTCGTCGCTCATTATGCTGCGCTTAAAACTGAAAATAAAAGAATCGCCAAGCCGAGAAAGCCCCTCACACGATCCGTACCAAGCAATTCCGCGGCCGCCATCCCTCAACATGGCGTCTCGCGGTCGTTTCGTTTTTCGTCCGGTAGATGGCGGCACGTTTGAATAAGGTCTATAGTGTTACTCGCAAGCTTTGTTATCGCGGCCGATCCATTTTCTTGTTTGCGACTTATCTACCGAGAGTGCCGACCTCATTTTTGGCTGGCTTTTCTAACACATGAGTACTTTTAGATATACGAAAATATTTATAGTTGGTGATATGACCGAGATGGTCACATGTCCCCACGGAAGCGCCGTCAGTTGAATGTCATGTCGCGGAGGAATCAGGTGACGTAGATGTGGCGTCGCCAACCTTGGATGACAAGTGTTGGTTGAAGTGCACTCCGGATGATCCGTTGATCCGGGCAGACCAAGAAAACAAGCCAGCACGATACGAAAGAACGGTTTGGAAAGCCACATGCCGCTGGGTAGCCCGCCGTGGATCTCGTGCATGCGTTGTGCACATTGGCTTGAAAAACGTCGACAGGCGGTTCGCGTAGCTTGACGTACAAGGACGCCGACGTTTCTAACCACGTCAATTGGCTAAACCTTAAGTTGACCACACGTTGACTGTGTATATAGAGTAACAACATAACCACTCCGGTGGATGAGCTAGTGACAATTACTGCTGCCGTTAGGACAAAATGGCCGTTTCGCTGATTCTCATTTCGTTGCTATCTCGACATGATTGCCACTCGACACACCAATCAAGGGTATTTGGCGGTGTCTATTACAACTTCCGTTAGAAGCGCGATATCCCGTTCCGATATAGGTACAAGCCAAACACTTCGGTGCAATACAGAATGTTACTGAAACGTGTTGGTAGACCGTACCTCGACCATAAACGCACATAACTGATACAAAAACACCTTGATTTAGAAAAATGCGCGCAATTTAGCGAAGGAAACATTCTGGAGTAAAAAAACCACTCGGCGTTCCAAAAAGTTTGGCACTGTTGGGGATCGAACATAGGTCGCTGGCGCCAAAACCCGGGATTCTACAAGACAATCTGAAGGCTTCCGTTTAGCTGATGCCAAGTAGATCGCGCTAGGTGCGTACAGCGACTGGATGGCGTGTACCCACTAGGGAACGAAATCGCGGGTTCGGAGGTCACGGCTGTTGGTGAATGCATTTTTGTTGTGAAGCTGTTACTCGTAGGCGGGGACAACGAGGCAAATCCTGGCCCTCTTAATGGTGTTGATGAAACTGTCCCCCTCAGGAGCCGTGTGAGAGTAGCGACGTTCTACTCTGCTTAAGTCGCTAAACGGCACAATCGATAAAAGTCACGCTGAAGTACTTTCGCAACCGAATGAGGTGAAGAAAATTCAGTTAAACTTTCAACAAGATATTACGGACATTAACGAAAGACTTCTGGCACTAGAAGAAAAAATGGGGGTGTCTGAAGGATGCTTACCGCCCGGCCTTTTTGTGAAACGCTGTGAAAGGAATTCTACTACGCGTCGCCTTGACAAATTCGAAGATCGGTCACGTCGTGAAAACCTAATTTTTTATGGGCTACCCGATACTCAAAGTGAGTCATGGTTTGAATCGGAAAATGAAATTCGCGAAGTGGTTCCTATCCTAGAAACGCCGCTTTCCGGCGGGGCTATTGAACATGCCCATAGGCTTGGCAAGGTTGACCATAGCAAGCCTAGGCCAGCTATAGTTAAATCTTCAAGTTTCAAGATAAAAGACTTGGTATGTTTATCACGTCGCAAACTGAAGCCTTCTAATGTTAGCATAACCGAAGATTTCTGCCCAGACCACCCCCCCCCCCTCCGCCCCCCCCCCCCACCTCATTCGGAGACACCGGCTGGAACAGCACAGCAAGCTCACAGGGCGGTGCTTAACGCCTTGCGAGTGTGTTGAACCTCTGCGAGCTAAAAGCGAATCAACAAAAACACAAGATCAACTAAAAAAAGAATTAGCCCATGCACTCTGTACCGCAGCTGGTGTTTTGCGTATGAAGCGAGTCCTGCCCATTTCAAGATAACATGCGGCCGGTGTTTGCCGTTGCTACCTTGACTCGGCTCCGCCCACTCAGCCGCTGCGCTCTTACCCGCCGTTGTCACTTAAAATGTGTTTCCCCGCAGGATCTCGCTGCGCGTGCGCTCTGCTGCGAGGGAGCCACTTTTTCGTCGTTCCCCCTTATCAGCATCAAAGGTTGCGACAGTGTAGCTGCGTCATCTATCAATCCAGCCAAACTTTCTACCCTATGCTCCTACGTTTTCCCTAACCTGTGCTTCTTTCGCACATACGCTTCAAGTTGCAGCGAAGGAGTTGTCTGCGCACACTTCGCCGCCGGATTTCCCTTTCGCTCAGCCTTATTAACATTCGCTGTTCTGGCATGAGATAGTATCACAATACACAGGAAATCAGGGACACGTCTTTGCCAAAGTTAGTAAGGCGGCTGGAAATTGCTGGAAGTTTTCTTTTTTTTCAAGGTTACACGATATCTGGAGCTCAAAAATAACAGAGTATAAACGATTACATGTTCAAAACTGTACAATGCAGGCTTATGCCTGCATTGTGCACTTGTGCTAATGGTACGGAAAATTATCTTCCGAGTTCCTTTATTACACGATTTATTTGTTTATTTGAACTTTCTGTTATTATACGGTTTTCGTGCAAATTAGTGTTTTAGTCATGTTTCGTTGCATGTACTGCTTATGTACATATCATGACTACAAAAAATGAACTTTTGTTTTTCGGCCGCGCCTTCAATCATGCGCCTTAAGAAGGGCTCATCGGCTGCTCCTGCGGGCGTGTTGACATAGATTTCATCTGTTTGTTGTTTGATTATTGTTGTATTGTTGTTGTATTGTCATAAAATTTGCAGCTGCCCTGCGTCGGCTGAGACGGGATGTGGAGGCGAAGACGGCGAGCATAGACCGCGTCGTCTGCATTCTTTTGGAGGTCGGTTCATCGTGGTGTGAAAGGGGTGAGTTACAAATGTTTTCCAAATACATTTTGCTGAGTGTTATTTTTAATAGCGAAGCACGAAATACGGAATGCCTAAGCCAAGTTTCATTGCAAGCGCGCTAAAAAAGTAAAGCTGTTTCATTTGAGCGAATTCTGATCTATTAGAAAACAACTAATCTCACCTAAGAGGTGGAGGAAGAAAGAGAGAGAAAGAGAACTTTTTAATATGAAGGGGTGAGGCCAGCCTTTCTAGTGACAAGGCTTGCTATGCCAAATGGGAGATGTGTACAGTGACGAGGGGTGAATGTTGGACATTACACGTGCAGCAGCAAGAATACAAACAAGAAACTTTAAAAAAGAGACACAAACAAATGCTGCTACCAGTGTTCTGACATACAAATAAATTTGAAAGGGATATCGTTAATGCAAAATCTGAGTCAAAATAAAAAGTAAGCGTGGCAAAAAAAGCCAGAACGCCAACCAAACCAAAAGAAATAGATAAATATCCCAGCGTGAAACAGCGCAAATCTTGAGAAACTTGCACTGTTTAGGATCTAAAGAGATTGTCCAGTTCAGAGTATCGTAGGAACCGCAGCAGAACCATTGTTCTCAAGGTACCGTCAACACTTCGGCCCAGAGCCCATAAAAATGACAAAGTTCGAGCCTGCCTCCATGGCGTACCCGAGACCGGGAGCTCGCTCCAGTTTTTTGGGCAGATGCACACGGCAGAAGCACAACAGATGATTTACAGTTTCCCGCCTTGGGCAAATCGGGCACAGGAATAAATTGTCCCAACCTATCCTAAACTTAAAACTAGACTAAACGTTAAGGCGCAGTCGGTGCCTTCTCACCGCTTGTTGATACCGCGTGAAAAGTGGAAGTCGAACTGCGGGTCAATCGCCTGCAGAGGGTGCACCTGCGGTGAGGGTCCTGCCACTCCAATATTTATGTAGTCCATCCACTTGCGAGGATCGGGGCGTTACTGTGCTCTCGGGAGAAAAGAAGCTGGGTCGTGCTGCGCAGCAAGTGGCATGCGCTGCGGATGCGTCTGATATAAGCTCCCTTGTATGCCTGAGGAACCAGGCAGCCACCGAAGAATGATGTCATGACCTTCGCGCACTGCGCTAGTGTGAATTTCGGAAATTTCACATACAAGCTGTCTGCGGTTGTTGGAAAGCTTTAGGACGACTTGTAAGGGGCTACGCCAGTCGTGGAGTGTTACCCATTGCTGGGCATGATGTCCGCTGATATAAGGAAGTGCAGCCCTTACAGCTGCCAGTTCGTTAATGGTTGAGGATGTTTAGCGGCTTATGTTGCTCTGGATAGTGCACTTGGCTGACACTATCCACACGCCAATGGCGGATAAGCCTGGGAGAAACTAGCCATCCGCACAAACGAGTGTGTAGCCTTTGTAAGAGCTGAAGGTATACTCGAGCGTAAAAGCGGGCGCCCCAAAGCTGTCCCCAAGACGCGCTTGCGTTCTATGCATCGCTCTCGCAATCAGCGCGACTGCTCGTCAGCAGCGGCTCGTTTCCCGATCCGCCCGATCAACTACGACGAAAGCCGTGCTAAATTTCTAAATGCCGCGCGTCGTCCACCAAACACAGCTGGCTGGCGCCGCATCTTTTCAAAGTGCTACGAGTTGTGCCGCGCCTCCACCAGATGGCGCCACGGGTCCCGCGACAGAGAAAAGACGCAATGAAACATCCCACTCGCGAGGGGCACGATCAAATGCAGAGCATTTCCGGGGGCGCACGACGTTAAGTAGTTTGCGTTACGTTAATGTTGTTGCACTTGTGGCAACGGCTGACGAGAGAGCGCTCGTCAGCAGTAATTTGAATGAGTGAACGATGTAAGGCGCGTTCGTAGCGTCCCATTCTGTGTCGGCTTTGTAGCGCAGTGGGTAGAGCATCATGTACATTGCGTTCCGCCCGCAGGGTCGAGGGATCGAAACCGGGCGCCGGATGGTATTTTTTTTTATATAGTAGGCACAATGACGGTGCGGACTACGGACGTCAACGCGGGTGACATTGTGAGTTACTGAAATGCTCTGCATTTAAAAACCTGCCGCGCAGCCGCGGGCATAATATACTTCTTGCGAATCGTTAGTGGGAACCTGCTTCGGTCCATGTCGGTCATGGATTCCAAAAGCAAATATCCAGAAATAATAACTATCGAGCGCAGGTTACAGTCCGATATGACGATAATCGGAAAGCGGTGCTACTGACAAATTGCCACAGGTCAGATTTATTTTATTTACCTATTATTTATACACACTGCAGCCCTTCTTAGAGCTATTGCAGGAGTGGATATACAAGTGATCAAGCGATAAAAAGCAGAAACAAAGACGTGAGCGTATTGTACAGATTGTCTTGTTGACAATATTACACAAGATACAGAATGAACAAACGCAAGACCACTGAAAGCAAGCGAACATAGAAATCTCTATTAAACACGCATTTATATAGCACTCAGAAACTGATCCAAAGGGAGCCCGCGAGTATCACCGGGTAGCGAGAAAAAAACTGAACTTCAACAAATCATTTTTGGGGTGACATGGCGTAATATTTAGCGCATGTTGGCTTATGGTGTGAACAGAGGATGGTGTGGCAAACTGCACATACATGTGGCAAGCGCGGTTAATTAATCAAGGTGTACAAAATTTTTAAGCATGTCTAATTGCGCCGAGCAGACAACGGAGTTAATCGACCAGATTTAGGGGAAATCCCCAAGGTGGAGTAAGTTTCTGTGAAGGAAGGTTTTCTTGAACTACAAAGTTTCTGAGGAAGCTGTATAGCTTTCTTTCTTGTCGATTAACACCTGTGCATTACTTCGAGTTGCTGATAAATTCGTACTCGCGCTATAAATGACTAGCATCCTGGTTAGCTCAGTTGGTAGAGCGACTGCTTCGGTTAAGCGGTGGGCCCGGGCTCGAATCCTGGACCAGGACAAATTTTTCTTCTACTGCGAAGTTAACGAGGAAGCTTTCCTTTGTAGCCATATGGCTGTTCCAGGTGGATGTGAAACTTTTCTTCGCAGAAAACGTAGTTAAACATAGAGGTGCTAAGTTGGAAGAAAAAAATTGCGGTCATATTTTCGGCATATAAAACGGGCGGCTTTTTTTTAGGTGCGGAGTACCTTAGGACAGCCCAATTACCGTACGCATCCGTGCGCATAGCATTTACAATCGCAAAAAAATCACACAGGCACCGGATAGGTTCGAGCCTGTGTCAGGTAGACCAGACAGACTTAGTGTCAGTCGACTTACCCATTGGGCTACGACCGCGAGTTAGTACCCGAGAATCAAACGGCTTACTCCCTCGCCTGTAACGATGCGGAGTACCTTAAAACCTCCCAATGTCCGTCCGCGTCCATTCATGCGAAACGAAAATCAAGCGAAGTCCAATTTGAGCCGTGAGTTGCAGTTTTATTTAGGGAATAATCAAGGTGCAACGCACGGCTCAAATCGAATGACGGTCGGGGCACAACTCGGATGTCACTCGGGATGCAACTTGGATGTCATTTCGAGTCACCGTACTCCGCACCCTCGCCATCATCCACGGAGTGGAGGTACTGTAATTTTTGTATGGATTGCAATGTTGCAATGTTGAACGCTTTGAGTGGATTCCAAACGACGGAACCGTATTCAAGTGATGAACGTACTAAAGTTTTAAAAGTTAATAGCTTGGTTTCTTTAGGCGCTAAACGGGGAATGCGCTGTAGGTAACCTAACCACTTCAGGGCGTTGTTATATTGCCGCGAACCTTGAATGCGTTTGTTTGTTTATTTATTGTTTATTTTTACTGTCCGGCCATGCCCGGCCGTTTTATCTGTGTCAAACGAAGCGCGTCTTGCATTCTTTATTTTTATGCCGCACGGTTGATTGATTGTAGGGTTTAACGCGCCGACGCAACGCAGGCGATGAGGCGCGCCGTAGTGGAGGGCTCCGGATTAATTTTGACCACCTGGGGATCTTTAATGTTCGCCGAAATCTCGTACACACGGGCGTTTTTGCTTTTCGCCTCCATCAGAAAAGCGGCCGCCGCGGCCGGGAATCGAACCCGCGACCTCGTGCTCAGCTTTTATGCCGCACGGGCTATCTCATTCAGATGAGCAGACTGTTTCGTCTTAACGTCACTAGCCCAGAAAAATCTTCTCAGATCTACAAAGTTCTGGATGTAAATAGACGGTTCCAAAAACACTCGCGCCGAAAGATAAAAGCCTGCAGAGCAGACGCCACGGCATTCCGAACGTCAAAGCTCGCTCGCACACGTCACTTTGTTGACTGCTGCTTCGCCGCCTGTGTATTCTTTGAGCTGTTAAGGGAGCACAAGTTCGCTCCAATAAACGTGTTTTCCTTCAAGACAACCGCGTCGTCTCTGGCTTCGTGACATCTGGTGTAGGTGCGGGGTACGCACCCTTTATGCTCTTTGCGACATTTGGAAGCCCCCAAGCCAGTCCAACCAGGGAAAGCTGCCGACTGCAAGGATTACTACCCGAGTTCGGTCTTCTGCCAGAATGGCCCAAGAGAACGAACGCTCCAACCAACACCACGGTGCAAGAAGCAACATCACCAATCGTCCTGCAGCAGCCACGGGATCCGCCATCATTCTGAGGAGCACCCGTAGAAGACCCAGAAGAATGGTTGGAGAAACTGGAGCGCGTCCGGAAATTCAACAGGTGGGACGACGCAGAAACGTTCCGGCATGTTTTCTTTTACTGTGAAGATTCAGCTCGGACTTCGTTATAGAACCACGAGAGCGCCTTCACCAACTGGGCTCACATCAAAAGCGAGTTCATTAAGACCTTCACTACCGTGGTCAGAAAAGAACGCGCTGTGCTTTTGCATGGAACTCGAACGCAGCACCCCAACGAAGGGGTCATGATCTTCGTCGAAGAGATGAAGCGACTTTTTTGCCGTGCGGACCCAGAAATGACGGAGGAAACGAAACTAAGTTTTCTGATGAGAGGAGTAAAGCAAGAACTCTTTGCATGCCTTGTCCGCAACCCCCCTAAAACGGTGGCCGAATTCGCGTCTGAAGCTGCCATGCTGGAGAAGACGCTAGAAATTCGAACGAGGCAGTACGACCGCCCTATCAACGCGCTGTTCTTGGACATCATCGGTGCCGCAACTGGAAGCTTCGATACATTGCGGGAGACCATCCGAGCAGTGGTCAGGGAGGAGCTTCGGAAGCTTTTTCCAACGACGGCGCAACCTCAAGTGGCTTCCCTGACCGACGCAATCCGAGAAGAAGTCCAAAACGCACTGGGAACTTCTAAGCCGTCGTCAGCACCCCGCGAACCACAAGCCATGACCTACTCTGCGGCTGTTCGTCAACCCCACCACGATCCAACCTGTCGTCAAGAAGCCTCGCCGTACCGCCGTCCAGTGTCGCCCGCACGACACCCTGCAGCCCAAAAGCAGAACCCGAGGAAAACGAAGGTCTGGCGAACCCCTATAATCGTCCGCTGTGCTACCACTGCGGAGAGGCCGACCACATCTACCGTCACTGCCCCTACAAGAGGCTCGGTTTGCGAGGGTTCTTTATCGACGCACCCCGCCCCCGACCCGGCCAGCGCCCATCGCAGATCGAAGAGTACCTGTCCAACACCAGCCGTAGACCAGCCCGTTTCAACCGATCGCCGTCGCCCTACCCATGCCAGTCGCCCAACCGTCGTAGCAATGCTGATTTTGCACGTGGAAGGTCCCCCAGCCCACACGAGGGAAACTAAAAGCAGAAACTTCTGGAGGTGAAGTTGCTCTACGGCGAAAAAGCCGGAAACCCTCCAACGACGCGAGGACGCGCCAAAGACAGTGATGCACGACATGCCCTCATCCCGACCACACGACCTAACCCTGAAGAGACTTCCGAACACGACGACAGTTACACGGCGCGACGCGTACACGATACGAGCGAGACTGCCGCTGAGAAGACGACGACAACGACGACGCACAGTGCACGACCATCAACACGCACAAGCAGAGATTTGACGCGCCGACGCACCCGGAACTCGGAGAAGGCGGCATCCGACGTCAAGGTGACCATCGACGGCTTTGACGTAGTCGCCCTCGTAGACATGGGAGCCGACCAGATGGGACGGTCCGCACATACGCACAGCAGGAGGCCACATCTTGACGCCAAGTGGAACGTACACATCCCGCGTCACCATAGACGGCACAACGTACCCTGTCGCGTTCGTTATCTTTCCTAACTGCTCCCGCGACCTTATTCTCGGAATTGAATTTTTGAGCGACAACAGCGCAATAATTGATCTGCAGACTAAGTCTATACCTTTTTCCTCTGATCACTTCATGACGCCGGAACCGAACCCCGAACACCGTGCAGCTGTAAGGATCGCCGATGATTATGTCACCCTGCCACCCCGCGCAAGCTTGATGATCACCGTCTACTGTGAAGGTGCTGCTCCCAACGTCGACGCTATCGTGGAGAGTGACCAAAGGCTGCTTCTTGACCGCGGTGTGTCTGTCGCAAGAGGCATTGCGCGGTTTAAGCAACCGAAATCCCACGTTTTGCTCACAAATTTCACCAAAGAGTACCAGCATTTAAACAAGGTCTCTCCAATTGCGTTCCTCGAAGAAACGCATGAAGCTAGTGACATGATCGCAGTCGCCGAATTCGAACGCGCACCGGAAGATACCTTCAAGCTTCCGCATGCCTTCGACGTGAATGCGGCGCTACCACAACAAGAAAGGAAGAAGCTATTGGCTTGGCTGAGTCTCTACAGCGAGTGTTTTTCGTCGAACTAAAAGTTACGTCAGACGCCTCTGGCGAAGCACCGGGTAATAACCGAGGATGGAGCCCGACCTACCCGACAGTCCCCGTACCGCGTCTCTTCACCCGAGAGCGAGGCCATCCGGACTCAAGTCGACGACATGCTCAGCGACGACAATTTACAGCCATCGAAAAGTCCGTGGGCTGCGCCGGTCGTACTCGTATAGAAAAAGGACGGCACACTAAGGTTCTGCGTTGACTACCGGCGATTGAACAAGATCACCAAAAAGAACGTGATCACCACAAACAAGATCACCACGACAGGACGACGCCCTCGACCACCTCTGCCACGCGAAGTACTTATCACTGATGGATCTTAGACAGGCTACTGGCAAATTGAAGTGGACGAGAGCGATCGTGAGAAGACTGCATTTATAACCCCGGACGGCCTATGCGAGTTCAAGGTGATGCCGTTTGGGCTACGCGCGGTGCCAGCAACGTTTCAGAGAGTCATGGTCACTGTGCTAGCTGGTTTGAAGTCGCACTCCTGCCTCGTATACCTCGACGACGTTGTGGTATTCTCCCGGACGTTCGACGAACACCTTGCAAGGTTGGAGTCTGTACTCGAGGCCATTCGTACGTCGGGGTTAACGCTGAAGCCCAAAAAGTGCCGTTTCGCGTACGAGGAACTCAAGTTTTTGGGCCATGTCGTCAAGCCGCGGGAGTCCTGCCTGAGCCGACGAAAACATCAGCCATAGCGAACTTCCCAAGACCGAAAGATAAAAAGAGCGTGCGAAGATTTCTCGGACTGCGCGCATACTGCCGGCGCTTCGTCGCAAGCTTCGCACGCATTGCAGAGCCACTCACGCGCCTGACAAAAGATAGCACCCCTTTCGCCTGTTAAAACGTCCAAGAAAAAGCATTCTGCGAGCTACAACAACGCGTTCAAAACACGCCCGTGCTCGCTCATTTCGACAAAAACGCCGAAAAGGAAATGCATATGGGCACCAGCGATATATGTTTGGGTGCTGTATTCCTCCAACAGCAAGGGGTTGGGAAAAAGCCTCTGCAAGCTGTGGTCTCTCGAAGGTGGAGAAAAACTACTCTGCCTCCGAAAAAGAGTGCCTGGCTATCATATGGGCCATTTCAAAATTTCGTCCATACGTGTATGGTGGACCGTTCAAGGTTGTGACAGACCACCATGCGCTGTGTTGGGTCACCAATTTCAAGGACCCCTCTGGCTCTCTTGGGCGATTGAGTTTGCGGCTGCAAGAGTTCGACGTTACAATCGTCTACAAATCCGGCAAGAAACACTCCGACGCCGACTGCCTATCCCGCGCCCCCGTCGACCCACCACCACAAGACTCCGATGAAGACAGCGCGTTCTTCGGAGTCGTTACGGAGAGCGACCTAGCCGACCCGCAGCGTGCCGACCCCGACTTGCGTGTCATGATCGACTACCTCGAAGGACGCAATATCGCTGTGCCTAGGGGGTTAAAGCTGAACTTACCAGCATTCAGCCTCAGAAACTCTGTCCTCGTGAAGAAGAATTTCAGCCACGGAACGAGAACAAATTATCTACTTGCCATCCCCGCAGACCTTCGTCACAAAATTTCGGAAGCGTGCCACGACGACCTGTCTTCCGGACATCTCGGCACAGCTCGCCCTATCTCAAAAATTAAGGCGGAGTACTTCTGGCCCCGCCTTACATCCGACGTCACCCACTGCGTTAGGAGTTGCCCTGACTGCCAGCGACGAAAAACGCCACCGACAAGACCCACCGGACTTCTGCAACCGATGGCCTTCCAAACGAGGCCCTGTCAACAGATTGGAACGGACCTTCTAGGCCCGCTCCTTACGTCACGATCACAGAACAAGTGGATTGTGGTAGAGACAGACTACTTGACTCGCTTCGGAGACCGCCGCTCTTCCTAGGTAGACTGCAGAAGAAGTCGCCAAGTTCTTTGTAAACCAAGATGTGCTGCGACGTGTAGCACCTGAAGTCCTAATCACGGACCGCGGAACTGCCTTCACTACGGAACTAATGCAAGGGATCTTACGCTACAACAACACAAATCACCGAAGAAGGATGGCGTATCACCCCCAAACGACCGGACTAGTGGAACATCTGAACAAGACGATTGCGGATATGCTGTCCATGTATGTCGACGTTGAGCATAAGACTTGGGACGAAGTCCTCCCGTATGTCCCGTTTGCGTACAATACAGCGACTCAGGAAACTGCGCAAATGACGCCGTTCGACCTTGTCTACGGAAGACGGCCGACTACGATGCTTGACGCCATGCTTCCGCACGTAGAAAACAACCTCAACACCGACGTCCAAGGATACCTTCAACGTGCGGAGGAGGCCCGCCAGCTCGCTCGAGTTCGTATGAGGGACCAGCAGCTTGTGGATGCCGGACGCTATAATCTTCGACGCTCACACGTCGAGTACCACCCTGGGGATCGTGTGTGAGTTTGGACTCTGTGGCTGTCCGGGCAATAATTTTTAATAGGTTAGTTAGTCTGCTGCTTATACGTTCCTCCTGACTACCACCTGTCAAGTTCACATGTGGAATCCCTCATTGGCAAGCTTCCGGAACCTTTTCTTCTATTAGGCGAACATAATGCTCAGTGTAAACTCTGGGGGTCTGAAAAGGTCGCTTGCTGGAAAAGTTTTTTTTTATCATCTGGAGCCTGCCTATTCAATAAGAACAGCCTACATATTACAGTACAACACATCACACCTACTCGCACATCAATCTGGCTATAGGCTCTTCCATTCTTTTTCCCCTTGTTGAATGGGGAGTGGACACTAACCCTTACAGACGCAAACACTTCCCAGTCACCCTAAGAAGTCGAGAATTGGGTCCCCACAGTTAAATTCCGCATAAAAAGTTCAGAGAATGTGATGCTGACTTGGGAAAGTTTAGGAAAAATCAAAAGTCCCCTTCTCTACTATCAGCCATTTAGGCATTGATGAATCTTGTAGCTTCCTCACATCGCATATTCTTGAGTCTTCCGAAAGCGCCATTCCGCAGAGCTTTGGCGGTACTCGTAATCATCGGAGGCCTTGGTGGAATAAAGACTGCGGGCTTGCGAGAAAGGCCCAAAATAAGGCGTTGGGTGTCTTACGCAGATATCCAACGGCAGAAAACTTAATAGCCTTCAAGTGATTCTAAGGCACTGGTTAGGCGAACTCGCTGGCCGACCAAAAGAGATATGTGGCGGTCTTTTTTAACTTCGATAAATTTGTTTACAAAGGCGCGGAACTTGTGGAATAGAATTCGAAAGATCAAAGAAAAGAAAACTCATAACACGCCTTCGGTTTGTGCTACTGGTGACGTGCTTTTAGACCAAGAAAATGCACTTGCATAACATTTCGAATACATATCGAGCTCTGCCCATTACACAAATACATTAATCCAACACAAGAAATCTGTGGAACGCAAGCCGATTAGGAATAACAGACAATCAGAAGAGCGGTAAAACTCTGAACTCACCATGCAAGAGCTGATGTTTGCTCTCTGCACATGCTGGCCTTCTTCACCTGGGCCAGATAGCTTCACGTACACCATGATCCAGAATCTTCACTCAGACACCCTCGAAACACTCCTTTATCTTTACAACAAAATATGGCTAGCAGGACGCTTCCCTACCTCTTGGAGAGAGGCAATTGTAGTGGCTATACTGACGGAAGGGAAAAATGCCTCGCTCCCAACAAGCTACCGGCCAATTGCCCTCACCAGTTGTCTAAGGAATTTGAGAAAAAAATAAAAGACTGGCGCATTTCCTTGAGTATAATAGCATCCTTGATAACTCTCAGGCACGATTTTGTTCAGGTAGATGCACAACAGACCACCTGGTAGCGTTTCAGTCATATGCAAAGATGCCTTCATACATAAACAATATTGTCTCTGTATTTTTTGACCAAGAGAAGGCATACGACACTACTTCGCACTACGGCGTTCTTCGTGACGTCAAATCTATTCGTATATCAGGGAATATGCTTTACACAATAGAAGACTACTTGTCAGAACGGACATTGCGTGTGAGGGTTGGGGCGGCACTCTCCAGAGTGTCTGTGCGAGAAAATTGTGTTCCTCAGGGTGGAGCACTGAGCTGCACTCTCTTTATTATCAAAATGAAAATGTTTAGAAAATTTTTGCCACCTTTAATATCATGGTCCATGTACGTTGACGATGTACACATTAGTTACAAGTCGTGCAACCTCTCAATGTGTGAAAGGCAGGTTCAACTAGGTTTAAATAAACTCTCTAAATGGACAGAAGAGAATGGCTTTAAATTAAACACACAGAAAACTACCTGTATCCTGTTCCCAAAACGTCGTTGGCTCTGCCTTGAACCTGACCTTACTTTAAGTGGACTACCGTTAGCTGTCACAAAAGAACACAAGTTTCTGTGCCTTCTCGTTGACGAAAGACTGACGTTTATATCAGACATAAAGAAAGCTAAAGTAAAATGCTTAAAAACATTAAACATACTGAAAGCCCTGTCTCATCAGTCCTAAGGTGCGTATAAGGAGTGCATCTAGCATCGTTTTACCAGCCTGGTTGGGTCGCGCATGGACTATGAAAGCGTGGAATATGGCTCATCCAGCAAAACTGCTTTAAAAATGCTACACCCAGTTCTACACCACCGGCTTTGTCTTGCGTCTGGCGCTTTCCGGACAAGCCCCGCTTACAGCTTGTATGTAGAGTGTGACCGGTGCTGTTTGGAGTACCAGCCCATGTTGACGGCCTTACGGTATGCTCTCAAGACGTCTTCAAATATAAATAATCCATGTAACACTATCATCAAAGACACAGCCACTATGATCCTGTTTTCAAACCGTCCTTCACTTTCTCCGCCTTTTGATTTGCGAGTGAGAAGACAAGCTGAAGAACTAGGGCTATCCTTCAATGAACACTATGAAACCAGTGTAATAGATCTTACTGCACCCTGGGATGTGTCATCATTTGCCTGCGACTTTTCATTTAGAGAAATTGTTAAGAGGAATATACCAAGAGAGCTCATTGTACATCATTTTCTACACATAGAGCACAAGTACCACCAATACGATGCTTTCTACACAGATGGCTCGAAAAGTGCTACTGCTGTTTCATGAGCTGTACATGGCCCTAACTTTTGCAGTGAAAAAAGAATGAACGTAAATTCTGGAATTTTAACAGCAGAAGCACACGGAATTCTTCTAACACTACAGCACATTACACAAACAAAAACACAGCAATCGATTACTTTCACAGACTCTCTGAGCGTTGTAAGGTCACTTCACTCACGAAAACATAGTCGCAATGTTGTGATTAACCGAGACAGTCAGAAAATGGCGACAGCACATGCTTTAGGGCTGAAGATAATAGTATGCTGGATTTCAGGGCATTGTGGTATACGGGGAAATGAGGTCGCTGACAAAAATGCTGCGCTGGCCGCCTTGCGCAGTGATGTCAAAATCTCACAGGTACGATACGAGGACATGAAACCAGTAATACGAAGACGTCTCCCCGAACGCTGGCAAAAATACTGGGATCAACAAACACACAATAAACTACACACAATAACACCACAGATAGGCAAATACATGACAGAGAAACAAATAGGTTCAATAAAACATCCATGAGCAGGCTTCGATTAGGCCACACATATGGCACACATTCATATCTCCTATTTGGTTCATTACCCCCCGTCTGCAGCAGGTGGTTGGTTGTGGTTCGCGACGGGAAAATGAAAGGAAATTCACTGGGGATATTTTGAGCTCGGCAGGGAGCTCACCTGCATACAACCCAGTGCAGGGGAAGGGAAGTAGAGGGGGAGTGATAGGATAAAGTAGAAAGAGAGAGAGAGAAAGGTATAAAGAGAGCTGTCAGTCCTAGAACGCTGTCAGTTCGGGCACACCAGTCAATCACTGCACTCCGGGCTACAGCCGCTGCGTGAGGCCGGTCGTCTCCAGGAAGTGAAGCAGATAAGTGAACACTTCCCGTTGGGTTGCCGCAGGTCCCTTCGGGAACAGAAGGTCCTCCATGTCGGCGCTGGGAAGGCCTCGACGCTGGAGCGCTCGGTGGAGCTCTGCTCTCGGGCCTGCGTGGTGGGGGCAGAAGCAGAGTAGGTGCTCGAGCGTCTCCTGTTCGGAACAGTCCGCACATGTAGGGGAGTCCTTGCGGCCGTGTCGGTGCAGACGCTCCGCCACATTGCAGCAGTTCAGCCGCATGCGGAGAAGCAGGCAGCGGGCGTCCCTGCTGATGCGTGCGGGCAACGGTCTGGGCGCCAGGCCGCTCACGACCCGAGGGTCGGGGTGCATCGTCTGCACCATGCGGGCCAGGGCAGTGCGGGCCTCGTCGAACGCGGTGACGTCTTCGGAGACTGGGGTGCCCTCCTGGTGGGCCTCCCTGGCGCGGGCGTCGGCGTCTTCGTTGCCCCGGATGCCACGGTGGCCCGGCAGCCAGTGGAGCCGCAGGTCGCAGCCTCGGGAGGCCACAGTGCGCAGCTTGATTGCAAGGGAGCGCTCCGGGTAGCCGCTGCTGTTGGTGGGTTGATCGGCCGCGTGCAGCCGCAGCAGGGCAGTCCTGGAGTCCGTGAGGATGACCGCCCCGGGGTGGTTATGGGGCCCCTTTTCGAGGAGGAGGTCGGCGGCCAGGTGCAGCGCTGCCAGCTCCGCCCGTGTGGAGGAAGTGGGGAAGGGCAGGCGGCAGCTCCGGCTGGCTCCCAGCTCAGGCACCACGCACGCAGCCGCCTCCTCGCACGTGCTGTGCTTGACGGAGCCGTCCGTGAAGAGATGCAGGTAGCTGCTCAGCTTGTCCTGCAGCAGGACGGCCGCCATGTACCGAGCGGCTTTCAGTACTACATATATTAATTGAATGCAAATCCTTAAATGATGTGAGACAGCGACACTTCCCAGATTTATACAAGTACAGAATTCCTCTTCATCCCTCTTTATTTTAAGGAGATGAACCAGCGGTGACGAACAAACGGATTTTATCACAACTCGCTGAAGCTGATTTTTAAATTTCATCTCGTACCGCATGTAACTTTCGGATCTCTCAGCATTAAGAGAGCTTCGGATGGTTGTGCAGCCATCATGGTCACCTTCGTCCACCATTATGACCATCCTCATATTTTAAATGCGGAGCATTTCTTAGGCTCGCCTGGTCCTCCGTCGTTGATGGCGGCGCCGTCTACACTCACACTGCGCATGCGCAATTCTCCTCCTTACACCCACAGCTCCACGATATACCACTATAAAAAAAGAAATAGTTAGCGGCGCCCGGTTTCGATCCCACGACTTTCTAGGCGCAAAGGGAGGTACGCGGTGCTCTTCCCACTACGCTACAAATCCGGGACAGGAGCACGTGCTACGAACGCGCCTTATGTCCTTGACTCATTCAAACTACGTCAAGAAGCTACTGATACAACGAAGACACGCGAACCTGAACGTCAGCGGAAACGATGAACTGAAAACTTTAGATGGGGATGCTGAATTTCCCGTGGGAAAGCTGTTGCGGGAAGCGCCATGCGCCTTGCAGCTCAACCAGCCCCATCCGCAGCGCCTCTGATGCTGATTGTGGCAGGATGCCCCTAGGGATTGGCCAACCAAAGAATCCATCACGAGATAGGTTCGCGTTCAACCACCGTCGCCATCTTCCCGTAGGGGAACCGCCGAAGAAGAAGAAGAACGAGAAGACAAAGCTGCGAAGAGGAGGGCGTGTACATTGCTCTCAGCCGGTGCACCAATGTCAACAACCTTTACCTCACCAAAGCTGACGGAGACTACCGATTCTACCACAGAGACAACATCGACAAGAACATGATGGACGAGTTTCGGCGCCTCGAGAACCACCGCCTACTCACCGTAACACAACAGCACTTGCGTGCCTTTGCCACCGGTGTGGACCAGGACGCGGAATTCCCTCTGGCGCTAGTAAAAACCAGATCACTCAACATAACGGCAACACAATGAAACCACACGGAACCGCCACGATGCTTCGCATCCTCATCAGGGTTCCCCCCGGGAAGATGGTGTAATTGTTTTTAATATCACGCCCCTTACTCCCATATATTAAGCTCTTTTAGTAATAGGATACCATACACATCTTAGACACTAAAATTACAGCGATGGGCCACTAAATATCATCTTGTTGCTCTTTGGCCTTGCTGCCCTTCCACTCTAAACACCCACATACTACTACTACTACGAAAACAAACACACATAGCAGCGCTGTTGGGAAAGCACCTCTTCATCGTCATCGGCGTTCACACAAGAGGGGAGAAAGGTAAATGTTTACCGGAAAAGGTACTTAGGATGATATTCAGAGTAGAGTTCAGGGTGTCTCACAAGGCTTAGATTAGAGCGGTTGTGCCACCAAATTTTAAGTCTGTAAAAAGCCTGCTGTAGGCTTTCTCTGTATGCAAGGACCCTCAACACGAAGTGCTGGGTACAGCAAGCGCTTAATATATATATATTAATTTGCTTCTAAAAAGTACCTAATTGCTGTTCTGGAGATCGGGACCCATCGCTAGCGCCACTAAGCATGACGTCAGTGAATTGCCAGCGTAACAAACTTTGTGACGTCATACCACGTTAACGACTCGAGCGAGGTCAACGTGAACTCCACTTACCGCAGTTTTTTGGGCGCTTGGTCGTATCACACACCCTAGGCCGACACAACGGCGACACCGACGAGTCGCCAAACAATCGGCCAGACCGCGATGTTACACCACGACGACGGCGACACAAAAACGTCGGCCGATGGAAAGTCACCATAGTGTGACTGACTCACCGACCGAATACGCCAGCAAAACCGGTCGCCTGACGTGTCGTGGGGAATCGACCGAAAAGCGAAAACTGCGCACCGACAACATTTGTGCCGCAATGAATGTGGCTCTGTTTTGTTAGTTTCTGGAGTGTAATACACTCAGTAAGGTCCATGAAGCCCATATAACTCAACACTAGCGCAAATGCGATCCGTATTTTCGCGTTCGGATCTTCGACTGTGCTCTTCGGCGACGCCGCTACCCCGGAGCTGCAAACTGCATATTCATGTGCGACCGGCTCGCCTGTAGAATATATAAGTTCAGCTTCGTGTAGAAGAGTTCCGTTCGTGCAGAAGAACAGTTACCGGAGAGCATGGAACGGGAGTGTTCAGTCCACCAAAAGGGCTTTGTTCTGAACTCTGAAGTAATCCTGCCATGTAACAATATTGCACATGCCGAATTTTTTTGCTTTCTATTACTCCACTGTGTTTGCAGATTGTGACTCACATCCCGAATCGCTGACAAAAATTTGGGTAGTACGTTCGGAAAGTGCCGAACATCACCTTTTCCGGCTCGATGTACTCTCCGCTGTGGAGTATGCAGCGGCTGAAGACAAAACCAGAAAATTCGTGAATTGTGCTCTTCACGTGGGGGATTTTATTATCTGCTTTGAGAATTTTTAACTCTCTGTCTGTTCTTTTTCCTCTTTTTCCAGGTATCAGGGACAGTGCTTTGGAACTTAAGGACCGAGGCGATGTCGCCGAGGATGAACTCAGAGAGATGTCAATCCTGCCCTGCTCAGGCCCGGCCTGCAAACTGTAAGCGCTATTGTGATCTACCAGGCTAGCATGTGGAGGTCTACCTAATTGAGGATTGTTCAGTGACCATGTTCACGAACGAACGAAAATAGCCCTTCAGCTTTTCGTGACTGTGCCTGTTCTGTATCACGCGCACATCGACTGTGATTTGTAAACACAAAATAAAAAGATATGTCACTCTGCCACCAGTAGTGGTCCCAGGGATCGGTTTGGAGGCAGGCTAATTTCAGTAACAAAGAAAACAAAACGCATTGTCCACTAAAACTATGCTATTTTATTTGAGAAACGTTCACTCCTCAGAAATGAATACAGAAAGCTTGCAATGCAGCTTTTAGTTTCAGTAAACAATTTTATAAAAGCCTAAATTTTATTTCAACATTTAACACATGTACACAATAAAATTAGCCGATCCAATAAAAACTAGCGAAGAAGAATTTGAAAAGCAATACTTGACACAACACGGGATGTTTATTATTTTGTGTCCAGAATTTCAGTGTGCTAAAGCTCGCACCAATTCTGGTTTTAAGAATTTAGTATTCGCAGTACCGTACACCTTAAAAGCACACACCACCATTCGTTCTTTAGCCAACGCAAACATATGAAATCACAAATTTGAAAAAATGCGCTCAATAAATGCTAGCATATGAAAACAAACCAGTTCATGAATGGTATTGAAATGGTTACTGACTTGTACCGTTTCTTTTATTTTTAATAAAGGCCAGGTTTGTCCCTACACTCTTAGTTGCTTTTACGATTTCAACGCTAGTATATTCAGAGTTTCGGATTCCTTTACATTGTTTTGTGTTTTTTTAGCATTGTAGTTCATGTTTCTGCCATTTTTTTCATTGTTTTTTGGAGAGAGGATAGCCCTTTGTCAAGTGTTCCAACACCATTTGCCTTCTTTCCCGGAATCTTGCTTTTTTTGACAAACAAATTGGTGGGATAATTTGGAATAAATGAATGCGCCATGCCGAAACAATTTATTTGAACCATTATTTTTTCTCCTCGTTACATTATGGTAAACAGCACTGGCGATAGGAATAAATGAGCACGGCCAGCACAAACATAAGTACAATCTCGCGACCCATTTTTCTTTAACTTACTGGTAGTAGTCTCCCATTTATCAGAGTGGCTTAAGACTTTTTATATACAAGAAACAAGAAACATTTGCATGCTTGTCCATATATAAACATGTATACTTCTGTAGAGGAGGACATGTTTTTGTTTTTCGGTAAGAAACATCATAACGGACCTGTGAAACATGGAAATATTGAATTTTAGGGCAGGAGGAGAATTGGGTTTATATCAAAAAAATTGTTCCAGCTACAACATATTCAAAAGTAGAAACAGTAAAGAAAACGTGCGCATCCTGCTCGTTTCGTAGCCTCTTACGATGTTGATGTGACATATCACGTCCCCTCCCCTGCTGTAAAGCCGCAATGAAAGCTTGACAAAAAAAATCCGTCCTTAGGCCCCTTGTTCTTGCGAATGGTTCTATGGCGCGGGATGTGTCAACGTGAATATCCTGGGGAATGTTCGAGAGGGCTCCATTCATAAGATGCTCCTCAGTAATCGTCGACCGCAGCAACGAATTCAAGTGCCGTGACCTTGAGAAAGTGCGTTGCTCTGACGCAACGCCGACTGAAAGCGACGCTACTATCCGCAGTAATGTACGTACTTGCGGAAACGCATCTCCATCGCAAGCGTCCAAGGAATCAAGGGCAGTAGATAGCACTTGAAAGTTAACACCCTTTCCGGTTGTAGGCAGCGCATGTAGAATTATGACAGAAGTTTTCTAGAGGGCATAAAGTACCCATTACACCTTGAAAAAATTAGTTCAAAGCGATTGCAACAGCCACAGAAGGAAACCCCACAAGCCTCCGTACTTTCACCGACAATCTTCAACCTTGCTATCTTCAAGACACATAAAGCCATTCGGATTATAAGAAATGTCCCACACATGATATACGCATGCGGGTTAAAACAGGCTCGTCATGTGACATACAGGCAACGTTACAGCAGCCAGTATATAACATCAGGGAGGCAATAGAATGAATTAGACTACAGAGCAGACCAGAAAAGCCGGAGCTTCTTCTCGTACATAACCCAAGACGGCAGCCACCACCCTTTGCCATGAAATACGGAAACCTCTAAATGTCTTGCAAAAGCGATGGGGGAGGCCATGTACAACTTTTCTTGGACATGTTGCGCAGAATCACGAATAGAAAAAATGGTCTCAAGGAACAATACCTCCTACGACTACAGGATTCATTCTTAATTTCAAGAATAAGGTACCAAGTACCAGACACCATCTTCCCCAAAACGCAGGAAGAAAGCATCGGCGCTCTTATTAGGAAGGCGAAGAAGATTGCGCTATTCATTCCGATGAATGCCAGCACCAAGTGACTTCTTGAGACAGAAATGCACAATACGCCGGAGGAAATAGTAAATGTACACAGGTACAACCTGCACCTCAGACTCCAAGTGACAGTCCCATTGCAAGAGATGCTTCGCTGACAGACTGAACCTCTCAAGCCACACACGGCCAGTCATACCAAGACACATGCATTGTCAACGTAACAAAGTCAGAAGGAGCATTCATGTCAAACATCTGGATAAGCGAGCCGCTCCGAACCAATTCAACAACCCCGTATACTGAGATGCATCAGTAACGGACACAGGAGCAAGTATAGTGTATGTCGACCTGAAAGAAAATTGGAACACGAGTAAAGCATCCCCCTATGAAAATCATTTGGGCTGAACTCGGAGTCATCGCCTCAGCCATCCCCCTCACCTCCAGCCCCGCGAAGTATACGTTGAGAAAACGAAGCACATGAAATACGCGGACTCATAAAGGGCCTGTCACCAACTGTTAAGCATGGAACTGCCACGACCCATACCAACGGCTCTAAACAAGAGCATCAAGAGGACTGTGACAGTGTTCTGGAACCTAGCAACGAAGGAATGGCGATGCCGGTGATGCCGAACTCACAGCCATCCAGCTGCCACATGTTCAAACACGCGGCTTTAATGCTCACCAACTTGCTTGGGGAATTAAGCAAAACCGCCCTGAGGGGTCATCGCCTACTAGACTTATCGAGTTAGGCACGACTGGTGGTGATTCTTTGCTGGAACCCCGACATTCGTTCGTGACACAATGGGCAGTGCGGTGGACGTCACAATGGTCTAGCTCACTCACAACTCTCTATTCTGGCGATCCAGAAATTGGTACGATACGTGACGCTGGTCTTTTGCCTGAAAAATGCACCGCCATGGCATTCACAAGACGCGATATGTCTTGATATTCCCTGAACACAGCATGCTGCACCGTTCCACACGTGCTATACCATCAATTCTTTGGAATTGTCTTTCACACTTCAAAGTCGCGGACCCAACCAATTCGGTGCCTGGAAGACAAACTGCAGCCTTTCGTGCACTCGCTACGGATAATTTCAGGCGCTGCTTGCGGTTTAAGGGTTGCTTTAAGGCTACGACTTTACAAGGCAACGCGCTTTTGGTTGGTATCCTCGCTACCTGACAAGAAAAACCAAAGCAACAGCGGGCCACGACCGAAATAAATGGCTGGATATCTTCAACCCACCCCCTCTCTAGATGACCCCTGAGGTGCACCCTTTGAAGCTCCTAAACGTCTCCATATTGATACCCGGATGGTCACCCTGTCAGAGTTTCTTCGCCAGTACAAGCTAACGTGTGGTACCCCAACAGGCGTAACCAGATATGATAATCATCATCACCACCAGTCTACCTACGCCCACTGCAGGGCAAAGGCCTCTCCCAATTATTCTACAATTATCCCGCTCCTGTGCTAACTGCGACCAATTTATCCCCGCCAACTTCTTGATCTCATCTGCCAATGTAACTTTCTGCCGCCCCCTGCCACGCTTCCCTTCTCTATGGAGCCACTCTTTTACCCTTAATGACCAACGGTTATATTGCCTTCGCATTACATGCCCTGCTGTTGTGCCAGAGCGAACGGCCCAAATGTGTTGCACGGGGCGATGCGCCGACAGCGGGGCCTATTGCCGCGTCAACCAAACCGCCTGTGGCCGACAGGCCCAAATTTGCATCGTCGCAGAGTCGCTTCTCCTTTTCCCTTCGTGGCGGCTCGGCCGAATCAAGCATCGGGTGAACGGCCGGCAACCTACATGCCGCTACATGCCTTGAGACGGCTCCGCTGAGACGGCCAGGGCGTCGTTTTTCCTTTCCCCGTCAGGGCGGCTCGGCTGACACAACCGCGTCGCCAGAATTCGGCGGATTTTAAACCTCGGCTGGCGAGGATCCTGATTGTAGCGATTAAAACTTCTCACGACTGCAACGGATACCTGGGGGTATAAAATCCGCCTGGAAGCACAGCGAGCATGGCATTTTGTGGCGACCCGAGTGGAGACGTGCGGTCGCCTTTGTGCGAGCCATGTTATGGTTTTGTTAGACTTGTACATAATGTATATAAATGTTGCTTCTACTTTTCATCGGCTCGCAAACTCCATCGTTCTGCTCTGCGCTGCGTCGATAGCGGCCAGAGCAAGGCGACGTCGCTACACCCGTGACTGCGCTCGGATGGCCAGTCACAACAGTGGAGGCTGCGGTGAGGGGGCCCAGTCGCAACAGTGGTTACATCATCGGGATGGCTGATTCCTAACAACGGTGACAGCGCTACGATCGCCCATTCCCAACACTGCCCGCGTCCATTTGTTTTCCTTAATATCTACTAATATGTCTCTCACACGTGTTTATTCCCTGACCCCCTCAGTTCTCTTCTTGTCCCTTAATGTTGCACCTATCATCTGCCGTTTCATTGCTCAACGAGTCGTCCTTAATTTCACTTGAACCCTGTTAACGAACCACCAAGTTTGTGCCCCATAGGTGAATACTGGTAAGATTCAGCTGTCATACACTTTCTTCTTCAGGGATAATGGTAGGATGCCATTCATTATTTGAGGATGCCTGCCGAATGCACTCGAACCCATTTTTATCCTTCGAAGAGATGAGGCAGATATATGTAGAAGGGTAACCAGCTGTAACGTGCTTTCACGTGAATGCTCGAAGGGCTGGGGAAAACCTTTAAATATGAACCACCTGCCCCTAACCTTATTACCATATCCCACAACAGGGCCTGTTGGCCTCCTTTCTCAAATAAATGCAGTCATTCCGTTCAGCACTCTCCGCTAGAACTAGTGTGCCCTCGCTGCATTTTGCAAGAGCAACGTAAACAACTAGACACACTATAGGCGCAATAACTGCGTGTTGGTCTGGAACTCACTAAGTGCACTTCAATGACTAGTATGGTAGAAGTGAGATGCTTTAGGCCTCTGTGCTATTAAGGAAAAAAAATATCCTAATTAGCATCCGACATGTTAGCGGCTCCTTGCCCATTGGCCGAAAGCGCTACTAATTATGCGAGGGAATTTCTACCGTCATACTATTGACGACGCATCACACCTGTGTTACCACCGTGGCTATTTTGTACATCATCACCTGCCTATCTATGCCCACTGCAAGGCCTATTAATCTCCAATTATCCCGGTCCTGTGCTAAGTACGACCAATTTATCCCCGCAAACTTCCTGATCTGATTTACCCATCTAACTTTCTGCCGCCCGTGCCACGCTTGCCTTCCCTAGGTATTCAATCTGTTACCCTTAATGACCACCGGTTATCTTGCCTTCGCATCTTGCCTTAGCATTTCCCTGCCCACGTCCACTTCTACTTCTTAATTTCTACTAATATGTCCTTAACACGCGTTTGTTCCCTGACCCACCCCGCTAACTTCTTGTCCCTTAACGTTACAGTTATCATCTTCCGTTCCATTGCTCGATGAGTTGTCTTCAATTTCAGTGTAACCCTCTTATCGAACCTCCAAGTTTCTACCCCGCCCGTGACTACAAGTAACATGCAGCTCTCATACACTTTCTTCTTCAGGGACAATAGTAGGCTGCCATTCACTATCTAAGAATACCTGCCGAATGCATTCCAGCCCATCCTCATACTTCGAATTATTTCTGGCTCATGGTTGGAATCTCGGGTCAGAACCTGGCCTATGTAGATATATTCCCTTACCACTTTCACAACCTCGCCACCTATCTCAAACCACTGTGCTGTCCCGAGGTTATTGAGCATTACTTTAATTTCCTGTATATTAATTTTACGGCCCCGGTTCTACTCTGTTTTCTAGTGCTGTAAGCATGATTTGCAATTCGTCCCCGAGTTGTTTAGCAAGGAAGCGTGTTCCGGAAATCTGGCGTTACTGAGGTATTCTCCATAAACCCTTACTCTCACCTGTTCCCAATCCGATGTTCTGAATACTTCTTGTATACATGCTGTGAAAGCATTGGAGAGATTGTGTCGCCTTGTCTTACGTCCTTCCTTACAGGTATTTTACTGCTCTCCTTAAGTAGGATGATGGAAGCTGTGGACCCACTCTAAATATCCTCTAGTATTCTTGCATAATGCTCGTCTACCCCCTAGTTCCGTAATGCCTTAATGACTGCTGAGGTTTCGACCGAGCCAAATATTTTCTTATAGTCTTTGAAGGCGACATATAGGGGTTCAGTATACTCCGCGCACTTCTCTCTTTCCTCATTGGTCGTATGAATACGGTTCATTGTTGAATTGCCTTTACAAAACCCTGCTTGTTCAATAGGTTGACTGAAATCTAAGGTGGCAGAAATTGTGTTAGCGATTACCTTTGTAAATAACTTGTAGACGACTCACAGTAAGCTGATTGGCCTGTAATTTTTCAAGTCCTTCATGTCACCTTTCTTATGGATTAGGATGACGTTCGCGTTAGGAAGACTTTGTACGTTCTGGATAACAACATCAGTTCCAGGAATTTGCGTAAAGTGAACAATGCCTGCACCGGTCCTGACTTACTATCCCGTTGAGCACTGCTATGGCAGGTATACCTACGTCTATGCTGATGGTCAGTTACCTCAAAATTTTCAGTCGTAGGTGTATGGGTGCCATCTGCGGTGTGCGGGGCCTCTACGAGGCCGAAGCTGAGCCACAAGACATCGGCTTCAAGAAGCGAGCTGGCAGCAGTGCGAGCGCCGCTCCAGATTATCAGAGACTGCCCTCCAAAGCCCTGGACTTCTTCTGCATTACAAGCACTTCTAAGGCCAGGAATTCATCGAGGCCTGCTGATTACCCAAATCAACATACTAAATACAAAGGCACTGCGAAAAGGACATATTGTTGCCCGACCCTGTGGCATCACAGTCGACGTCATATCTCACAGACCCAGGAGCGAGGGCCATTCCACGAGCTCAACACGTCAACCCACTTTATCTAAGGAGGACGCCGAAGGATTAGTTAGCACTCTCGGGTGGCGCATACAATTGCAGAACTGCCGCAATCCGGGCGCAAAGTACGCCCACTCTATCTAGGCCGGTGACTCTCAATGTACAGTTTATCCGGATGTACAGTTTTCGCCCGCGGTTTATTTCAATGAACTGAGTGTTATATATTTCCTGCACCTCGCAATAGCCTACAACCAATGGTTCTTTGTTAGATGGGACATGTCACATCACCTCTCTGTCACCTCTGTAGCATTAGAAATGACACTGTACACGTGTTTTGGTTGTCCACGCCTCTCGTCTGCGCTAATGAAAGTGGGTAGTCTAATGGGAAAGACAAATGGGAAAGTCAAGTGGGAAAGTGGGAAGGCAAGACATTTTAAAAAAATACTTTTTAGGCCTCTGCAACAGAAACACACAGTTCGACACAGGGTTTTAAATTCTTGTGGGTTTCTCTAAAGAATCTGGACTAGTTGGTTGACTTTCTTGCTACTGTTTTGGGTGTGTGTATAATTAATGGGCGCGCATTCGTCCGTTGTTTGTTTCTTGATATTACTTTTCTCTAGCATTTAACTCTAACCACATATCCGTCAATAATCTGAAGAAGCAAGCTCAAAATTACACGTGATTGTACTCTTGGACCTACTTAAAGAATTTCCTCTTTTTCTTTTTTCTTGCCATGCAGGTTTGCAAAGCGAAACAAGTCGGGAAAAAGGCGTCCCCCTGACCAAAGCCCCGACTCTCAATTCTACAGTGGCTGGTAAGACAGCCATCGGGCACGCGTTTCAAGATGGCTCCGTTGGACATCTCGTGTGCGTTATCAAGATGCGACGGCATTTAGCCGCTTGAAAAAAGACAAAAAAAAAACAAGAACACGAACTTGGCAATTCTAGTACAGGCCGACCAGTGGCGCGTGGTCTAAATAGCTGTGCAGATGCCTCAAACGCAGAAAGCAAAGGAAATAAAATGTTGACGCTTGAAATTAGGTATTGTATTTCCTGGTGGCATAGCTGATGGATATAAAGGTGACTCACGTATGATGGTTCGATGGTATTTGTTTCGCAGGAAGCGGAGAAGCAAAACCCAATAAAACTGCAAAAAAACATTAATATAGGCTGCGGCTAAAAAACATTCAACATTTGTTGTATTCTGAATCTAGAGAGAGAGAGAGAGAGAGAGAGAGAGAGGCATGTTTTTATTCACCTAGAAGAGAAATATTCGCATGACTGACTGACTGACTGACTGACTGACCAACCGACCTACCGACTGGCTGGCCGACTGACTGACTGGCTCATCAACGCCCAACCAAAACTGCTTGACGAAACATTTAAGCGTTAGGAAGCATACTCCTGTGATGGCTCACTGAGGATGGCTTTTCGGAAATTCCAGCCCTCAGTGCAGAAAAGGGGAAATTGTTTTTCCAGAAATTTTTTGTCAGGTATCGAAAGGGTCTTTGCTGTAATACGTAGCACGTAAAAATGTCTAAAAAGTAGTGTGGAGGCTTCATCCCCACCAAACCCTATTGTGCGAATCTGCATTTAGAAGTAAATTGTGGGTTTTTACAGACTTTTATGTATGTTCCACCGACTGACATATCGAATTGGCTCTTCTCATAAATGTTGCTCATGCAAATGCACAACAATTGGAAAGAGTTAACCCTACGACGCTGCTACAAGGGATAACTAGATTTTGAACCCGTAACAGAGTGAAAAGACCCAACAGGTGTTATCAACACCTACCCTCAAACTTTTGAGAGTACATTTTCAGCGCGCGAGAGGAGCACAGCATGGCAGGATCTTTTCAAGATTGCGGACCTGGGAAAGTAAAAATGTAAGTAATTTATTTTCAGAGAGATTGTTATTACACCGCACGCCTACAGGTTTTTGCTCGTATATTTAACCGCTACGAGAGGCTAGAAGCGGATCTATGGGATTTGCACTAACCAACCAATAACAGGTCTAGTTTGTGTTTTTGGTAACTTTTGTGTTTTTACGTATTTGTCAAGTACTCAGCACGTTCAAATACTTACTTGGTTTTGCTTACAAATGTTATCCGCACAAATGCGAAAAACAATTTTTGCATTCCCTCCTAACGCTCATGTAAAAGGGTGAGCGGGATTTTTGAAATTGCACCCCTCACAAAGTGAAAATGGCTAGAAAGTGATATCAACACCTCACACTAATGCTGTACCAAGTCAGGTGACTATCGCAGGGCAGCCAGTCCCCAACAACCTGCACCTGGGAGTGTTGGGTGTCACAATACCAAATAAATGGCTCTGGACTGTGCAGAATCTTCCCGCTACATAAAACCCTGTCACAACTAATGCACCTTCTAGAACGCATCTCCCACCAGCAGCGATCTCTTCAAGATAAAGGTACCCTCCGAATAGTGCAATTTTTCCTTTTTAACCGCATTAATTACGCAACCCCATACCTCACTCTTTAAACAACAGAAAAGGCTCGACTCAGCACCCCGATTCACCCAGCGCTTGGCCGCAAGAACCTGAATGTGTTAGCTGGATGTGCTAGCGCATTTGAACGTGTTTTAAGCCACCTCTTCAACCGACTGGTGGCTGGAGCTACTAATCTTTGTACTGTACAATGCGTTTTGTTTTGTGGCCAGGCGGGCAATAAAAAAAGAAGAGGGCGTATCAGAGTCGGTAAGACGACGGCAGTTGATCCGTTACTCTATTCGGGTCCAGGTTCGATTCCTGGTGGTACCAGTAATTGCTTATATTTGCTCGCGGGAGTTTCCTGTTGCCGCCGGCGGTCGCGATAGAACACTTAGCGGGAAGACGTGTACTGCTTCGCAGTATAACTGCTCGATGACCCCTAACATCCGCATCTTTTGTAATCCTGGACACGCCGCGATACCCGGAAATGAAGCGGCTCACGCCCCAGCTCGCAGTTTCATACACGGAGCCCTTGCCCACCGTGGGCAACTTCTAACCCGTCCCCTCAAGGTGAACTCCAACCACCGAAGAGATTCTCTCCCATTTCCGGCAAATTAGCCGCAGCCTCCCACGGTCGCACTGGCGCCTCTCCCGAGAGGACGCTACAAGTTGGCGGCGGCCCCAGACTAATACCTGCGCACATCCCACCCGCATCCATCTCATCTTCCCCACTCAACAACCTTCCACTTACTCTCCCTAGCCTAGAACCCTCTGCCACATAATATGGGAATTCACATGCACTACAGATTTGTCCCCACTTCTCAACCCCACCTTCTGGCAGCGGAGGGTGTGAGGCGGCGCTGCTCACCGGACAGGGGTCGGCGAATAGAAGTGATGATGAAGAAGTTGGCGCGCGGTGCCGAAAAAAGATCGCGAGGGAAAGAAAGCGAGGAGGACGAGGGAGCCAGACGGTCGTGGCACGAGAGCTGGAAGAACCAGGTTCGGGAACGACCTGCCGGACGTTAACATTCGGGGAACCTCTGCTCTGAGCCGTGTCTTTCTCCTGGACGTTTTCTGCTGGGTGTGAACGCCCAGGAGATCTTCGCGCCCAGCTACGCCAGGTCTCTTCGAGCCACTTCGAGTAACAGCGCCGGAAAGGATCTGGATTTTTTCAAGCAACAAGCTCTTCCCAACCACCTGCAGCATCGCTACTGATTAGTGCCCCGCGCTAGCACACCGCTCAACCACAATGACCACCACATCGAGCCCAGTCCACCGACCCAGCTTACCGACGTTAGCGACTCCCACACTTGAGCGCGAACTATTTTGTGGTGCGAACTTTGTTTCGTTATAAATTCACTCTTTGTGCTAGATTAGATTGCTGTTCATTTATGTATATTGTCAGTTATTTGTCCTTTAAATACATAAACTTTTGTCTGTCGCCAAACCTTCCTCACGGTCTTTCGCCTTACAAACCCTAACCACGTAATCTACAAAACAACCAGCATCACAGAGGGCTTCCCTGGTTAGCCCATACCTGAATACCCAGATCAACCTGGTGACCCAAGCAGGACAACGAGTGCAAGTCGAAGAATGCCGCACTCTTTCACGGGGCGAGGCCATATCATCAGCCCCTTCTCGACGAATAAAAAAATGTATTCTCGCTCCCTTTCTCTCTCTCCCAGGGAATGGAAAAGGCCTTGCTGAACATCTGCTTGGTTTTTGAAAATATCTGCTTAAAGATGAGGCGACAGCCGCCAGGGCTGCTGCGTAACCAGCGCTCCTTGCTCCCACGGTCTGCCCTTCACGTGTTCTCGTTTTTTTGACTACCATCATCATTTCATTAGTGTTTTGTGGAAATAAATTCGATTCCTCCCTTTCGCACTATTTCAACCGGAGGTCGGCGGACTCACTCATGAGTCCACACACTCAGACTGAATAGGACTCAAACTCACGCGTGAGTTTCAGTTTGAGTGAGCGCAAGGCTAGTGTGGCATGGCCAGTTTGAGCTTGAGTGAGTTTGACCCGAGCGAGCCCGGGTTAGTTTGCGCCTGACTGAGTTTGAGTATGGCTGACAACCAGTGAGTTCGGAGTCCTATCTGAGTTCTGAGGTCATTTTGAGTTTTCAGCACAATCTAGTTCTGAGTTCATTTTGAGTTTGAGTTCACTTTGAGTTCCGAGTTCAGTTTGAGTTTTGAGTACATTTTGAGTTTTGAGTACATATGAGTTTTGAGGATATTCTTGAGTTTTAGTACATACGAGTTCTGAGTACATTTTGAGTTCCAGTACATATGAGTTCTGAGTTCATTTTGAGTTCTGAGCACATTTTGAGTTTTGAGTCCACTTTGAGTTCTGAGTACGTACGAGTAGCCGAGAAGGCAGCTGTGGTTGGCTATTAAGTTTTATGCGTCGCTTTGCTTTCGGAATTCAGGTTACCTGAGGGTATGGCAGCATTCGAGATCCGCATGATCGGTTGGGAGGGAGGTGGGGGTGGGTAGATGTCCGATTTTAAAACGTTTCTTGCTGTATTTTTATGACCCTTAGCACTTGCCTTCTCAACACTCAGCACACACCACGTTTTAGCGGCTGGGCGTGTGACTGATAATCGAATGATGAGGTCATAAAAAAGGGTTATCTCCTCTTTCCCTCTTGATGGATCTTCTAAGAAAGTGGCAGTGGGTGGCGGAAAAGGACACATCGGCGCATGCTTGCTGGTTGTTCACCTGCTTGTGTTAGCGGTTTGATTTGCTAGTGGTCAAGAACGAATAGGTGGTCGACGGGGGCAGAAGGGGGTGGCGGCTGTACCCTCGCTTTTTCAGGTGAGTTAAATGAATTGACTGGGCGATGCCCATTTGGATAGAATGATGACCGTGTTATGAGATACGTTGAATAAAAATTGAAACTGATGCCGCTAAGGCGTGTAAGGTATCAAATTAAAGGCCATCATTAACGTAATCACGCGAGGCAAATTGAATAATGCTTTTTGTGTATAGTCGTCAGTCAGTGATAATAAGTCATAGATTGGTTCAAAATTCAAAATGATGCCGTGACGGCTGTGGGGAATCAAGTTGAAGGTCTGAATTTGGGGAATCGCGTGGGACAAAAATGCGTTGTTTTATTTTATCCTATTTATGGTTACTCATAAATAGGGTTAAAATTCAAATTCATGACGCTAGGGTGTGTGGCGTATCAAATTATAGTTTCTCGATGACGATAATCACGTGGGACAAATACAAAAATGCTTCTTGGTTATGGTCATGAGATAATCATGGCGAGTCCTATGTTGGGTTAAAACTCGAAGTAACTCCGCTAGGTCGTGTAGGGTACCAAATTTACGACCTTGATGAGGGGAATCACGTGGGACAAATAAAAAGTGTTCGTGTGTCTAATCATGAGATAGTCATGGTGAGTCATAGATTAGGTTAAATTGAAGGTGAAGCCGCTAAAGCATGTGGGGTGCCAAATTGAGGGTTTCAGTTAGGGGAATAAAGAGGCATCCTGGTTAGTCATCAGAGTCATGTATACTCAGATATTCAATTCCAAATGATCCTGATAGGGTGTTTGGGGTATCAAATTCAATGTCTCGTTGAGGGAAATCACGTGGAACAAATATAAAAATGCTTCCTGGTTATAGTTATGAGATAGTCGTGGCGAGTCATGGATAGAGTGAAAATTGAAAGTGATGCCACTAGGGCTTTTTGGGTATCAAACAGAACGCTTCGATGACGGAAAACGGGTGGTATAAATAAAGAAATGCGTCCTGCTTATTATCATGAAATAGTCATGGCTAGTCACAGAGGTGGTTAAAATTCATAATGATGCCGATTGGGCGTGTAGTGTATCAAAATATATGCCTCGGTAAAGGAAGGTGGATTGGAACATCGGAATACATCCGAACATCGGAATCTAAACATCGAAAATCATGGCACTGAATAATGACCAGTTAAGCAAAAAAGTCTCACGCAGTGCCCCATAGATATAATTGTGCACGTGAAGTGTTGGCACGCAATCTTAAAAGCATGGTTGGTTCGACACATTGCAGCACTCAAACTCAACATCCACCAACAAGCATGCGTTCCCATGAAACAGCTTGGAACTATTGGGCTGAAATAAGTTGCAGTTCATAAAGCGTCAGTCACGCCTATGAATGGATGGTTTTCTGATGCATTGCGTTCACATTCGACTCTGTGTGTCCCGTGCAGGCACAGAGTATTCTTGTAATGTTAAGCTCTATTCTAGACTGATCTGCCACCCCTTTAATACTTTTCTGCTACGTTAGGTAAAAGTAATTAAACTGCCGCCAGCGGACCAGATATTCATCAACTTCGGCATAAAATATATATGTGGATAAGAAAACAAAGCATGTATGCAGCACAAAACAGGCGTTGTGATGTTTGGTCACGTTTTACCTCGGAGCTGTTTTATTAACCGTAAGTTTCAAATTGCGGGAAAAAACACATAGAAAAGGCCAAGCTCTCCTGAGCGCGTGCCTCGTGGAGAACGCCGGGCTTCCTCGAAACGCGTAGTAGCCCTAGCAAAAAAAAAAGAAAACTACCGCGCGGTCGTCAAGCGCTACGCACATGTAAAGAAAAGCCTCCAGGGCTAATGCCAAAGATGAAAACACGTCCTGCTTGGGAGAGGTCACCGCGGCAGCATTCGCTAGGAGCTATTATGGATAATTTCAGACTTCCCTACGAGTGCGCCAATCCTTCCCGAGACGACTTCCAGATCCCGCAACCGCTGCCTCGAGTCGATAACGCAGAGCTGGTGGAAGTCTACAATGATGAGGAGGAATTTGCATCCACCACTCACCGCGAAGTAGGCGACGACCTATTCGATGCTTATGAAGACGATTACTATCACCGCCACTTAAAAAATAAGCACAGATACTGAAGCCTAATTAGGTTATGCACTGTTCCCCTACAATAGCTTCGCCATGCAAGTTTGCACGTTAGTGCAAACTTCTTTGAATTATTTACTTCGTTTTTTTCGTAGCCAAGGGCATGTGCTCATGTGTTCACTAAAATGAGAATCTCCCAAGCGTAGAGCCCCATATCCAGTTTGAGATAGCTGCTTAGAAGCCCACACTACACATTATCCACGCTCCGGAGCTGTGCGTATAGCAAGCTCAAAACCTATGCAAGCTGTAGTGGTTCCGTCCCGTAATTACCCACGTTTGCATAGCAGCCTCTGTATATATCAAAGTTAACACTGGTACGTATGGAAAATAGGTATATCAAACTAAAATTTCACGTTTTATTGCGACGAAGCTGCCACTGGACAATAAGGCGCATCGTAGTGGAAGGGTATGGATAAATTTGGCTACATGGGTATTGGCAATATTGCCGGCCTTCAAAAGTGAACTCGCCATTACTAAGTAGCATCTGTTTGCTTTAGCTACACGCGAATCCCGACATGGAAACCAATAATTGTACAGCCCCCATGAGCTTACCACACAACTCCGAATTTTTACTTACGATGTAAATGCACATAATGATTTTACGATGCGGTTATTGCCTTGTTTAAATTTGCTCCCTCAAACGCTTCCTTTTGACACCACAATTCCCTTTGTGCTTTCCATTCTAGCACCTGCGATGAAGTTGTGCAGTTTATCAACTCCTAACTAGTACTGATCAGCGGGAGGCCCTTTTGCCCCACATAATTTTATTAATCGAAACCTTTTATTTGACACTCCACACACACCCGCCGTGGTGGCTCACTGGCTAAGGCGTTGCGCTGCTGAGCACGACGTCGCGGGTTCGATTCCCGGCCGCGGCGGCCGCTGTTCTGATGGAGGCGAAAAGCAAAAACACCCGTGTGTACGAGATTTCAGCGCACGTTAAAGATCCCAAGGTGGTCAAAATTAATCCGGAGCCCTCCACTACGGCACGCGTCATCGCCTACGTTGCCTCGGCGCGTTAAACTCTACAATCAATCAATCGACACCCCACACACCTTGCGGCATTTCTTTGAATTTCCACTTAATTTATGGCTTACCATGTTTAACTCATGACGATCTTTTATTTCTCCCAAGTGATTCCCCACATCAAGACTTTCAATTTTATACCCAATACCGCGGCATCACTTTGATTGCACATCCAATTGATGACTCACCATGACTATGTCATGATTATGACTAGGAGGAATTTTTATTTCTCTCACGTGATTTCCCTCCTTGATACCTTCAATTTGGCACCCCACACCCGTAGGGGCACATCACCTTAAAAGTTAACCCTAGCTATGACTCACCATGACTGTGTGACGTTTATAACCAGGAAGCAATTTTTTATTTGTCCAACGTGAATCACATCTACGAGATAACCAATTTTATACTCGACACACCCTAGCGGCATTCCAATGAATTTTTAACTATTGTATGCCTCACCCTGAAAATGTCATGATTACGACCAGGATGTATTTCTTATTGGTCCTAGGTTATTTCCCTGATCAAAACTTTTAATTTGAGGCTCCTCACGCCTAAGCGTCATCATTATAAATTGCAACCCTTACTATGACAACGAAGCACGTTTTTTTTATCCCACGTGACTTCCTGGCCGGAGACTTTCAATTCGATACCGCAGATGGCATAGCGGCACATCACTTTGAATTCTAATCCAGTCTGTCACTATCCATGGCTCCCGCGTTACAGGCTCGCATATTTTCGTCAGTTTTTTCTGTTTCTTATTTTTTAGTTTTTATATATCTTTTATAAATTGTCTACATTTACGCTTTTATAACGATTACAGGTTGAACTTCCGTAATATCTGGACTTTTGTGGAAATTCAGAGCGTTACACGGTCCTGGCTGCGGGGCACTCGGCAAAGCATGCTCCGCATAAAAAAAACAATGGCACATCTATGAACGCCTCGCGCTTCAGAGACTCGCGGGGACAGTTAGATTTCATACAAGGGTTTTTTTCACGATGCAGAGCAAGAATGCACGGAACGTATCCCTAAACTGTCTTGATGTAAATGAACTGAGCAGTGAGCGCACGTCCCCTCGCCCAGTGTTTTTTTTTTTCTTCCCTGGGACCAAGCACCCCACTGAGTCTGGAACCGCTCTGAGTTTGGTACCCAATATACACGTACAATTGCTCGCAAGCAGCGCTAATCATCATACCCACCAGGCATAGCTGTATTAAATCTGCAGAGAAAATTGTTTCTGACCTCACAGGAGTTACGGTATCAAGTCGTACCAAATGCAAGAGTTTGAGCTCATGAATTTGCACCGGTATGATTTTTACCACACGAGAATTTTGAAGCTCTAAATTCCTATAAATTCTTAGTCCACCTGAACCCTAGTGAGTTCTGAGTCCATTTAAGTTCATTTCGAGTTTTGAATTCATTTTCATTCTTCGGTACATTTTGACTTCTGAGGTCATTTTGGGTTCATTTTGATTTTGATTCCATTTTGGGCTTGAGTACATTTTGAGTTTAAAGTCCCAGTGAGGTTCGAGTCCATTTTGTGTTCGGAGTTTATTTTGAGTTTTGAGTCTATTTTTAGTTCCGAGTACACTTTGAGTTCTAAGTGCATTTTGAGTTTTGAGTCTATTTTGAGTTCTGAGGATATTTTGAGTCTCAGTAGAATTTGAGTTCTGAGTACATGTTGAGTTTCAGTTCATTTTGAGTTTTAGTCTATTTTACATTCTCAGTACATTTTGATTTTTAATCTATTTTGAGTTTTAGTATATTTTCAGTTCTGAGTACATTTTCAGTTTTGAGTTCGACTGAGCTTTGAGACGTTTGAGTTCTGAGTTCATCTTGAGTTTTGAGCCCAAGTGAGTTCTGAGTTTTACGCTCACTGTGAGGTTAAGTTTAAGTGAGCGCAGATGTGCTGCTCCGAAATGAGTCTGAGTTTGAGTGAGTCGTGCTTCAAATTAAACTTGCTAGTGAGTTTGAGTGAGCTGCGCCATCTTTTCCGAGTTATGGTTCTTACAGATGGCGCGTCTGTTATGACAGTGTGCGATCCCTCGTGCTATTTTTAACGCGTTGTGTATGGTTTTGTTCAATATGGACAAAAAATACGTACACAGCGGGCACTGTCATTCGGCGGAATACTGGCACTCTTTTGTGTTGATATGTCCAACAAATATTACCATATAAATATTCCCTCGAAGCAGTTGTATACACGTGGTCGTGTAGCAGAGCCACTGATTCTACAACAGACCGCACTATGAACCAGGATGCAGACTCATCTGAAGCACGAAAAAAAATACGATTGCCTGTAATTTACGAATTACTAGTGTTTTGAATTTATTAAGTTCGTCTTATTTCTCCCCCTTCCCGTCCCTCAGGCTGTTCCCCTCTTCTCTTGCAACTGGCATAATGAATACGGAGTGTAGCCAAAACGGGTGAAAGAAGAAAAAACTATAGCTTCATAATTTCAACATTTCAAAAGAATTTCAACATAATTTCAAACACTGTAGCTCCCTGTAGCTTCAACATTTCATCCACTCTCAAGTCGCTAATTATTTATAATATGACATACGAATATCACCACGGTTTTCACAAGGGTTACTTGAGAAACACAACTTTCAGGATTTTTTCACGGTTACATTGATCCATTAACGCGGGCTTACAAACTGCTGCAGTTTTTCTATATTTTTCTAAAGCATTCAATCTCATTACACACCACAGACTACTTCTGAAACTTCACCCTACTGTTCTCACTTGAGTTAAAGATTTTCATTTTTTCTGAAATGCAGTTTACTTCTAATAACTATATACTTCTGTTCGAGCTACTTTTGTTGTCCCCCCAGGCAGTTTGCTTGGTCCTGTACTTTTTAATCTATATTAATCATCTTCCATGTTGCGCATTCTCCCATGTAGCTCTATTTGCAGACGATGTCTTAAATTTCTTTCAACAACAACCGTCAATGCTTTCAATCTGATCTTAACACAAATAACTCATGGTGCTGCAATGTCAGTTTGCTCTAAAAAAAGTGCATGACTTTGACGGTGGCAGGTGTCGAATTGTAAATACTTGCTTCATTAACAACCACCTGATTACCTTCACTTGTGTCGCCGCTTCTTCCCGGTGTGCTGTGCATCGCGCTGTTTCGTTAAATAATTGCAGCATGTTTTTATGCAGTCCGTGTGGCTGCCGAAGAGGTGAAGAGGGCGGCCACAAGCAGCAATACACACTGAGATGAGCATTCAAAAGCATCCACAAGGCCTGCGTCAAAATGTGCTGCCATTCCCTACGTCCTAGACATCAGTGACGCTTTCGCACGCATTTTAAAGAAACGCGGTGTGCACAGCGTGCACGTGCCCACTAGCAAGCTGCGTTGTGACCTTGTCAGCGTAAAAGACCCCCTCTCACGGTCCAAGTTTCCAGGTATTTATTAGATTTCGTGCGCTGAATGCAAATCAGTCTACATTTGGCGATATGGGCAATCTGCACAGAAGAATGACGCAACACCGTAACGAAGTGAACAAGGGCCATGCAAAAACGAGCGCACTGCCAGAGCAATGTGAGAGAGTCGGATACTTGGTTGCCTGGGACGAGGCGAAAGTACTGAAAATCAAGGGCAATCCTTCTTCTCAATTCGTGTTCGAGTCCCTCATCATTCAGACGATCCCAGAACGGATGTCTGCCTGCAGCATATCTATGTGAACTCATTGCACCGCCTAATGGCCAATATATAGCTTCGTTTTTCATGGCACATGCTCATTCTGAACAAGGTACCTGTAGGGATACTGAAGCGTCAAATGCCTTTTTTGATTAGGTCAGTGACCTATGTTTCATTGTTTGAACAGCTCATATAGCGTATCACTCCACCGAAGTGACATACCCGGAGGTGACCGCATGCTTTTTGAAAGAACATTGCGCTTATGCATGACTTCGTCTTTTTGTCATGTAGTGCTCGGGGGAGCACGTCCTCGAGGGCCCATTTTACGGGAACAAGCTTAAGCTACTACAGTCTAAAGCCTGTGTGATGGCGTGCTAATGCGTTCGTTTGGCCCATTAGCTCGTGCCATTTTTTGGGGCTTCAGATTTATGGAATGCTCGACAAGTACCCTTGCAACGTTGCACATTAACCGTAGACCAGGGTGCACATCTTTCCATCATTTGCCTGCATTGCACACCAGCCTCAGAGATTGGGCCCTTTTTCTAATATATATTGTGTGTGACGGGATACAGGCATAAATATCAAGTAGCTACTTCAATTTTTCGTCCCGGTATTTGTGGAGAACTTGTCATTGTCACTCCTTTTTTTTCTTTTTAGGTGCCACTTGGAACTTTTGTGACTGAGAGGGACGGGGGAAGTGCCTGTAGCAAAGCTGCGCATGCGTAATGTCTAAATCAGCAATCAGCAGCCTGCTGTGCTATGTCAAATAATAAATTCAAAGTATTTGTACAGACAGGTGTGGTATGTACAAGTGCTTAAGGATGCAGGGACCTCAACCATGGAGGACAGCACCTTTAAACTTGACATTAGCAAGGGAATATGTGTTTGGCTAGCAAAATGCGGCTGTGGTGTGTTCATGACGCAGTGGTTACGTTCTTTTATTGGAGGAAGTGGTGCATGTTATAAATGTGTGACTGCAAATGCCAACTGCGTATAGCTCCGAAGACCCGCTTCGATTTGTTTCGCGAGTTTTGTTGTCTTTTTTTGTGTCACTACACGATCTATTAGAGCTAAGATAATGGACCTGCAATTGAGCTCTGGTGGTTATATATTAAAAGCACGGTCTACAAACGGTAGGCTTTTCAATAAACAATTCCTTTCACCGCAACAGAACTGAGGCCAGGCCCGACCCCGCCTGGTAAAGACACGGCTTGGACCCTGCCCGAGCCCACCAAAACAAGATAAAAGCCCGAGCCCGGCCCGAGCCCGACAGCAATAAATAAAGTACACCCGAGCCCCCGCACTGTTTTTTAAGCTCAGCCCGAGTTCACCAGACTCCAAATATGAGCCCTGAAAGTTTTTGTGCCTAAAATAAGCTTATTGAATTTACACTTGTTCAATGTTTAGACCTATATGTGTACAACGTAAATATCCTGACCTAAAAATGTATCTTCACGGAAAATTTTGGTAAAATAGGCACTGCATTTTCAAGCCTTCATACTTAAAGCCAAGAAACACGTGACAACGTGTTTCTCTTACGTTTTGCTGAGGACATACCACCACGCAATGCTGAGGACATCAGAGTGAGCCAGAGGCCTTTCCTCTGTGTTATGTTTGTTGCACTTCGCGCCCTTAGCCACACCGCGATGCACTTGTTTTTTCTCTTCTGTCGTTTTTTTTTATTTCTCTCGCCTGCTTTCAACGCCGTTTTTGAATCCAAGTTATTTTTTTTTTACTTTCGTAAAAGTCAACCGAACCAAATCTTCTAAATGGAAGAGCGCTGTAAAGTTGTACTCGCGTTCTGCATCAAATGAAACAAAGCTTTGGTTTGTGCAATAAAATCTGGACATTCGTGAGCCATGCCAGCAGTGGTAGCAGTTTGGAATGCTCTTGCAATATAGATTTCGTTTTACCACTTTTGTTGAATCAGAAATGCTTGTTGCAACGATATGCGGTCTTTCGTGACATGAAAACAGCTTATGAAATCTCCACTAAGAAAGCGACGTCAGAGGACACCAGGGCGTGTTAATGCCACCGCAATCAATGTTGACGGAGACGGGGAACCAGTCCATATTCAAACAGTATGTTGAAGAGGGATGGAGCCGCCAAGACCCATACCGATGTTGTCGAACTCGTGACGATGTTGATGGGCTTGAGGGAAGCTGAGCGCATTATTTTCCAACATAGACGGGCCGAAGCGGGCGGTTGTGCCTGATGTTGCCCTGTTGCAGGTGTAGTAAAAAGTTCCTTTTTATTTCTCGTTACGAAACAGCGCAAGCTAAACCGCGCCGTTGTCTTGACGTTTAATTAGTGAGGATTGGGTGAAAAAAGGCACAGATCAAAATTTTCCGTGTGTTTCGTTTTTTTCCCTGCGGACGGGGGGGGGGGGGGGGTCAGAGAACGTTCAAAGCGCAGCGAGAAGAGAACGCACGTTACGCGAAAAGCCAAACGTCGTGATCCGTAGCGGTGAAAAAGCAGTACTTCAACAAGTAGACGCCAGTATATTTAAATTTGATTAACCCCTAATTTCGGCCGAGAGTATCTAATAATTGTGGCTCACGTATTTAAAATGCTATTGAAAGCGACCATTGTGGGAAACAAAAACTCCAGCGAGTCTTGGCACACATCCTCCACACATGTGGGCATAACAATAACGTGCATTATATTTCGCTATTTTTTTTCTTCTTCTTTAAACTTAGGTCCACCTCAAAAGGTTAAGACGTCACTATATTAGGCATTTGGTTATTCTTGTCGGTGACTCATGTCGGTATTTCAAAATGGGATATATAAAAATGATACGTTCGTACGAAATGCCACAGGACAGACGCAAACTCACAACTGCTTAATTTTACCGAGAAATACCCCCGAAATACTGATGCGCATCCATAGAAACGTATTTTAAATATTACGTAAAATTAGCAAAACAGTATATGCCACGACATTCGAAAAATGGTATTTATATTCCAAAAGGTACCGGAAGAATTCTATCGCACAGACGCTTGCGGGTGTAAAATACGTCCCCGGTAATGTATGGGCGATAGAGCACGGGTCGTGTACAGTGTAATTGTTTTTGTTTGTTTCTTCTTCCTATAAGGACACAGTGCAATTTTACATTGGTGCGGCAAATTCACGACCATGCACAGGTCTAGCGCTTCTTACCCGTTTCATGTATTAAACTTTTATCCTTTAAAGAACCACCGCACAACCATCAAAAAGACCCTTTGACGTTCGCGAAACGGCAGACGGCGCCACTTATCAATGAGAAAAGTGCAATGTGTCGAAGCAATGTTTATATCACGTTTCACACTCAAGCGGTGACCATGGCGAAGGTGTTTCGTGGAATTAAACCAGTGCATTAACCCGCAACGGCCGCTCATAATTGCGTTTCTAGAGGAAATGCGCAAGCAGAGGTAACTATGGCATGGCTTGCTGCCAAACAAGTACACAGATTGGTTGTTTTATCGTGTGCAGCACGCGTCCTGCGCCGCGCGCATCGTGAACGAGGAGACGACGCGAGAGCGCTATGCACGGAGTGGCGCCATCCACAGCTGCAGCGGTTCGTCCTGCCGCCGCCAGGTGCCGACTGTGTTCAATCTCGGGGCGAATAGCAGCGGTTCCTCACTCCGCCACCAAGGGCCGACTGTGTTCGATCTCGGAGCAAATGGCTTCAAACCACTCGCACCCCCTCCTTTTCTGCCGCCGGCCCTAAGAAAAACAATTACGATTCGAATGTCCTAAACACAAGGTCGGCGACAACTTTTCCGGCCCTCGTTAACCAGTTCACACATCGTCTGTTTTTTTTATGCCAGGTTGGCCTGGTCTCACATACTTCTTCGAGTCAAAATGGTTCACAGCGACGTGGAAGACGTGATCGCTGGTTACAGCGGATTAAAATAGATAAGTGGCCGGATGGCCGCAAATCAAGGAGATCAAGACTAAAGCCAATACAGTGAGCTCTGAAATAATAACGTGACCATCGAAGTAGGCAGCAGAGTGGGCGAGTGTCCCCGCTTCCACAGCCACAAATTCCGATCCTGGGGGAAGCAGACGAGAGAGAAAAATGGACGATGTCACTAACTTTGCCTATCATCGTATAGTGATTGCCAATAATTAATTTTGTTTCACAAGATGCGCTCCACACCAACAGCCCTTTTGCAATTTCAGTAAGGAGGAATGAGGAGACAGTCACTAAATTAACGGGGACTCACCTGATCACATTCCTATGGGACTCACTAATTCATGACCCACGAGCTTCAAAAGCACCGATACATAAAGTTCTAGAGATACATGAAAATGTTCCTAACAAGCTAGTTCGCTTCTTTTAGACTTTTATCAGTTATTTACTGAAAGAAAGCGGAAACACGAAACACATTTTGGTTTATCTAGATTTTAGTAGATGGCGCTAGCTGTCAAGCACTCCAGAGTTGTTTTTCTTTAGTGTTTTTTTTTTGCAGGGTAACATACTTCTAAAATAAGCACGCTAGGCCGTTTATAGCATTTTGATGGATCTGAAAAACTTTTCGTATAGTCGCACAATGGTTTTTAAAAAGCGCGTGGGTCATAAAGTGGTAGGTCCCATACGAATGTCAACAGGAGAGTCCCCTTTAGGTGGAGTACGGCAGCAACTCCGCGTTAGTAGCAATTATAAAAAAATCTCTGCACCACCTTTTTTCTTGATTTGTTACTTCACCAATCATGTTTTCGCTCCCACCCCCTTCCACAGGCCGCAATGATATCCTGCGTACCGCACTGAATGTGGTGAAACAAAAGAAAAACAAGGAAGAAAAAGAAGCAGAATCATGGACACTAGCTTTTAAAACACCTGTATGAATTCGGAGAATTGTTTTAGTTGTATGGCATTTTAGGTCGCTTGTCTGGCTTGTAAGTTTTTTGCTACCACATTTGGCTATAAGATAAGAGATAAAATTTTATTTCTGACAAGCGGGGGGCTCGGAAAAAAAGTGAAATTAATTCACTTGACAAAGTCCGAGCCCCGGTTACAGACCGCAACGGGCATCACAAAAGTACATCTTTCCAGAGAAAATCGTTTTTGCGGCATCATTATACAAAGTTTTTAGAAATTATTCCGCTGTAACGAAAAAATATTTTTAATACAACGCTGTTTCCATGCTCAGTGGTAATATCATTGGCGACAAGGTGGTTTAACAAGGAAGGCGAAGTGTGTCGAATCATTTGGTTTCCAAAGGTAGTACGCGAAAATAGTACAGTCCATATCTCTTGTGAACGCGTTCGGTATTTGTATGCTTTTGCTGTTAGGTTCGCAATTGATTTTATGAAAGTGTCGTGATGATGTAAGTGAGATTGGTATGATTTTGCTAGGTTGAAGTTATAAAGGTTGTGAACTGATATCAAATTGAGTTTGTTGAATAGGTTTTTAGTTTGTGAATTATGCTCTGCGCCAGCTATATGTCGTACTGCTTTTTTTTTTGTGACAATTGCATTCGGTTTAGGTTTGTTTTGGTTCTGTTTACCCACACAAGAAAGCAGTAATTTAGTTGAGACATAAACAACGAGTTATAGATATGCAGTTTAACAGCAGGTGGCAAAAAATACTTAAATTTAGATAGTATTCCAACAATTTTGGATATGCGCGTAATTACATGGTTTAAATGGTCGTTTCAAGACATATTTGTGTTGAATAGTACATCGAGTGTTTTTACGGAATCCACACCTTCTATAGTTCATTGCCAAGAGTAATATTTGCATTTAGGAATGCGCTTGAATGCCTTGGGGAAAAGAGAACAACTTTGGTTTTTTAGTGTTAATTTCCAAAGAATTCACTACGCTCCAACCATGCAGCTTTAACAGTGTTTTGTCTATCTCAGATCCGAGCGTTTGGCAACTAGAGCTGGAAAATAAGTATTGCATCATCTGCATATATGACGTACTGCGGAGCTTCTCTAATTGTAGTAATATCATTGGTGAAAAACATAAATAGTAGGGGTCCAAGAATACTCCCCTGAGGAACGCCCGCATACAATGACCGAGAATCCGATGAATGTTCACCAATTGAAACTAGTTGTGTACGATTTTTAAATACGATTTTATTAAAGCCAATGGAATACCTCGTACGCCATACAGTTCTAGTTTTGCTAGTAGAGTCGCATGATTTAGGCGGTCGAATGCTTTTGAAATATCTATATATACTCCAGCTACAAGCTTTTTTTCTTCAAACGCTTTCAAAATAAATTCTTTTTGGGTAATAAGGGCAAGCTCTGTAGATATGTGCTTATGAAACCCGAATTGTTCCGGAATAATCAAATTAAACTGATCGGCGAAACCTGTTATTCTAGTGTGCAACAATTTCTCCAAACCTTTGGAAAATACTGGTTGAATTGAGATCGGGCGGTAGTTCGTAAGAGAATTTCGGTCGCCACCTTTAAAAATAGTAGTCACTCTCGATGCTTCCATCTTGTTAGGAAATATACCCATCTTAAGGGAAAGATTATATACGTATGTAATTGGAGTTACAATTAAATCGAAAACATGTTTCACCGGTCTGATTTCAAAATTTTCTACGTCGTGTGCTGAGCTATTTAAAAAAGATTTATATGTTAAGCCTACCTCGGTTTCAGATGTGGGCCGGAGAAAGAGACTCGCATCCCTTCTGGTGACAGCATAAGAAGCCCGAAACGTTGGTTTTTTTTAATATGTTTAACTTTTCTTTCGTTCATTGTCTCCGATGATACAAATTTATACTAATATAGCGATGAATTCATTTTACAGAGCCTGGCATGTATTTTCCCGCAGATCCAAGTTTCAGGGTATGTTCTCCCACCTTTTGTTCTCATATTTACAAAGCTCTTTCGCCAGATTCCTTAGTTGAATCGTCGTTTTTTTGTGAGCCAGAATCTGTTTGAAAATGTTTATTTCTCTCTTTTTTTTCAAACTTCCCTTCAACGTCTCCATTTACGCTATTATAACGGCTAAATGTGTTGCTTCATGTATTGTGTGCAAATGCATGGCGTTACATGGTCCTGGGTGTGGGAGTACTCAGCATACAATTCCGCGAATTACAATGGGCATCGGGATGATGCCGTACTCAACGTAACTTTCCGATCGCTTTGCTGAGTCCGCCTCATTTAAACCACAAAATTGTCAATCATCGTGCAGCGGCAAGTAGAACACTCAACCTACGAAAGTAGATGCTTGAAATAAACGGGCAATCATTTTTTTACGGGACGATCGAAACCAGAAAAAAGAACTCCGTCTTAAGCTCTAACATAGTCGACACGGTTTGCTTCTTTCGATGAGGGCATTTGTTCCCGCCACAATATAACCATTTTCGACATTTTTGAGGTTAGAAACGCACACGAGCAAAAGCAGCTAATGGTTCAAAATTTCCACACACCGAGTACACAAAATTAACAAAAAAACGGCGCATTAGCTTTGTTGTTTCATTCAAAAGGCCGTACTTATAACAATACTTTGTTACAATACAGGCCTGGATCATTTAATCGCAAGTCGCAGCCTCGTTTCGAAAAGCCAGTCATTAAATGCACAACGTGCCGAAGAAGCGGTTTCGGATTTTTAATGAGAGCGCCCTAGATCTCCCCATTACAACGCCACTACTTACCCTTTATGCACATCGATATAGCCA